>NC_034193.2:9185085-9370085 GCF_002021735.2 Oncorhynchus kisutch
CCCTAGAAATTACAAAACCTAGGAAGAAACATAGAGAGGAACCAGGCTATGAGGGGTGGCCAGTCCTCTTCTGGCTGTGTCTCGGGTGGAGATTATAACAGAACATGGCCAAGATGTTCAAATGTTCATAAATGACCAGCATGGTCAAATAATAATAATCACAGGCAGAACAGTTGAAACTGGAGCAGCAGCACGGCCAGGTGGACTGGGGACAGCAAGGAGTCATCATGCCAGGTAGTCCTGAGGCATGGTCCTAGGGCTCAGGTCCTCCGAGAGAGAGAAAGAAAGAGAGAAAGAGAGAATTAGAGAGAGCATACTTAAATTCACGCAGGACACCGGATAAGACAGGAGAAGTACTCCAGATATAACAAACTGACCCTAGCCCCCCGACACAAAACTACTGCAGCATAAATACTGGAGGCTGAGACAGGAGGGGTCAGGAGACACTGTGGCCCCATCCGATGATACCCCTAATGCGAATAGCATGAGGTTGTAAGAAAAACGAAAATGTCCCAGGACATAGACATATCTGATATTGGTAGAAAGCTTAAATTCTTGTTAATCTAACTGCACTGTCCAATTTACAGCAGCTATTACAGTGAAAGAATACCATGCTATAGTTTGAGGAGAGTCGACAATTTTGAACATGAAATTAGGCACATTTGGGCAGTCTTGATACAACATTTGGAACATAAATGCAATGGTTCATTGGATCTTTCTAAAGCACAGGTAGCCTAGTGGTTAGAGTGTTGGACTAATAACCAAAAGGTTTCAAAATCAAATCCCTGAGCTAACAAGGTAAAAAGCTGTTGTTCTGCCCCTGAGCAAGGCAGTTAACCCACTGTTCCAAGGCTGTCAGTGAAAATAAGAATGTGTTCTTAACTGACTCACCTAGTTAAATAAAGGTTTAAAAAAAACACACAAAACACTGCTGTCATCTAGTGGCCAAATTCTAAATTGCGTCTTGGCTGGAATAATACATTATGTTCTTTCTCTTGCATTTCAAAGATGACGGCACAAAAAAAAAAAAAAAAACGTTTTTTTTCTTTATCTTTTACCAGATCTATTGTGTTATATTCTCATACATTCCTCTCACATTTTGTTTCCTTTCAAATGGTACCACAAATATGCATATCCTTGCTTCAGGGCCTGAGCTCCAGTCAGTTAGATTTGGGTATGTCAATTCAGGCAAAAATTGAAAAGAAAGTAGCGGTTCCTTTATTTAATTTTAAGCATGTCTACAAACTTAAAGTAGACTAATAATGCCAAATATCTTTATAATTTCTCATTGACTCTAATCAAATACACTGACTTATATTGATATACATATGAAAATACCTGAAGATGAGGAATTAGAGTGCATTGCACAGGAACAGCAATGTAGCAATGGTATATGCTCTTTATTTCATGCTCAATGTCTTTGTAACCTAACATGACCTTTGAGTGTTTTGTCATGTACTTAGTGAGGAACTGGCAAGAGGCCGTTCCCATTCCGCAAAGTGTTTACAATGAGTTGAAGGGGTACGTGTGATTCTCAAAAAGTGTGACTTATCACAATAACACAATGTGACTTCCTGACTCTGGTCTGAGAAGCCCTCCCAGATGAACCCAAAACATTTTAATAAGGGGAGATCGTGTAGCTCTCTCCCTCTTCTGCTGGGTCTCCTCATCCTCTCACTGGCCTAGTTAGTGGGAGGGTGCATGTTGTTCCCAACCGTTGGAATGATATCCACCAGAAATCAATGTGTCAGGATATTGGTACATCTAAGAAATATCGTATCATGTGTTTGGAATTGTGGGATGTTAATTTAATCACAGGGAAGGAAGAGGATAATGCTTTCATATACTGGCATATTATCACTACAAAACTATGCGTACTGTACAGTGCAATGATCAAGGTTGCTCCCTCTCTCTCTCATCATCTTCAGTTTTATTGCCTTCCTAAACAGATGTCTCACATGCATGTGAAAGCAACACAGGTAAATAGAGAGAAGGAACACAAACATCTGTTAGTAAAACAAAGGAATGTTAATGAGTCAATAATGACCTTTTATTTCTCTTTACAATGTTTGCTATGTTACGATGCCATTATCAGGCGAACTCAGCAGGGTAAAGTCAGGTCTTATGGGACAGAAAGTAAACTGATTTGCACATGGCTTCATTCTCGGGTAAATTATAATACCCTATGTTTTCTTTACTCTGTACTGCTTTTTAATGGAGGCTTGTAAGCTAGCTGAGGGTTGTGACATGGCAGTATGTACTCAGTTACATCAATAGTTATTAGTAATCAGTTACTATACAGTATGCTTGAGTGTGCTTTGTGACTAATAAAAGGAAATAACCCTACATGCTAACCCTATATGCTAACTGTATATGCTAACCCTATATATCCAAGATGGCGTAGCAGTCGGTCGTGTGTTGTGTTTGTCTTTGTCTTATCCCGTGTAAATATAATATAATATAATATAATTTTCTCGTATACATTTTAACCTCACTTTCTATCTATGAACTAAATATTCTTTCATGCAACCCGCCTCACCCAATGTGGTACGGATCTGCTATTTTCATTCCTTATAACAGGAACCTCCGTCAGGAGCTAGCCAGCGAACTAGCTACTAGTCTTTGTTAGTCACTTTGTTAGCCACGGCTAGCGGTCTTCACCTTTTTGCTCGGACACCGCCAGCTTTAGCTCAGACAATACATGCCGGTCTGCACTGCACTGCGCGATATCAACCCAGAGCATATCAGACTACTTCTCCTTACCACATCACCTGATTCCTGCAGCTCTGGATCATTACACCCGCTCATCTCAGCTAGCTGGCTATTGTTAGCGAATGCCTCTGTCCCGAAGCAAGCACCAGCTAGCCTTGAGCTAGCCACGAGCTAGGCCCATATACAAGCTAATTCTGTAACGGCTGTTGGAAGGAGAGGACCAAGATGCAGCGTGGTAAGTGTCCATGTTAGATTTATTCGATAAGCTGAACACTGAAACACAAAGTAAACAAAAGAACAATCGAAACAGTCCTGTCTGGTAGAGACACAGAGACAGAAAACAACTACCCACAACTCAAGTGGGAAAAACAGGCTGCCTAAGTATGGTTCTTAATCAGAGACAAAGATTGCCAGCTGCCTCTGATTGGGAACCATACCAGGCCAAACACATAGAAATGGAAAACATAGAACACAAAACATAGAATGCCCACCCCAACTCACGCCCTGACCAAACTAAAACAGAGACATAAAAAAGGAACTAAAGTCAGGACGTGACAAATTCTAGGGCTACAATACCTCTCTTGCCAATTGGCCTCGACCCTTTGTTGTCGAGGCAGAGCACCGAAGATCCTTCACGACTGTTCTGCCGATGTGGTCGCCCGACGCAGTCTCAACGGGCTTTTCTGTTGCAATGTTGCCGAAGCACCATCTTCTTGCCCCGGCCCGCTAGCTGTCTAAGCGCATTGTCTCCCACTCACCTAACGTAGTACTGACTACTGAACGGCTCCCTGACTCACCTATTGATGTTCTTTGGACCCTATGATCACTCGGCTACACAGCTGATGCCCACTGGACTGTTTCAATAACACAGTACCTCATTTCATTTATCTGTCGGCCCCAGCCTCGAACTCAGGCCCTGTATGTAACTAACTGACCGCTCTGCCCATTCATTGCCATTTACCCAGTGTTGTCTTAGCTCTCCTGATCAACACCTGTGATTGCTTTATGCCCCTCTCTAATGTTAATATGTCAATATGCCATTCACTGTAGAGCCCTCAGTCCCGCTCACCTTGCCTTCATCACATACAGTGCATTCGGAAAGTATTCAGACTCCTTGACTTTTTCCACGTTTTGTTATGTTACAGCCTTGTTCCAAAATTGATTAAATCAAATTCTCATCAATCTACACACAATACCCCATAATGACAAAGCAAAAATTGGTTTTTAGAAATGTTTGTCCCACGCCCCACACATGCGGAGACATCACCTGGCTTAACTGGTCCCACCAGAGACGAAACCTCTCTCATCATCACTCAATGCCTAGGTTTACCTCCACTGTACTCACATCCTACCATACCCTTGTCTGTACAATATGCTTTGAATCTATCCTACCAGGCCCAGAAATCTGCTCCTTTTATTCTCTGTTCCCAATGCACTAGACGACCAGTTCTTATAGCCTTTAGCTGTACCCTTATCCTACTCCTCCTCTGTTCCTCTGGTGATGTAGAGATTAACCCAGGCCCTGTAGACACCAGTACCACACCTATTCCCCAGGTGCTCTCATTGGTTGACTTCTGTAACCGTAAAAGCCTTGGTTTCATGCATGTTAACATCAGAAGCCTCCTCCCTAAATTTGTTTTATTCACTGCTTTAGCACACTCTGTCAACCCTGATGTCCTAGCCGTGTCTGAATCGTGGTTTAGGAAGGACACCAAAAATTCTGACATTTCCATCCCGAACTACAACATTTTCTGGCAAGATAGAACTGCGAAAGGGAGTGGAGTAACAATCTACTTCAGAGATAGTCTGCAGAGTTCTGTCATGCTATCCAGGTCTGTGCCAAAACAGTTTCCAGAAATAAGTCTCTCACTGTTGCCGCTTGCTATAGACCCCCTCCCAGCCCCCAGTTGTGCCCTGGACTCCATATGAGAATTGATTGCCCCCCATTTATCTTCAGACTTCGTACAGTTAGTTGACCTAAACTGGGATATGCTTAACACCCCGGCAGTCCTACAATCTAAGCTAGATGCCCTCAATCTCACACAAATTATCAAGTAACCTACCAGGTACAAACCCAAATCCGTAAACATGGACATCCTCATAGATATCATCCTGACCAATCTGCCCTCTAAATACACCTCTGCTGTCTTCAACCAGGATCTCTGCGGTCAAACGACTTCGCTTCATCACTGTCAAACACTACCTAAAACACTTCAGCGAGCAGGCTTTTCAGGTCGACCTGGCCCGGGTATCCTGGAAGGATATTGACCTCATCCCACCAGCAGAGGATGCCTGGTTATTATTTAAAAGTGCTTTCCTCACCATCTTAAATAAAGTTAGAGATAGGGGGCAGTATTTCCACTTTGGATGAATTGCGTGCCCATAGTGAACTGCATCAAAATCTGTCCTAAATTGCTAATATATGCATATTATTATTAATATTGGATAGAAAACACTCTGAAGTTTCTAAAACCGTTTGAATTATGTATGTGAGTATAACAGAACTCACAGGGCAGGCAATCTTCCAAACAAGTTTTGAAATCCTGAAAGTTGGGGCAACTTTGACGTCATCGCCCCCTCCCTTCCCAACAAGTTATGGATCTGGAAACACTTCCTACGTCTTCCACTAGATGTCCTCATTCAGTGGAATGTGTAATGGAGCATTTGCTGTGAACTTTGACCTAATGGGAAGGAAAGTAGTCGGTGTCGCAAAAGAATGCCATTTTGTTGTGGCGTGTTTGTCTTTGAGTGCTTCGGCTGTTCCAATCAGCCCCAGATGAAAACGAATGATCCGGTTGGAATGCTATTGGATATATATGATTATAACATCCTGAAGATTGATTCTGCACTTAGTTTGACCAGTTTCTTCGACCTGTAATATGTCTTTTGGAAGTTTTGGAACTTTTCATGCAAAGTTATCCTGGACCAGAAGTCATTCTTTGGGCATGTGAGCTGAAAGTGGTAGCAAATGCTGCTACTTGGACACTAGAATTGAACATTATGAAACAAAATGATTTATTGAGGAACTAGGACTCCTTGCACTACATTCTGATGAAAGATCATCAAAGATAAGGGAATATTTATGTTGTAATTTTGTATTTCTGTTGACTCCAACATGGCGGAGAAATATTGTTACGTCTGAGTGCCGTCTCAGATTATTGCAATGTTAGGCTTTTTCCGTAACGTAAAAAAAAATGTGACACAGCGGTTGCATTAAGAACCAGGGTATCTTTAATTATATGTAGAACATGATTCTTTAGTCAAAGTTTATGATGAGTATTTCTGTTATCTGGCGTAGCTTTCTATAATTCCTCCTGATATTTTGGAGGATTTTCTGAACATGGCGTCAATGTAAACCGAGATGTATGGATATAAAATGCATATTATCGAACAAAACATAAATGTACTATGTAACATGTCATATGACTGTCATCTGATGAAGATTTGCAAGAGGTTAGTGATAGATTTAAAAAAAAATCCTGCTTTTGTGATTTGTATCTTTTGCTGGAAAATTGGCTATGTTTTTTCTTTGGTTTGGTGGTGGTCTAACATAAATATATGTTGTGTTTTTGCCGTAAAACATTTAAAAAATCTGACACGCTGGGTAGATGAACAAGGTGTTTATCTTTCATTTGAGGTCTTGGACTTGTTAATGTGTGGAGGTTAAATATTTTTGCATTCCCTGCGCCACCTTTTCAGCTGAACGGTGGGGTGGAGTTCCCGTAGGGGAACCCATCGCCTCAACATTATTAAGCATGCCCCTTTCAAAAAATGTAGAACTAATAACAGATATAGCCCTTGGTTCACTCCAGACTTGACTGCCCTTGACCATCACAAAAACATCCTGTGGCGTACTGCATTAGCAACGAATAACCCCTGCGATATGCTTTTCAGGGAAGGGAGGTTAGGAACCAATATACACAGTCAGTTAGGAAAGCAAAGGCTAGCTTTTTCAAAAATACATTTGCATCATGTGGCACTAATTCAAAAACGTTTTGGGACACTTGTAAAGTCCATGGAGAATAAGAGCACCTCCTCCCAGCTGCCCACTGCACTGAGGATAGGAAACACTGTCACCCCTGTCGTGTCTTTGGCTATTCCGGATTAAGTGATATGACATGCTATTCTATAAAATAATTTCTCTGTAATTAATATTACCTGATTGAGCTAATCATGTAAATGTAATTAACTGGAGAGTCGGGCGCCACGAAACAATATTTATAGAGCTGTTATCTTCCGAATAAACTCTTAAAGACCTAGTAATATTTTACATCCATACCAGTCAATATCAATCGTCACCTCAATTCAGTCTCACCTGAAAGTTGTAAATTATTTGATCTGAATGAACCCTGGCTAACACGTTAAATCAGCAATACAAAATTGGGTTAAATTATTTATTTACTAAATACCTAACTAATCACACAGAATTACACATACACATAATTAAATCATAACTTGATTACAAATTACGTCATAAAGGAAAACGTCCCTAGCGGGCGGAACAGATATGACAGCTTGTTACACAAAAGTAAAGGGGCTGGGTTGAGTGAAGGAGAGGGAAGACTGAGGAACAAAGGGAAGAAGCTGTGCTATCGTAAATACAGTATATTATGCATTCTAAATTACCGCCCATTTGGAAAAGGAAAAAGCAATAAATATTTACTCTGAGCTGCGCTTCAGTAGGTTGGTGGTAGATGGAAGGCCGTGTTGCCTTTGTCCTTTGAAGAATGTCTCTGGTGGTCAATTGGATACGTTGTAGTAACGTTGTTGTGTGGTAGACGGGATACTCTGTCTGTTCCTTCCTAACCTGCATTTGCAGCTGCGGTTGCTAACTCAACGGCTAGGAGGTATCACTTCTGTAGTGAATAAGAGTTCAAAGTTCATACCATTCGCAACCAAAGCTGACGCTGATGTTGTCGTCGTTCTGTAGTTATTATCTGAACCATTCTGACATAGGACCGTCGTCCTACATCCCCGGGAACAGGAAGTTCTATTGTCATCAAGGGCTTGTATAGGAAGGGAGAGAAGGGTGTGTTTGAAAAGTTTTATAGCCCATGTCCCTTCACAGGGCGGGCCACTGATTGAGCAGCCCTATCTTATGAAAACCCACATCTCACATTTTAGAAGCTAAAATCACATTTCATCCCATCACAAATAATTTCATATTCAAACATTTAAATTGAACAACAATTCCATGTGAATCCGATAACTCTGATGTGTAGACTTTCCACTGTAGAGTTTATGTCATCTTATCATTGATGAGAATGTCTCAGATGACAACCGAACTGACATCATATTCTTTAAGTACCACCGCATATGTTCAATTGTTCGGAAATCCTAGAATATAGTTCATTTCCCCCCACCTACTGATATTCCCAGAATCTCTTTGTTAACCAAGGGTTTTGCAAATGTAACCTCAGTAGGGTAGAGAGAGGAAAAAGGGGGGAAGAGGTATTTATGACTGTCATAAACCTACCCCCCAGGCCAACGTCATGACACCCTCTACTACGTCATCCACAAGTGTTGTCGTCACCGGTGCAGCGAGACACTCGACAACATCTACATCATCCACAAGTATGACCACCACCGGTGCAGTGAGACCCTCTACAACATCATCCACAAGTATGACCACCACCGGTGCAGCGAGACCCTCTACAACATCATCCACAAGTATGACCACCACCGGAGCAGCGAGACACTCGACAACATCTACATCATCCACAAGTATGACCACCACCGGTGCAGCGAGACCCTCGACAACATCATCCACAAGTATGACCACCACCGGTGCAGAGAGACCCTCTACAACATCATCCACAAGTATGACCACCACCGTTGCAGCGAGACCCTCTACAACATCATCCACAAGTATGACCACCACCGGTGCAGCCATGGAAGATGATAAAATGGAGGAAGCACATCTGGATCTAGGACCACCTGAGATTATTATGAACCTCATGGAGGTGACCACAGAGGACCTTGTTGAACAGGATGTGGCTTTAGAGACGAACGAGGAGAGAAACAGAGAGAGAAACGAAGAGGAACAACGTCACACTAGGCGTCATCGGAGGTACCAGCCCCCAGATCCACTCAACTCATTTCAGCAGAAGCTCCTCCAGGCCGTCGAGAGGGATGCAGCCCAACCTGATGCTCAAAGAAAGGAAGATGAAGAGACCCTCTTTGCCATGAGCCTGGTGCCAACACTGACGAGGCTGCCTCAGCAAAGACAAGCAACAGTCAAGGTTAAAATGTATCAGCTGCTTTTCGAAGCCGAGTTCAATGGTACATTTTTTTGCTTCTCCACATCACAGGTAGTGTCATAAGTAGTAGGTCATTTTTACAGTATACTCATGTAGGCTAATTGGTATTTCAGATCAAATTATTAATACGAGGCAAATGTATAGCTGTAGTTTCTGGATTACAAAATATCTGAAAACAACAGTTTGCTGTCTAAATATTTGCCTGTCATATTCATCTTTTAATCTAAAATGCAAATTCCATGAGTAAACAGCAGGTATTACCAACTTTACCACATTGTTCCTATATTTATGCCACTAACTACACTATACAAGCAGTATTTAGTTAACATAAATCTAACCTTTTATGGTGGTATATTATGTTAAGATTGTATGTGTTGTTTTTCTCTTCCCTTCCAGAGATGGAGTCCATTTAGCAGACCAGCTCACAGGAAGGACAGGAAGAGGAGAGTCTGGTTTTTGTTTTGACCTCCCTCATTGTACCTTTCTTTTCACACACGTCAGTTCACTTTAAATTCAGTCAACTCATAAAGTCATTTGTTTATAAAGTCATTATTAGCATTACATAGATTTCTGAATTGAAAGAATTGAAACACCAGAGAATTCACAGATGCTCTTGGTGGTCTCTTTCAAGACGAAAGGTGAACATATTTATTTAATTTAAAACCACTTGAAAACCAGGGTGTTGAAACTGTTTGTGAAGTTATGTTCCATCGACTGGTCCATGACGTCCAGGGGCCATTTGTTTGTTTTGCTGTGTTATGGCTACACATTATTATTATTTTTTCAGAGACAGAGACACACACACACACACACCTCTCCTCCACTCCTCTCTGTACAACAAGAATGGGTCCTGGAGAAGACTAGCCTACCTTCATCAGGGCAGAAGGCACCTCAACTTTCTTTTCATTTGGCAACATTGCATAATTTAAAAAGGATTATAAACCAACTTTGGGAAAAGTTATAGTCCTAATGAACATTCTGTAAAAAGTACATCTGATGTTAAATAGGGACTATTAACTAGAGAGCCCTTTAGCAAGCTATGTTGCACATAAGAACAATGTATCAAATATCAATCAATTATGGTATCAAAGGCTTAAAAATGTACTAGAATTTAGCTTTCCTGAGACAATTCGCCAGGCGTTCAACTGGGCTGATGGACTTCCGGTAGTTGGTATCCATCTGGGCGATCCTGGCTCCAACCATCTGGAGCAAGTGATCGAACTGGCTCCGTTCCAGACGAAAGTAACGTCGGAATTCCTGTCCAAACAGTCGAAACTCTTGAATTAGACGGTGGAACTCCACTGCCTGCTTTCAGGACTTTACCATCTCTGGACCCACACAGACCTGCGCTTTTTGGTCCTGGCCCAACAGCGCGATCAAGACCACCTTCCTCAACGTTGGTCTCATTGTTGAAAGAGCCTACTCTGCTATCTTGACTATTTAACTGCATTTTGGAGGGAAATTATATTATAGGCTCTCACAATTAATTTGTGGATGTCATTGAAATAGTAATATACTTGGCCAATAAATTAATTTTAAAAAGTAAAGAAATTTTAAGCAAACTGTTTTTATTATGTTATTCCACATTTTTGTACTGGATATGTGTGCAACAAAAATTCAACATTCACATTTTGCTACTTTCTGTCAAGTCTACACATAGAATTTGATGCATAAATTAGATCAATTAGATAAATCGAACGTATGCACCACACAGAACGCACTGCAACTGCCTCTGCAATGCAATGCTGCAAGGCAAATGCAGCGTTCCATTGGAAATGAATGTACTTCTGTTGTATCAAAACGCACTACGCAGTCGGTGTATTCAAAGTGTAACCCTATTTGCTAACCCTTTACGCTAACCCTCTATGCTAACTCTATATGCTAACCCTCTATGCTAACTCTATATGCTAACCCTAACACACATGTAGTCTCTCTCTCTCTCTCTCTCTCTCTCTCTCTCTCTCTCTCATACATACAGCAGTATATCTCAGATACTGTATAATACATACAGCAGTATATCTCAGATACTGTATAATACATACAGCAGTATATCTCAGATACTGTATAATACATACAGCAGTATATCTCAGATACTGTATAATACATACAGCAGTATATCTCAGATACTGTATAATACATACAGCAGTATATCTCAGATACTGTATAATACATACAGCAGTATATCTCAGATACTGTATAATACATACAGCAGTATATCTCAGATACTGTATAATACATACAGCAGTATATCTCAGATACTGTATAATACATGTAGCAGTAGTGATTATTTAGTGTTTATGCTCAATGCTGTTAATATGTACAGTTTGCTTTTAAATCCATCCGTCTTTACAGATTCAAATGATTATATTCATACTATTTTCACAAGCAGATAGACCTGCATGATGCATCTGGCTGTGCGTTATCACAATGTCAAAGTAAAAGAAAACGTAACTCCTAAATGAAGTTCCCAGATAAGGTCATGCTTTATAGGGGTCAACTGTTGGTTAGGGCCAGTTTTGACCCTCAATAAAGATGTCACTGGAGTTGTTGGATGAGGTTGCTTTTTTGTACTCCACTGGGGCCACCTTCTGGCAGCTGTTGGCCATTGCATGTTTCTGTATAATTTGTGATTGAATAAATTGTCAGTCTATGGGCCTGACGACGTCTTGCTCAACATCACACTCTAAATTGAAATGTGAGATAATACAAGGTCTAAGATTGGAGACTGAAATGATTTCCCTTGCTATGGTTGTAGGCTAATCAGCATGTCTTTTTACCACCTGTTGCAGTGCATCTCATGTAAAGTTAATATTCTCTTCTGTCTTGAGAAGTAGACACAATGTTTTTTCACATTTTACTAGGCTACAGCCTTATTCTATAATGCTTAAATCTACATATATAATGATAAAGCAAGAACAGTTTTTTCGAAGTATGTCAGTTTGTATGGGGAGAGTCACTGCACAGCTATTTTAAGGTCTCTCCAGATATGTTAAATTGGGTTCAAGACCAAGCTCTGGCTGGACCACTCAAGAACATTCACGGACTTGTCCCAGCCTCTAGACAGAAACTAAAACAGGAAACGCCCGTGCTCAGGTCTGTTCAACGCTGGTCCGACCAATCGGATTCCATGTTTCAAGATTGCTTCGATCACGTGGACTAGGATATGTTCCTGATAGCCTCAGACAACAACATTGATGTTTATGCTGATTCGGTGAGCAAGTTTATTAGCAAGTGCATCGGTGATTTTGTACCCATGGTGACTATAAAAACCTTCTCCAACCAGAAACCGTGGATTAATGACAGCATTCGTGCAAATATGAAAGCGCGAACCACTGCTTTCAATCATGGCAAGGCAACCGGAAACATGACCGAATACAAACAGTGTAGCTATTCCCTCCGCAAGGCAATCAAACAAGCTAAGCGTCAGTATAGAGATAAAGTGGAGTCTGTGAGTATGTGGCAGGGTCTACAGTCAATCATGGACTACAAAAAGAAAACCATCCCCGTCGCGGACATCGACGTCTTACTCCCAGATAAATTAAACAACTAAACAACTTCTTTGCTCGCTTTAGGACAATACAGTGCCACTGACACGGCCTGCTACCAAAACCTGCGGGCTCTCCTTCACCACGGCCAACCTGAGTAAAATATTTAAACATGTTAACCCTCGCAAGGCTGTAAACTGTAAATTCTCCCTCCAGACTCACATTAAACATCTCCAATCCAAAATGACATCTAGAATCGGCTTCCTATTTCGCAACAAAGCATCCTTCACTCATGCTACCAAACATACCCTCGTAAAACTGACCATCCTACTGATCCTCGACTTCGGTGATGTCATTTACAAAGTAGCCTCCAACACTCTACTCAACAAATTGGATGCAGTCTATCACAGGGCCATCCGTTTTGTCACCAAAGCCCCATATACTACCCACCACTGCGACCTGTATGCTCTTGTTGGCTGGCCCTCGCTTCATACTCCTCGCCAAACCCACTGGCTCCAGGTCATCTACAAGTCTTTGCTAGGTAAAGCCCTGCCTTATCTCAGCTCACTGGTCACCATAGCAGCACCCACTCGTAGCACGCGCTCCAGCAGGTATATCTCACTGGTCACCCCCAAAGCCAATAACTCATTTGGCCGCCTTTCCTTCCAGTTATCTGCTGCCAATGACTAGAACGAACTGCAAAAATCACTGAAGCTGGAAACTCATATCTCCCTCACTAGCTTTAAGCACCAGCTATCAGAGCAGCTCACAGATCACTGCACCTGTACACAGCCCATCTGTAAACAGCCTCTCCCCATACTGTATTTATTTATTTATCTTTCCCCTTTCCACCCCAGTATCTCTACTTGCACATTCATCTTCTGCACATCTACCATTCCAGTGTTTAATTGCTATATTTTAATTACTTCGCCACCATGGCCTATTTATTGCCTTAACTCCCTTATCTTACCTCATTTGCACTCACTGTATATAGACTTTTTGTTTTCTTTTTTCTACTGTATTATTGACTGTATGTTTTGTTATTCCATGTGTAACTCTGCGTTGTTGTATGTGTCGAACCGCTATGCTTTATCCTGGCCAGGTCGCAATTGCAAATGAGAACTTGTTCTCAACTAGCCTACCTGGTTAAATAAAGGTGAAATAATAAATACAAATATAATAACATTGTAAATACTGAGTTTGTGTCCTTCTCTCTCTCTCTCTCTCTCTGCGTAGGATGTCCTGCTGACAGCGTCAGACCTGTTGAAGGTGGAGTTTGGAGGCATCAGAGCCAGGAGCCAGCAGGTCCAGTGGCTCCACCAGGACGTTATTCACTGAGAAGCCCTAAGTCTGCAACGACGTCAACAATACGCTACATTATATTGAAGAAGGAATATGGGAACAGGGTTCAGTTGTATGGACCCAGATGAAGTAAAACATGTTCTACTGTAAAAGCAGATATGTTCAATATTTGAAGCAAACGGAAGCAATGACTTTGTGGGCTGTAAAAAATGTCAATCTATCTGACAGTGCGTATGTGTGTGTGTCCCAATGCAGGAGTTTGAGGCATACGAGTTCAGAAATAAGGCTGAGAATATAGACCGTCTTCAGGGCGTAATCTTCTGTCAAGCCTTTGATGATGCCTCTGGACTGGAGCAAGCATACAAGGTGGGGAGAGCCCACACACACACACACACACACACACACACACACACACACCACACACACCACACACACCACACACACCACACACACCACACACACACACACACACACACACACACATACACACACACACACACACACACACACACACACACACACACACACACACACACACACACACACACACACACACACACACACACACACACACACACACACACACACACACACCACACACACACACACACACATACACACACACACACACACACACCACACACACCACACACACCACACACACCACACACACACACACACACACACACAATGATACATTCTTGTCCTCCGTGCAGGTGCTGGATATGTTTGGCATCCTGTTAGAGCGCCCCCTCATGGCTGCTGATGCTCAGGACAGATACTGTCTCCTCATCAGCCTGTTTGGCAGACAGCTAGACTGCTGCAAACTGCTCTTCAACAAACACACACAGCTGAGGAACTGCGTATGATACCTCACTTTTAATTCATACCAAATTATGTCATAATTTTGTACCTAAATAATACATGTAAACATTATCATTGTTTTGAAGTATATGTTTTACTGTTTACTAGTAAATAAAAACACATACGATTGCTGCCGTATGCCACATTGTCTCCTATAGAAACTTTACATGACTAGTTATGTGGATATTAAATATCTCCCCAGGTTGTGCCCCAGTGTATAAAATCATGCCAGCAGTAGCAGGGGTCTGATGTGAATCCAGATCCCCTTCCCCAAGTTCAACCACATCGCCTACCTGTCGTTCTCATCTCTTACCCTGCATCTCTATTTTAGCCATTAGATTCTGCTGCTAGTGGTTGTAGCAGTATTATGATGTGTGGAACCTCCGGGAGATGTATAAAACAGTTTTGATGCAATTTCAATGTTGTTTAAGTTTCTTTGTGTGTCACCAAATTAGCTTGTGGTGACTTTTCTGCAACCCTGCTCACTGCATCCAAGTTGCTTGACACAGGTGTTTTAAAGAGCTGTCAGTCAACGTGAGCTCATGAATATAAGCTCTCCGCCCACTCAGCCTGTCTTTTCAAACGTTCTGGTAGTTAGCCATGAAAGAAAAAGTAATTGTAAAAAATATAAAAAATGTTATGGGTTATATTTGAGTCACTCTTAAGGCTATTTAAATGGGAATCAGAATGACTGTTCAGTAGGTTTTAGGCCTAAGTGCAAGTGATATAAAATACTACATATAAATTAATATATTGTAATGTATAAACACTTTAGATAGCAGCCAACTTGCTTGTACCAATCCTTTGTAACTATAGTAAAATACAGTGAAATACAAACCCCTCCCCTCTATAATTTTATCCATGCATTCATCCATTCATTCATTCATCCATTCATCCATTCATTCATCCATCCATTCATTCATTCATCCATTCATCCATTCATTCATTCATCCATTCATCCATTCATTCATTCATCCATTCATTCATCCATCCATTCATCCATCCATCCATCCATCCATTCATCCATCCATTCATCCATTCATCCATCCATTCATTCATTCATTCATCCATTCATTCATCCATTAATTCATCCATTCATCCATCCATTCATTCATCCATCCATCCATCCATTCATTCATCCATTCATTCATTCATCCATTCATCCATCCATTCATTCATTCATTCATCCATTCATTCATCCATTAATTCATCCATGCATTCATCCATTCATTCATTCATCCATTCATTCATCCATTCATCCATCCATTCATTCATTCATCCATTCATTCACCCATTCATCCATTCATCCATTCATTCATCCATTCATCCATCCATCCATTCATTCATCCATTCATTCATCCATTCATCCATCCATTCATTCATCCATTCATTCATCCATCCATCCATTCATTCATCCATTCATTCATCCATTCATTCATCCATTCATCCATTTATCCATTCATCCATCCATTCATCCATTCATTCATCCATTCATCCATCCATTCATTCATTCATCCATCCATCCATCCATTCATCCATTCATTCATCCATTCATTCATCCATCCATTCATCCATCCATCCATCCATTCATTCATCCATAACATCCATCCATTCATTCATCCATCCATCATCCATTTCTTCGTTCCAATTACGGTTGCATTTACTTTTTTTTTTACAGTATAATACTGCACATTTTAATCTATTGTACTGTGTGTCCTTACACAGTCCTTGCTTTGATACCGTATATATAGTAGGTCGACTGTAATATGGAATACAGAATTTTACTCGCCACCGAGCTGCCTGTAAGCCACTGTGAAATTCACAGTAACCCCTTTACAGTCTAAATCAGTGTAGTGGATTACTAGTATGGAAGGGAAAGGGAAAGGGGGATACCTAGTCAGTTGTACAACTGAATGCCTTCCACTGAAATGTCTCTTCCACATTTAACCCCTCTGAATCAGGGCTCAGTGTAATAGCATGGAGATATGACGCTCCAGATTTATGTTCTCTTTATGGCAGTGTGTGTTTGCGCGGTGTAGTTTGTGTGTGTGTGTTTGCGCGGTGTAGTTTGTGTGTGTGTGTTTGCGCGGTGTAGTTTGTGTGTGTGTGTTTGCGCGGTGTAGTTTGTGTGTGTGTGTTTGCGCGGTGTAGTTTGTGTGTGTGTGTTTGCGTGGTGTAGTTTGTGTGTGTGTGTTTGCGCGGTGTAGTTTGTGTGTGTGTGTTTGCGCGGTGTAGTTTGTGTGTGTGTGTTTGCGCGGTGTAGTTTGTGTGTGTGTGTTTGCGCGGTGTAGTTTGTGTGTGTGTGTTTGCGCGGTGTAGTTTGTGTGTGTGTGTTTGCGCGGTGTAGTTTGTGTGTGTGTGTTTGCGCTGTGTAGTTTGTGTGTGTGTGTGTTTGCGCGGTGTAGTTTGTGTGTGTGTGTTTGCGCGGTGTAGTTTGTGTGTGTGTGTTTGCGCGGTGTAGTTTGTGTGTGTGTGTTTGCGCGGTGTAGTTTGTGTGTGTGTGTTTGCGCGGTGTAGTTTGTGTGTGTGTGTTTGCGCGGTGTAGTTTGTGCGTGTGTGTTTGCACTGTGTAGTTTGTGTGTGTGTGTTTGCGCTGTGTAGTTTGTGTGTGTGTGTTTGCGCGGTGTAGTTTGTGTGTGTGTGTTTGCGCGGTGTAGTTTGTGTGTGTGTGTTTGCGCGGTGTAGTTTGTGTGTGTGTGTTTGCGCGGTGTAGTTTGTGTGTGTGTGTTTGCGCGGTGTAGTTTGTGTGTGTGTGTGTTTGCGCGGTGTAGTTTGTGTGTGTGTGTTTGCGCGGTGTAGTTTGTGTGTGTGTGTTTGCGCGGTGTAGTTTGTGTGTGTGTGTTTGCGCGGTGTAGTTTGTGTGTGTGTGTTTGCGCGGTGTAGTTTGTGTGTGTGTGTTTGCGCGGTGTAGTTTGTGTGTGTGTGTTTGCGCGGTGTAGTTTGTGTGTGTGTGTTTGCGCGGTGTAGTTTGTGTGTGTGTGTTTGCGCGGTGTAGTTTGTGTGTGTGTGTTTGCGTGGTGTAGTTTGTGTGTGTGTGTTTGCGCGGTGTAGTTTGTGTGTGTGTGTTTGCGCGGTGTAGTTTGTGTGTGTGTGTTTGCGCGGTGTAGTTTGTGTGTGTGTGTTTGCGCGGTGTAGTTTGTGTGTGTGTGTTTGCGCGGTGTAGTTTGTGTGTGCATGCTGTATTGTCACATTCCTGTGCGTCAAATGTGCTCCATTATTGTCCCTGCGCCCAATCTAATACGATAACAACAAAATACATCCCCTCTCTCCACTCACCCAATCTAATACGATAATAACAAAATACATCCCCTCTCTCCACTCACCCAATCTAATACGATAATGAACAACACGTGTCCCCTCTCCACTCACCCAATCTAATACGATAATGAACAACACGTGTCCCCTCTCCACTCACCCAATCTAATACGATAATAACAACATATGTCCCCTCTTTCCACTCACCCAATCTAATATGATGATGAACATGTCTATTTTACTTGACTTAGCACAGAGTTTACTAACATTAGCAAATGGCTTGGAAATAATATGCTATCTATGCACGTAGGGAAAACTGAAGCAATTCTTTTTGGATCCTGACCTAATGTAAGGGTTGTCGTCGAAGGTGAGGACCAAAGCACAGCGTGGTAAGAGTTCATGATGATTTTTAATTAAAACTCAGAACACTAAACAATAAATGACAAAGTGAATTTACAAAACCGAAACAGTACCGTGTGGCCCAAACACTCACACGGAAAACAAACACCCACAAACCAAAAGTGAAACCCAGGCTACCTAAGTATGATTCTCAATCAGGGACAACAATTGACAGCTGCCTCTGATTGAGAACCATACTAGGCTGAACTCAAAAACCAACATAGAAAAACCAACATAGACTGCCCACCCCAACTCACGCCCTGACCATACTAAAACAAAGACAAAAACAAAGGAACTAAGGTCAGAACGTGACAGTACCCCCCCAAAGGTGCGGACTCCGGCCGCAAAACCTGAACCTATAGGGGAGGGTCTGGGTGGGCGTCTGTCCGCGGTGGCGGCTCTGGTGCGGGATGTGGACCCCACTTCACCATAGTTATTTTGCGCCTCTTAGCCCGCCTCTGTGGCCTCTTTAGAGCGGCGACCCTCTCTGCCGACCTTGGACTGGGGACCCACGCCACAGGTTCCAAATGGACGGGAGATTCTGGCAGTGCCAGACAGGCGGGAGACTCCGGCAGCGCTGGACAGGTGGGAGACTCCGGCAGCACCGGACAGGCGGAAGACTCCTGGCTGACCCTGGCTGGCTGGCGGCTCTGGCTGCTCCTGGCTGGCTGGCGGCTCTGGCGGCTCCTGGCTTGCTGGCGGTTCTGGCAGCTTCTGGCAGCTTCTGGCTGACTACCGGCTCTGGCAGATCAGGACAGACGGGAGACTCTGGCGGCTCAGGACAGACGGGAGACTCCGGAAGCTCAGGACAGAAGGGAGACTCCGGCGGCTCAGAACAGACGGGAGACTCTGGCCGCTCAGGACAGATGGGAGACTCTGGCAGCGCTGGAGAGGAGGAAGGCTCTGGCAGCGCTGGACAGGCGGGAGCACCTGTAGGGAGAAGACAGAGAGACAGCCTGGTGCGGGGAGCTGCCACCGGAGGGCTGGTGCGTGGAGTTTGCACCGCATGGACCGTGCAGGCGCACTGGAGCTCTTGAGCACCGAGCCTGCCCATCCTTACCTGGCTGAATGCTCCCCTTAGCCAGGCCAGTGTGGCGAGGTGGAATAGCCCGCACTGGGCTGTGCTGGTGAACCGGGGACACCATGCGTAAGGCTGGTGCCATGTACGCCTGCCCGAGGAGACGCACTGGAGACCAGATGCGTAGAGCCGGCTTCATGGCACCTGGCTCGATGGCCACTCTAGCCCTGCCGATACGAGGAGCTGGAATGTACAGCACCAGGCTATGCACACACACTGGGGACACCGTGCGCTCCACCGCATAACACGATGCCTGCCCAGTCCCTCTCGCTCTCCGGTAAGCATGGGTAGTTGGCTCAGGTCTCCTACCTGACTTAGCCGCACTCCCCGTGTGCCTCCCCCAAGGCATTTTTGGGGCTGCCTCTCGGGCTTCCAGCCGCGCTGCCGTGCTGCCTCCTCATACCGGCGCCTCTCTGCTTTCGCTGCCTCCAGCTCTGCTTTGGGGCGGTGATATTCCCCTGGCTGTGCACAGGGTCCTTTGCCGTCCAGAATCTCCTCCCAAGTCCAGTTCTCCAAATATCGCTGCCTCTCCTGCTGCTGCCCGTTACCACGCTGCTTGGTCCTCTGGTGGTGAGTGTTTCTGTAAGGGTTGTCGTCGGTGGAAGAAGGTTAGGACCAAAGCGCAGCATGGTAAGTGTTAATGATGATTTTTAATTAAAACTCAGAACACTAAACAATAAATGACAATGTGAATTTACAAAACCGAAACAGTACCGTGTGGCCCAAACACTCACACGGAAAACAAACTCTGATTGAGAACCATACTAGGCTGAACTCAAAAACCAACATAGAAAAACCAACATAGACTGCCCACCCCAACTCACACCCTGACCATACTAAAACAAAGACAAAAACAAAGGAACTAAGGTCAGAACGTGACACCTAAATTGTGCAGGTCGTCTGAAATCAGAGTGGAGTTAGGGGGTGAGGTGCTGACTACTAAAACCTCTGTTAGGTACTTGGGATGTATCCTTGATGGAAGCTTGGGAGGTGTGAGCATGGCCAAGGAAGTGCTAGGGAAGGTTAATGCCAGGACTAAGTTATTGGCTAGAAAGTCCAAACTGATTGATAAGGACTCCATGAAAGTGCTAGCTACTGCCCTCATTCAATGCCATTTTGACTATGCTAGTACTTCCTGGTTTGGGGGCTTATGAACTTATGAAGGGAAAGCTCCAGATAGCCCAGAATAAGCTGATCAGGGTAGTATTGAAGTTGAGACCACGTACTCACATAGGCAGGATCTGCTTTCAGGAACTAAACTGGCTGCCTGTTGAGGCTAGGGTGTCCCAGATTAGACTAGGTTTGGTTTCCAGGAGTATTTATGATCCTGTGCCCAGATATCTAAGTGATGACTTTACTTGTGTTAGGGATGCACACAATCACAGCACCAGATCAGGTGTTGCTGATGTGTGCTTATACAGGTTCAGGAGTAATGCTGGGAAAGGTACTTTCTTGTATACTGGAGCCTCAGAATGGAATGAGTTGCCTCTGCCCATAAAAACAACATCATCTCTGGGCAGCTTTAAAAATAAGGTAAAAATATGTTTGATGTCCTCTGTGCCCATATGAATAACCCCTATGATGTAACTGGAATGATGAGATAGAGGTTCTTCTTGTTTTTGTTTTATCATTAAACTGCCATACGGTGTTCAATCTTGTCCAGCCATCTTGTCTCAAGAGGACCACAATGGAAATCAGTCCCAGACTTTATTGTGTGTTATCCTCAATGATTTTATTCATGTGCATGTATGACTTTTTCAAGTTTTATGTGTTCTTGTTTTTTAAAATGGTCGAACTAATAAACTTAAACTAAACAACACGTGTCCCCTCTCTCCAATCTAATACGATAAAAACAACATAGTCCCCTGTCTCCACTCACCCAAACTCATACGATAATAACAACATACGTCCCCTCTTCCACCCAATCTCACACGGAACCCAAACCGGCTGCGCGCGTGCGCCATCGTGCATACATTTATTTTGTCCCCCCACACCAAACACGATCACAACACGCAGGTTAAAATATCAAAACAGACTCTGAGCCAATGACATTCATTTGGGGACAGGTCGAAAAGCATGAAATATTATGGCAATTTAGCTAGTTTGCACTTGCTAGCTAATTTGTCCTATTTAGCTAGTTTGCACTTGCTAGCTAATTTGTCATATTTAGCTAGTTTGCACTTGCTAGCTGATTTGTCCTATTTAGCTAGTTTGCACTTGCTAGCTAATTTGTCCTATTTAGCTAGTTTTCACTTGCTAGCAAATTTGTCCTATTTAGCTAGTTTGCACTTGCTAGCTAATTTGTCCTATTTAGCTAGTTTGCACTTGCTAGCTAATTTGTCCTATTTAGCTAGCTTGCTGTTACTAGCTAATTTGTCCTGGGATATAAACATTGACTTGTTATTTTACCTGAAATGCACAAGGTCCTCTACTCCGACAATTAATCCACACATAAAACGGCCAACCGAATAATTTCTAGTCATATTTCCACCTTGCAGGCTTTTTCATCTTTTAATTTACATGGTGATTGGCATCTACACTTTCGTAATGATACCACGACAACCGGCAAAACATTTCATCTTTCAATCACCCACGTGGTTACAACCAATGAGGAGATGTCAGGTGGGTACCTACTTCTATAAACCAATGAGATGGGAAAGGCAGGACTTGCAGCGCGATATGCGTCAGAAATAGCCCTTGGCATCGCAGACGCTCGTTGGCAGGTCGTGCAGGTCGTCTGAAATCAGAGTGGAGTTAGGGGGTGAGGTGCTGACTACTAAAACCTCTGTTAGGTACTTGGGATGTATCCTTGATGGAAGCTTGGGAGGTGTGAGCATGGCCAAGGAAGTGCTAGGGAAGGTTAATGCCAGGACTAAGTTATTGGCTAGAAAGTCCAAACTGATTGATAAGGACTCCATGAAAGTGCTAGCTACTGCCCTCATTCAATGCCATTTTGACTATGCTAGTACTTCCTGGTTTGGGGGCTTATGAACTTATGAAGGGAAAGCTCCAGATAGCCCAGAATAAGCTGATCAGGGTAGTATTGAAGTTGAGACCACGTACTCACATAGGCAGGATCTGCTTTCAGGAACCCAACTGACTGCCTGTTGAGGCTAGGGTGTCCCAGATTAGACTAGGTATGGTTTACAGGAGTATTTATGATCCTGCGCCCAGATATCTAAGTGATGACTTTACTTGTGTTAGGGATGCACACAATCACAGCACCAGATCAGGTGTTGCTGATGTGTGCTTATACAGGTTCAGGAGTAATGCTGGGAAAGGTACTTTCTTGTATACTGGAGCCTCAGAATGGAATGAGTTGCCTCTGCCCATAAAAACAACATCATCTCTGGGCAGCTTTAAAAATAAGGTAAAAATATGTTTGATGTCCTCTGTGCCCATATGAATAACCCCTATGATGTAACTGGAATGATGAGATAGAGGTTCTTCTTGTTTTTGTTTTATCATTAAACTGCCATACGGTGTTCAATCTTGTCCAGCCATCTTGTCTCAAGAGGACCACAATGGAAATCAGTCCCAGACTTTATTGTGTGTTATCCTCAATGATTTTATTCATGTGCATGTATGACTTTTTCAAGTTTTATGTGTTCTTGTTTTTTAAAATGGTCGAACTAATAAACTTAAACTAAACAACACGTGTCCCCTCTCTCCAATCTAATACGATAAAAACAACATAGTCCCCTGTCTCCACTCACCCAAACTCATACGATAATAACAACATACGTCCCCTCTCTCCACTCACCCAATCTAATACGATGATGAACAACATACGTCCCCTCTTCCACCCAATCTCACACGGAACCCAAACCGGCTGCGCGCGTGCGCCATCGTGCATACATTTATTTTGTCCCCCCACACCAAACACGATCACAACACGCAGGTTAAAATATCAAAACAGACTCTGAGCCAATGACATTCATTTGGGGACAGGTCGAAAAGCATGACATTTTATGGCAATTTAGCTAGTTTGCACTTGCTAGCTAATTTGTCCTATTTAGCTAGTTTGCACTTGCTAGCTAATTTGTCATATTTAGCTAGTTTGCACTTGCTAGCTGATTTGTCCTATTTAGCTAGTTTGCACTTGCTAGCTAATTTGTCCTATTTAGCTAGTTTTCACTTGCTAGCTAATTTGTCCTATTTAGCTAGTTTGCACTTGCTAGCTAATTTGTCCTATTTAGCTAGTTTGCACTTGCTAGCTAATTTGTCCTATTTAGCTAGCTTGCTGTTACTAGCTAACTGATTGGCATCTACACTTTCATAATGATACCACGACAACCGGCAAAACATTTCATCTTTCAATCACCCACGTGGTTACAACCAATGAGGAGATGTCAGGTGGGTACCTACTTCTATAAACCAATGAGGAGATGGGAGAGGCAGGACTTGCAGCGCGATATGTGTCAGAAATAGCCCTTGGCATCGCAGACGCTCGTTGGCGCGCGACGTGTGGGTGGAATAACTGAATAACGTGGATATCAAAATGTATTTTGTGACGCTCGCGCATGCGACGTGTCCGGTCGGGTCAGCATGTTACACGATAATAACAACATACTTCCGCTCTCTCCACTCACCCAATCTAATGTGGTGGTGAACAACACACACACACACACACATTACATTCATACTAAACACTGTGATTGATAGTTCTAGCCCAGGTGGTTGATTGCTTTAGGGCCTGCTGTGCCACACAGGATATGAACCTTCAGCAAGAATCTAATAAGGACCTCAGTGCTCTAAAGCCCTCATCACAATGGGCCCTAGTTACAGATTGATACAGCTGTCCAGGAGCCTGATGTCTGTTCTCTGTTGTGGATGAATGCATTTTAGTTGTCCAGGAGCCTGTTGTCTGGTCTCTGTTGTGGATGAATGCATTTTTGTTGTCCCTACTGTATGTTTCTCCTCCTTAACTAGACTGTCTGTGAAGGTGAGAGATCTGTGAAGGTGAGAGATTCACTGTGTCTGTGTCAATCCCAGCCTCTGGAGACTGACTGCAATTTTGGTTTCAGTTACTTTAAAATGTGTCTTGATATGGGGGACATGCGTCAGCTGCTGATGTAAGCTGTGCAGGCTGTTATGGCAAATAGCTGTGAGTTCCCGGAACTTTCTGGAGCACTACACATACCTGTACTGTACGCTGATGACAGGAAGGAGTTTTTGCGTCAGTTCCTGTTGTTCGGCCACATGCTAACCAGGCAAGAGATAGAGCCACAGAGAATCCACATACACTGGAGCAGTTTAGAGAGCGGGTGGATGGATAAGGGAGGAAGAGTATGTCTGTTTGTGTTTGTGGGGCTGGGTTTGTGTGTGTAATAATATTTTGGTGGGTGCTTATATTTGTCTTATTCTACGCATGTACAGGTGTGTATTAATACACGTGTGAATTGGAAATGTGTTTGTTTTGCATATCCCATTATCAATGGAGACCCATGAGCAATTAGACCCTGCTCAAGGGGATATCAACAGATTTTTCACCTTGTCAGCTTATGGACTTGAATTAGCGATCTTCGGTTACTGGACCAACGCTCTGACCGCCAGGCTACCTGCCGTGTGTGTGTGTGTGTGTGTGTGTGTGTGTGTGTATAGACATGATGACTCTGTGTGTGTGTGTGTGTGTGTGTATAACCCCAGGTATGAGCATATCCATGAGGAGGTGCAGGGTCTGGAGTCAGTGTGTTTTCCAGGGATGGATGAGGGTAGATGGATGGGCCTTTAAGAGCGCCGCACTCAATATCGCCAGGAAGTTCAAACAACACTTCATAGACCAGCTCACACACAGGTAGACAGACTAAATCTAACTATATCACATACACAGGTAGAGAAAACCACTCTCTGAAGGTATCCTTCTACTTCAAATCACATTTTATTATTCACGTCCACAGTTTTCAGCAGGAATGAAAGGTGCGGTCAAAAATAACAAGTAATGGAAGTGGTAAGTAATATGCATAGTAATAATAAACTGGATTTACAAACGTAAAGTTGGCAGTGGAATCAATGGTATATATTTCAACAGCAGTGATGACTGTGTGTGTATGTGTGTGTGTGTGTGTGTGTGTGTGTGTGTGTGTGTGTGTGTGTGTGTGTGTGTGTGTGTGTGTGTGTGTGTGTGTGTGTGTATGTGTGTGTGTGTGTGTGTGTGTGTGTGTGTGTATGTGTGTGTCTGCCCGTGCGTGCGTGTGTGTTTGTGTGTAAGGGTTGGATGTGTTGATGGTGAGTGCAATAATCTCTGAGCTGCAGATAGTCTCTAAAGTGCAGATAGTATCTGAGCTGCAGATAGTATCTGAGGTGCAGATAGTCTCTAAAGTGCAGATAGTATCTGAGCTGCAGATAAAGTAAAAGAAAAAAAACTATATAGACACAAGAACAGTGTTAAATTAAGACACTGTTCATTAATCTATAAGGTCAAATAATGCTGTTCTACGCTTCATTGAAATATAATAATTTATCAAGCCTGCAAGCAATACAAGACTCTATTATTATGGTGGGAGATTATAATACGGTTTTAAATACCTCAGTGGACCGTAAAGGAAATCACACTACAGTATCACCCTCATGCACTTAAGGAAATCACACTACAGTATCACCCTCATGCACTTAAGGAAATCACACTACAGTATCACCCTCTTGCACTTAAGGAAATCACACTACAGTATCACCCTCTTGCACTTAAGGAAATCACACTACAGTCTCACCCTCATGCACTTAAGGAAATCACACTACAGTATCACCCTCTTGCACTTAAGGAAATCACACTACAGTATCACCCTCTTGCACTTAAGGAAATCACACTACAGTATCACCCTCTTGCACTTAAGGAAATCACACTACAGTATCACCCTCATGCACTTAAGGAAATCACACTACAGTATCACCCTCATGCACTTAAGGAAATCACACTACAGTATCACCCTCTTGCACTTAAGGAAATCACACTACAGTATCACCCTCATGCACTTAAGGAAATCACACTACAGTATCACCCTCATGCACTTAAGGAAATCACACTACAGTATCACCCTCATGCACTTAAGGAAATCACACTACAGTATCACCCTCATGCACTTAAGGAAATCACACTACAGTATCACCCTCATGCACTTAAGGAAATCACAAAAATCATGGATATATTGGAACTAGTGGACTTAAATGTCCTGACCTAGTGAGATATACATGGAGGAGGCTAAATCAAACTAGCCATCGTCACTACTTTCTTATGTCATTCTCTATGGCACCAAAAGTTTAAAAATTGTTGATAGGGGACAGAATGTGGTCGGACCATCAAGTAATTGTCATATATATTCCTCTTACAGAATTTCCATGTGGGCGAGGATATTGGAAATGTAATCAAAGTCTGTTGGATAACAAATTGTTTTTAACCAGGATATAATAATTTATAACTTTTTAACAACATAATATAGGTACAGCAGATCCCTTTATTGTATGGGACACTTTTAAATGTGTCTTTAGAGGACATGAAATTCAACACTCATCTTTAAAACAAAAGACATTTAGATCAAAATAATTCATATTAACACAAGAAATAGAGGGTCTAACAGGACAGATAGATAGCAAGAAAAACGGAACCAGAAGCACAGAATATGTTACAGGAAAAACAAAAAGAAATGGAGGAATTTATTCAAGAAAGATCAAGTGTAATATATTATAAAAAATAAAGTGAAAATTCACCAAATTATTTCATAATCTTCAACATAGAAATGCTACCAAAAATTATTTACTGAAAGTTGTTACAAATGATGGAGTCACCCATGATTCACCTGTCACGCCCTGACCTTAGAGATCCTTTTTATGTATCTATTTTGGTTTGGTCAGGGCGTGAGTTGGGGTGGGCATTCTATGTTTTGTGTTTCTATGATTTTCTATTTCTATGTTTTGACCGGGTATGGTTCTCAATCAGGGAGAGCTCGTTGTCTCTGATTGGGAACCATACTTAGGTACCCTTTTTCACACCTATGCTTGTGGGAAGTTAACTTTGTTTGATGGCACATAGCCCGGTTTGTATTGTATTGTATTGTATTGTATTGTATTGTATTGTATTGTATTGTATTGTATTGTATTGTATTGTATTGTTTATTGTTTTGTCGACGTCATTTTGAATAAAGGAGAAAATGTACGCTCACCACGCTGCTCCTTGGTCCTCATCCTTCAACAGCTGTGACGTCACCAAACAATATTTTGCAAGAGGCAGCAAAGTACTTTAAGCATATGTTTTTGTTTCAGTCTCCTCCATCTCCACGAACCAAAGTTAATTGTAAGGATGTGTTTCTATTAATAATGTAAAATTAACATCTGTACAGAAAGACTTGTGTGAAGGTTAAATTACAGAGGAGGAACTTCTTGAAGCAATTAAAGCCTTTAAGTCTGGGACAACTTCAGGGCTGGATGGCATACCAGGTGAGGTATATCAAACCTTTTTTGATGTGCTCAGAGACTGCATGTTTTAACCAGTCCTATAAAAATTGTAGATTAGGTGTCACGACTTCTGCCGAAGTCATTGCCTCTCCTTGTTCGGGCGGTGCTCGGCGTTCGACGTCACCGGTCTTCTAGCCATCATTGATCCTTTTTTCATTTTCCATTGGTTTTATCTTGTCTTCCCACACACCTGTTTTCAATCCCATTCATTACCTGTTGTGTATTTAACCCTCTGTTTCCCCTCATGTCTTTGTCAGAGATTGTTTTATTGTCAGTGTAGTGTGATTGTTCTATAGGTGCGCGTCAGGTCCTCGTACCCATGTTTGTTTGTTTATGTACATTTAGTGTTATGGAGCATACTCCGTGGACTTTACTTTACTGACTCCATTTTTCACTCCATTTGACTCTCCTGCGCCTGACTTCCCTGCCACCTAATACACCTATGCATGACATTAGGATATTATTCATCCTAATCAGACAGGTTTTTTACATGATAAACGATAAATTGGAGATAATATAAGACAAGTACTGGAAACAATAGAACACTACAAAAAGTCTGGGAAACCAGGCCTGGTATTCATAGCTGACTTTGAAAAGGCTTTTGATAAAGTAGGACTGGAATTTATATGTAAATACATGGAACATTTCAATTTTGGAGAATCTCTTATACAATGTGTTAAAGTTATGTACAGTAACCCTGGGTGTAAAACTGTAAATAATGGCTACTTCTCAGAAAGTATTAAACTGTCAAGAGGTATAAAACAAGGTTGTCCACTATCGGCAAACTTATTTATTATGGCCATTGAAATGTTAGCTCCAGCTCCAACAGTAATATCAAGGGGTTAGAAATCTAGGGCTTAAAAACAAAGGTGTCATTTGTTTTCTTTTAAATCCACAATTTGGATCCCTCCACATTCTTATAGAAGATCTAGATCATTTTTATAACCTCCATATAATGATAAGAGTACTATATTAAGTATAGGATCATAACAAAATACAACTTTACTGTGTAGTTTATAAAGTGTAGTTTATAAATAAAACGATTTGACTGTGATGTGGACATACTTAGTATTCATATCCCGAAAGAAAGAAATGATCTCACTTACAATACATTTTAATCGAAAGTTAGCAAAAAATAAACAAGTTAGAAAAAAATAGATAATACAGCCCGTTTGGAGTTTGCCAAAAGCCACCTAAAGGACTCTCAGACCATGAGAAGAGAAGATTCTCTTTTCTGATGAAACCAAGACTTAACTCTTTGGCCTGAATGCCAAGTGTCACGTCTGAAGGAAACCTGGCACCATCCCTAGGGTGAAGCATGGTGGTGGCAGCATCATGCTGTGGTGATGTTTTTCAGTGGCAGGGACTGGGAGACTAGTCAGGATCAAGGAAAATATGTACGGAGCAAAGTACATAGAGCTCCTTGATGAAAACCTGCTCCAGAGCGCTCAGTACCTCAGACTGGGGCCAAGGTTCTCCTTCCAACAGGACAACGACCCTAAACACACTGCCAAGACAACACAGGAGTGGCTTTGGAACAAGTCTTTGATTGGCCCAGCCAGAGCCCAGACTGGAACTCGATCGAACATCTCTTGAGTCCTGAAAATAGCTGTGCAGTGACGGTCCCCGTCCAACCTGACAGAGCTTGAGAGTATCTGCAGAGATGAATGGGAGAAACTCCCCAAATACAGGTGTGCCAAACTTGCAGTGTCATACCCAAGAAGACTTGAGGCTGTAATCAATGCTAAAGGTGCTTCAACAAAGTAATGAGTAAAAGGTCTGAATACATATGTAAATGTGATATTTCAGTATTTATATTTTTGTTCTAAAAACCAGTTTTTGCTTGTCATTATGGGGTAATGTGTGTAGATTGATGAGGGGAAAAAAAACATTTAATCCATTTTAGAATACGGTGTAACGTAACAAAATGTGTAAAAAGTCAAGTGGTCTGAATACTTTCCGAATGCACTGTATATTGTACAGTTTCCACAATGACTGTATTTGTTAGTGACACAGACACGGTTGCTGCGTCCATCCATTGCATTTATCCAACAATATTATCAAAAATATATATATATATTTTTATCACATTTTCAATACGTTTTTCACAAGGCTTCATTTTAAATGCCTAGATTTACCCAAATGCAGCAACTTTAAACTCATACACATCACGTTGAATTAAAACCACGCCACTCATTATCATATTTCCCAGCTTTTCTCTATTGCAGGTTGATTTAAAAAAAAATGTTTGTTTCAATATCTAAGTTCCATAAAGCACCAAAAAGGGTTCCCCAAGCCAAAACAATCTTTAGTAGATCTATAAAGAACTATTTGTTTTTGGTGTGTTAAAAAGAAGTAGGGTTACTTAAGGGTCCTTTGGGAAGGGGGATGGTTCTGTGGAACCATACTGACCCAAATAACCCTTGGAGCTCTTCAATGGTTCTTTGCAGTTAACCACAAAAAGTCAAAGGATTGTTTTAAGATGGTCATACCATGGATCAGTTAGCTATTTTATTTTGAATTTTAGGATGCCTGTAGTTATAAAATAAAGTATAAAAAAGTATTTGCAAAATATTAGATAAAATATTGAATGGCCTTTACTACTATAGTCCATAGAGATGCATTGAATAAGACATTCATACGTGGCAAAGCAGACAGCTAAAAATAAACCATAAGGAATAAGGTTTTGAAGTGTCTTTCCTATATCTAGGTGATACATGAAAGCTAAGGAAATATTATTATTTATTTTTTTACACATTTTTTAACCCCTTATTTTAGTTGTCACATTGCTACCTCCATTATTCATTTTTTTAATGGTACTAATTACATTCAGACAAGTCTCGTGACACTTGTGGCTGTCATAAAGCAAAACGGAGAACACCATTGTTTAGCTTGTAGGCCAAACCGTTCGGACGCTACAGACGTTTTTCGTGAGAAGACAGATTTTCCGGATGATCTCACGTCTGACGAACACTGCTGTAGCTCGGCCACCTTCCACCACGGATGCGGAAGGCCGACATAGTCGTATATGGTGGATTGAGATATCACTAGCCTAAACTGATGGAAACAATATGGTTTTGACTCCACATCCCCAACCAGAGTGCTAGGTGAGGCCATAACCACATTGCTTACACCCATCCGTAAGCAAGACACGTTTTTTCCTTCATGGGCAACCATTGTGAAGTTCACAGACAATTGTTCCCTCTTGTCACCCCGCTACAGCTATCAGTCTATAATTGTGCAGTGAACAATTAACAGCACAACGCTCATGCATTAGAAAAGCATAATTGAATCTTTGCATATGCTAATTAACCCACAGGTAGGGGTGCTTCATCATGCTGTCTAATTAACAGATTAATTATGCCCTTAATTGTTTCTCTGTAACAACATGATGATTATTTTCTCGTTAGCGTCATAGATGTCTGGCTTGATAATTAACTGTGTGTGTGTCTGTGTGTGGTGTCGGCCCAACCACCATGCCAAACATGACTTGACATGCCATAACAGTAACAGATTGGCACTCAGGCTGGTGTGCTGTAGGGTTGTCAGTAAAAAAGCCTCTACATCCAAGCCAATTTTCTCCCTGGTAGAAATGGATCATGCCAGGTTATCTTAATATCAGTGTGTGGTTTCTCTGTGTTTTTGTAGGTTTGACAGTGACATGGGCTCTGAGGACATCCGTGCCGAGGATCAGACACATAGACACACACACACTTGCATGCAGGCACATGCACACAAACAAACAGACACACACACAGACACACACACAGACACATACACTCCCATTTCACAAATGTGCTTTTTATCCTTCACAAGGCCTCTGACTGTCCCACTTTCATGCATGTTAATTAAGAAATCATTAATGGTCTCAACACTACTTTCCTTAATTAAGTGCTAGTCTAAAGCCAGATGTTTGTAGTTAATATCTCGCTTTGTGATTCTCTCTGTCCTCTGGGAACTCCTATCCTCTGGCCGGGCTCCCACAATGCAACACTCCTCAGGACTCCAACCTCTTTGAAGAGATTGACGCAACCCAGAAAATGCCCAACGCGGTGGAGGCCACCAATAAAGCAGGCCTGTTCGGCAAACTGGGATCCATTCCGAGCAGGCGAGAGAGGGATTATGTAGTGGTGTAGTGGGAATTTCTTTCACACCATGAAAAATAATGTTTTTGCAGTGAAATGTGTGTCAGAGAGAAGAGCATGTTAGTGTTATCGATGGATAAAAGGCAACACAAACACGTCAGAACATACCCCTGCATGTATTTATACACTTGTGCGTAGTAAAACCAGTGACGGCTCATATTAATGTCTGGACCGGAGCGAATGGAATGGCATCAACCCATGCGTTTGATGTATTCCCTACCATTCCACCTATTCCGCTCCAGCCATTACACACGAGCCCGTCCTCCCCCAGTTAAGGTGCCACCAACCTCTTGTGTGTCACACACACAATTCACTGATCATGTTTGTGTGTATCCCTGTGTAGACTTGTCTCTGTGTGAGAAGGCCTTGGCATGATTATCTGGAGGTGTCTATCTTTTCACAGATTCTACTTTGTCTCCTCTGTTCACATGCTGGACATTCTGTCCAAAGGAATCAAATCAAATCAAGGTTTATTTGTCACATGCGCCGAATACAACAGTGAAATGCTTACTTACAGGCTCTAACCAATAGTGTGTGTGTGTGTGTGTGTGTGTGTGTGTGTGTGTGTGTGTGTGTGTTTGTGTGTGTGTGTGTGTGTGTGTGTGTGTGTGTGTGTGTGTGTGTGTGTGTGTGTGTGTGTGTGTGTGTGTGTAAAAGAGAAAAAAACAACAGTAAAAAGACATTTGAAAATAAGAGTAGCAAGGCCATATACAGACACCGGTTAATCAGGCTTATTGAGGTAGTATGTACATGTAGGTATGGTTAAAGTGACTATGCTTATATGATGAACAGAGAGTAGCAGTAGTGTAAAAAGAGGGGTTGGGGGGGACAATGTAAATAGTCAGGGTGGCCATTTGATTAGCTGTTCAGGAGTCTTATGGCTTGGGGCTGGAAGCTGTTAAGAAGCCTTTTGGACCTAGACTTGGCACTCTGGGACCACTTGCCGTGTGGTAGCAGAGAGAACAGTCTATGACTAGGGTGGTTGGAGTCTTTGGCAATTCTTTGGGCCTTCCTCTGACACCACCTGGTAGGTCCTGGCCGGCAGGAAGCTTGGTTTAGCAATGTACTTCCAGTATATCCCGTATGTCTAAATACGGTATCTAGGGCTTGATTGTGTTCGATAAAAACGATACACCTTTCAAACTTGTCGGGATTACGAGCTGAGATAACTTTTATGAGTTGATTTAACTCCTGGCTTAGAGTTTGTACGGGCAGTGTTTTATCATCCTAAACCCACCTCAGAGCTGAGAGTTTTTGTTGTTGCCTTAAAACAGGTTTTGACAGGATTCCTAGGACCTTTTCTGAGGTGCATTGTGCATATCGGACCATGGCCTGTAGTTATCAAGTGTCTCAGAGTAGGAAATCGGTCCTAACTGACCAAAAATTGTGATTGATGCAAATTTGGTCCTACTTTTACAAATAGGAGTAAAAGCATGTTATCAACATTCCTATGACATAAAAGTGCTCATACCTCAGGGTGTATTTAAGAGAACTCGAGAACTACCCGTTCAGGTGTCTTTGTTTTTACATGATCGCATGCCGCATAGCATGACATGTGTTGAAAAGGGATTGGTAGTTCTATGTAGAAAAGGTAACGTGAGACAGATATTCCTAATGTTCTTTCAAACTAATTGGGTGAGTTAGATTAGCCTATCTCTCACCACAGTGCCAACCTTTCATGCACCAGTGTGCCTGTGACTATTATTTAACCTAAATAGGCCTACTAACCAATTTTACAATTGTCCGACACCATTATGATTTTTTTTAATGATGATTACATTTTAATATAACAATATAAACTAGACCAATCTAGTAGCCTACAAAATCAATATCATGACGATATGTTGATAGGCCTATAATTGTTTGGACATTAATGTTGCTTAAAGTGGCAATCAGCAGTTGAAACAATAACAAAGAGCCTCTCGGTTTCGGTAAAAAACTAAGGGATATGGCTGGAGAACTGCAAGGACTGACCATCATGATATCAAAATTATAGTTTTAAAGCTGGGGGGGGGTGAGGTGGGGTGGGGGTGGGGGGGGGTTGTTCTTCTAAGCTTTGTGGAATTGTTTTAAGAAGGATCATGTGATTTAGAATTTTACAACTTGAAGTATACAAACAATATTTGTGCCCTTTTGGGGCCTTACTGCTATTAGCCCATACAAATGCATTGAATAACAAATTCACTACAAGGAACAACAGAAAGCCCCCCCCCAAAAAAAATCGAAAGGAAGTTTGTTCTGAAGTGTCTGGGAGAATATCTATCTATATCTGAGAGAAATCAGAAACATCAGGAAGCATTTTTTTTCTGCATGTATTTAACACCATATTTCTGGCACAAAAATGTTGTGTCATTCCCTTTATTCTGGAGCAAAACAACTGAGTCTGGAGCAAAACAACTGAGTCTGGAGCAAAACAACTGAGTCTGGAGCAAAACAACTGAGTCTGGAGCAAAACAACTGAGTCTGGAGCAAAACAACTGAGTCTGGAGCAAAACAACTGAGTCTGGAGCAAAACAACTGAGTCTGGAGCAAAACTACTGAGTCTGGAGCAAAACAACTGACAGTTGTTTTGCTCCAGACTCAGTTGTTTGTGAGAGTGTCACCTTTCCACAGATGGATATTAGTGTGTTGCCCAAACTGTTGGGAAGCTACAGACAGAAGTTGGCAGATCGGCTGCACCGACTTCAGACGAATCCACTTGTGGGGGGCATAGAGCAACACGAAGAGCACCGTCGTGTTCGTGAGAGTCTCATCTTTCCATAGAGGGGTCATATAGATGGTAGCCAAACCGTTAGGACACTACATCCCAATTTTCAAACACCGCCCTAGCTCTGTCACCATTCACAGCAAATGTGAAAGTGTTACATAGGCGGATGCGGTGGATATCAGATATCTCTAGCTTAAATTTCTGGATTTCTATGGGGGATTTTTTAAATTATGCGAATAAGATTTCCGCGGGGCACGGACATCGACCTTAGGGGTTAAACATGTTTTGAGGTTATATCGTTTTTAAAAATATTTACTTTTGTTTACAAAGATTTCGGTGAAACAAGCTCATACTAAGCTCGCGGGGCATTTATTCGTTACATTGGTTCAATGGAATCAATGGCTCCATTTCAATCATTCAGAAGTTCAGAAATTGAAGAACTGCAGATTTTGCCTCTTTCAATGTTGTTTTTGGAAATGTGGAATCATCACACTTTCACGTAACGGCTCTTCTCATGTCATAATAACATGCTGAGGTCAACTCATAAAACAAACTCCTAATAATCGCTGAGAGTAAAGTAGAGACACTTGATAGCTACCTTTCAGATCATAGTCATACATTTAGCACGATTCCTAGGAGTAATTCTGAGATGCTTGATAACTACAGGCCCAGGGCCTATATCCGCAAAGCTTCTCAGAGTAGGAGTACTGATCTAAGATATGGTTTTGCTTTTTTTAGATCATAATGAATAATATCATATGGACAGGTTGGATCTCTATGAATACTCATGAGTGTTTTGACCATATCTGTAGGACCCTGAGTCTCCACAAGAGAGCAATGTTGGTCATAGTTTGCAAGACTCTTTACACCTCATCCTGAGAAAAAAGTTTTCTACTCTGTTGAAGGATAGTTAAACAACAACTTTGTTTAAACCTGTCAATCAAGATTGGTTCTTATTTTTCCTGTCATTAATCCTTCCTTTTCCTGCTCCGTACCTAGGTCCAGAGGCATCTATCCAAGCTAAGATGCAGTTTGAGACGAACACAGAGGGGAACCAATACTAAGACAGGTCTGGGCATGCTCAGTAGGAAGGAGAAGTATGTCCCCTTTCATCAGCCCGAATAAGAAGAGGGAGTTACCATTATCATGGTGAGCAATGCCCCATGGTTCTAAAGTGACAAACACATTAATGCTATGTATGTGTACTATGTCATCTTTATGTGTGTGGTTGCCTTCTGGTGGAGGTGTGATTGCACTGTGTACTATGTCATCATTATGTGTGTGGGTGAACCATGTACTATGTCATCATTATGTGTGTGGTTGCGCTGTGTTCCATGTCATTATTGTGTGTGTGGTTGAATTGCGTTTTGGACACCGTGTGGTCAAAGGTGCGTAATGCGATAGGCCATCACTGACTTGGTTATGAGGACAAACTCAGTGTGAGGACAGTGTCTGTTGGACTACCCCACTCAGGTACTGTATCACATTTAGAATTAGAAGGTGTGTTAGAGCAAGGCTGTAGCAAAAGCCTGCACTCCCAGTAGCTCTCCATGAAGAGGGTTTAACCTCCTGCCTTGACCAGTATCTTTTTATCCATCTGACCTGTCCTCAGATCTGTACCTTCTAACCACAAACCAAAATATTTCACTGACCTTTGACCTCTAAAACCTCTAACTTCTAACCATGTATGCGTATCTTTCCCTCTATGTGGCCCCGACGGGTACTCAGATCTGGTGGACGTCAGACGTGAGCATGGCCGTCTCCTGTCTGGAGGAGGGATATGAGAACACCAGGATTGTCGAAGTAGAGGAACAGGTAGAATAACAAACCAATGTTTATATCCCAGGACAAATTAGCGAGCAACAGTAAGCTAGCTAGCTAAATTGCTAAGAATGTTTCATGCTTTTCGACCTGTCCCGAAATTAATATAGTTGGTTCAGAGTTAATTTTGATATTTCAACCTGCGTGCCCTGATTATTTATTAGCAATGAGACTAACGCAACAGATCAGAACATTTAGCCTTAAAATGTTGATAAACTGTTGGGCTATTTCTTCATATTATAAGCGCTGCAACGTGCACACGGCAGTAGGCTATAAGGGCGAATGTTCCATTAGCAGGAAAACACCATTATCAAAGGGATTCTCCAATGTGTCCCGCAAAAAAAGTTATTTGGCCACTTTAGTTGTGATACTAACCTTATCAAAACATATAGGCCTTTGGGCTAGGCTACATGAGGTGTGATACTAACCTTATAGGACTATGGGCTAGGCTACATGAGGTGTGATACTAACCTTACTAAAACATATAGGCCTATGGGCTAGGCTACGTGACTATGATTTGAAAAAGTCCCCCCCAAAAAAGGTACGCAATTTTTCTTGACTAATGCTGGGCATCGTTCACAACTGATAGGCTAATATTGTCACCCATCAGACTATTCCTGATTTAATCTTGTAATGTATGTGTGAAATTTGTTTTGGATTTAGAATGGACCATTATCATACACCTGTATCGAAACAGGGGCAGCGGAAGAAATACATCTTATCTATCCACTTAAATAGCGAATTGAGGACGCTTTTCCTGTGGTTAATTTTCATGCCAGCCATGTAGGCTATACTCCTGTTAAAGTTGAGAAATAAATATTGTAGGCCTAGCCTATAGAAAGCCGATGGGCTCCTCTTTTTAATAGAGGCCATCAAACTCTGTTTTCTCACGCAATTGCATAGTCTATAGAAATGTTGCGCAACATGAGCTCATGGGCTCTCATGAAGTGTTTGATTTTTGATTACATTTGCATTGATGTCAGAGTGATTAGAGGGTGTTACCTTCCCCAATTCAGGTGTTGTTGTTTTGTATGTGTGTGTTTCAGGAAAATGGCTTCCTGGAATCCCCCAAGCAGCTGATTGGTCGACTCCATGGCAAATTGGAGCTGACCCCGCCCCCTCGTCAGGATACAGCTGTATCCCATTAGACTAATTCTCCAGCTATATAAGCCAGTGTTCTGTTGCTCAGGAAGGAGATGATTGATATGTCCTGTGTTGGTTGTTGTAGAAAGAGATGATTGCTGAGAGATCATGAGTGTGTCTTGTCTTGGTTGTGGCTGAGAGACAGGTTTTTGTTAACTATTTTTGTAGCTGCTGATTTGAAGTATGTGGTGCCAATATAACTGTGTTTTTGATTCTTGAAGCTGTTTATTTACATTTGGATTATTCTGTTTCATTTGTTCCCAGTGGGAAGGGGAAGGCACCTAGGGAGTGCTTAGCCAAGAGGCCCGAGGGCATACATAACACGTAGTATTCACTGTCTATGCACACTAGGTAAGACTTGGGCGGACCACCCCCTTTACTTTGGTTAGCGCACCGGGTGGCGCTAAGTTAATTAGTAGTGGGTAGGCAGGTAAGGTAGGAGAGGGGGACTTGATATTTACTTTCTTTGCTTTGTTTCCGTCCAGCCCCTTTTCCCGAAAATTACCGTATGACGGAATAAATTCCTTGTAAATGGTACAACTCTCTGCCTTTATCATCCTTACTCGCACCTACAGTCCCATGGTTACTAAATGTATAAACAGGTTATAGTAGGCCTATACCTTAAAAGATCATAAACAGTCATTCGGATTCCCATAGCTTTTGAGAGAATAAAATATAACCCATATTATTTTTGTAGGGATAGAAATGCCAAATTCTTAAAAATAAAAAAAAAGTTACGTAAAATCACCCCATTCTGTACAAATGTGAGCAACCGCGACATTCAAATGAGTCTGCAAAGAAAACTAATGGGACTGTGTTGACTTCAAAATCTGGGGTGTGAACTACGTTTGTATTCAATCGTTGATCGGCATGGTAATGGCTCTATAGTATTGGAGAAATGTTTTTGAAAAAACTGTCCCTCCGTTACATCGTGACGTGTCATGCCGTAACGTACAGCACGCAAAAAGCAACTATTTAATCGTTTAAAAACAAGATACTTCTCTCAAACACTTCTCTCGTTGTTTAAAAACAAAGGACAGTGACGGTAAGGGGGGGATACCTCTTAATTTTTCTGCGTCGTCATTGCAAGCGATCCCGATTCTCAAACCAAACTGTACTTCTGAAGATCACTTTAACACCGCCCTAAAAACCCGACTCAAATTCAACACAATCCTTCAAAGAGGTATGAAATCACACATTATATAAACTCTTTATAGTGTTTAATTAATTTACTAGCTACCAGGAAGTTTGAAATGACAGGCTGAGTGGGAGGGGACCTTATATTCATGAGATCACCTTGACTGACAGCTCTTTGAAACCACCTATGTCAAGAAACTTGGATGCATTGTGCAGTTTTGTAATTGAGTTTTAAACGACCCTTCCCCACCTTCGGATCCATGCTGGCTAAAGACAAAGCTAGCCGGGAACTAGCTAACACCAGACACAGGTGAAGACCTAGCTAGACAGTAACTAGCTAACACCAGACACAGATGAAGACCTAGCTAGCCAGTAACTAGCTAACACCAGACACAGATGAAGACCAAGCTAGTCAGTAACGTAAACTCACTCCATTCTGTACAAATGTGCGTAACCGTGACATTCAAACGAGGCTGCAATGAAAACTAATAGGACTGTAGTGACTGTGTTGGCATCAAAATCTGGGGTGTGAAACTATGTTTCGATTCAGCGTTGATTGACATGGTAATGGACAAACAGTATTGGAGAAAATATGAAAAAACTGACCCATCTGACGCTGTACGTTACATCGTGACATGTCACGACGTAATGTACAGCGCGCATTTTCAACTCATTTTGTGCCATACAGCCTCTTTCCACCAGGGGTAGCCCTTCTCTCGCAGATTAAAATCATGCTTAACCATATACACTTGTAAGAAAACTTCATTATTCATGATTTTTGTCTAAATTAATATAATTATTGCTAATATTAAACAAATATTTCATGATTAGAGTGCCAATTGCATTTTTTTGCACGTCATTACTGCGAGCCATCATGACACTCAAAAGCCGGAACAGCTGCAGTTCACTTGTGAGGTTAACGTTAGCGCAGCCCTAAACCCGTCTTCGGATTCGACACGAACCTTCAAACAGGTATGTGATGAGACATTACATAAACTCTGTGTTTTATTTACATTTTAAAGTTGATTAGTTGGACAAATCGGGTGAAAAAACCTGTTTCTTCACACAACATATTTCCCCCTTTCAAGATCACTTTGTAGCCTTCGCTCCCCACCCGCCATTTTTAAAAAGACTTACTTCTTGAATTATGCAGAGATGGGCATCATGAAGGTCTCGTCATTGATTTTGTTGGAAGGAGGAGAAATTGTGCTTTACATTGGTATTGATATTACAGTTGATCTGGAAGTATTACGTTTTTTGGGCGCAAAAATAAGGTCAATTGTATGGACCAATGTGATGTACAAAAGTGAGTGAGTTTACGTTAACTAGCTAACACCAGACACAGATGAAGACCTAGCTAGCCAGTAACTAGCTAAAACCAGACACTGATGAAGACCTAGCTAGCCAGTAACTAGCTAAAACCAGACACAGATGAAGACCTAGCTAGCCAGTAACTAGCTAACACCAGATACAGATGAAGACCTAGCTAGCCAGTAACTAGCTAAAACCATACACAGATGAAGACCTAGCTAGCCAGTAACTAGCTAACACCAGACACAGATGAAGCCCTAGCTAGCCAGTAACTAGCTAAAACCAGACACAGATGAAGACCTAGCTAGCCAGTAACTAGCTAACACCAGGCACAGATGAAGACCTAGCTAGCCAGTAACTAGCTAACACCAGGCACAGATGAAGACCTAGCTAGCCAGTAACTAGCTAACACCAGACACAGATGAAGACCTAGCTAGCCAGTAACTAGCTAACACCAGACACAGACAAAATGGGAACTTTTAATTATATTTGGTGACATTTACAATCACATTTTGGCACAAGTAGAGTAGCTATCTAGCTATATAAACCACACCCGCTGCAAATATGAAACGCCTACTGTATGTTAAACAACTTGGATGCAGTGTTGTAGTAAAATCCTCTCAAGCTAATTTGGTGGTAAACAAAGCAACTCAGACAACATTGAAATTGTATCAATTATATATTTGTTGTTGTTGTTGACATCCTGTTTGGTATGTCTCTTGTGATGCAGTTCACAGCAGCACTGATGGATGTGTTGACTTGACAACTGCGTCAGAATTTTTATTATGTTTTCTGACACCCTGCAGTCAAATGTTGGCACCAGTAGAGTAGCTAAAAAGCTACTTAAGCCACCACCCCATGCAAATACGTCTTCTCCAATGTTGGTTACAAGGCGGTACTTATTTAAATTAGTTAAGAGAATATTATGATACCATTGGTGTATTGAAAGGAGAGTTAGGGTGATGTCACACTATTCCCATAATAATCCCGCCTCCTGAATCCAAGTGTTTGACATGGTGGAGGGGACCAGTAACTTTATGATCAATCTTTATCAATGTAGAAGGAACAGTCATTTTACATACTTTCATCCAAATACCATCCAATTTCATGAAAAACATGACTTTGACTGTTCATAACCTTTAAGTAATATTCTCTTGGGTTAATAAAAGAATGACAATAAACATTATTTGTTGTTTAGCACCTTTTCATACAAGCAATTTCGGCTCAAACTGGGTTACTGAATTATTGTGGGAAACATCACAGATAAAGTTGAAATATAAAAAGCAGATTGATGACCTGTTTCTGTAGTGTGGCTGTGGAACTGACAAATAGCCTATTTCCTTTGAAGGTATAACAAAGACAATAGTGTTTGAAAGCTGGAACAGTGATTAGTGGCCATAGAGGCAGTATTATGGCCAGAGGTAGTCCTCTCTCTCTATTGATCTCTGTCTGTCAAACTGCTGACCACAGACCCACTTACATTTATCCTTACTGGTGTCTGAGGGGAAGTTTGCTATAGGTTATCATTCACATCATAGATGGCCACTGGCTAACTTAGAGAGTTTGATCTGTGATGTATCACAGATGTGTGACGGTGTTTAGATTTCAGTCACATAGTTCTGGAAGCGAAGATGTTTTTAGGTCTTTGTGCATTTTAGGTATTCAGAACCAGCAGGTTTGTAGCCGCCCAGACAATTGATGTGCAATATTTGGACATTTTTTTAAAACTATAAAAACTCTGGATGGCACAGATGGGGTTGTTTGTCTTCCGGGAAGCTTGCGTATCTCATTAACACACACACACACACACACAAACAAACAGCTGTGTTTTGGGGAAATGTTTGTGCGGTATTGACACATTCAGATTGATGTTGGATTTAAATGCCTGGTTATTATTTGACGAGTTAATATATAACAGAAGTGAAGTTGTTATTTCTATGGAAGGAGATGTGTGTGCCTGTTCTTAATATCGAGACCACCAAATACCTGGGCCGAGCCCTCTGCATCGTGGTCTATGTATACAACAGCTACTAGCAGATTGACTACAAGGTGGGCTTACAATCCCTCTACAGGCTATGAATCGTCAAGTCGTGCCTCTCCAACTCTACTGGGAATGGCTATCTGACAGGAAATAAAAGGAGAGGAGGGAAAGAGAGATCCCTCTCTATCTTTCTGTCTTCTCCTCCTCTCTCGCCCTCTCTCCTTGAAGGAAGAACAGAGAAGCTAAACCCTCCATGCATACAAACACACCCAGTGCATATGGAGTGGTCGATAGAGATGCATGCATAATCTCGTCATACAGCCTGTTGCTGACAGGAGAATCATTACTGCTCTCCCCACTCTACACAGAACAGTTAAACCCTACACACACACACACACACACACACACACACACACACACACACACACACACACACACACACACACACACACACACACACACACACACACACACACACACACACACACACACACACACACACACACACACACACACACACACACACACACACACACACATATATATATATATACACGCAAACATAGATCAAACCTGCAGTCAGGCATTGTTAGTGTCAGGGCTCTGCCCTATAATTGGGAGGAAGACTGGGATCCTTCCTCTCTCCTTCCTAGTGAATCCCAGGAGGCTGTTTCACCTGCTCAGAAGTTTGGATTCAGTGTCTGTGGAGAAAATTGAATCGACAGTCGGCAAAAAAAATGTCTAACGTTTAGGCAAGGAAGTACAGGCCCCTGCTACTGTGGTAAGTCTGTGTAAATTTTACATTCAATCTTAGTCTGTATTAAACACATATATATACTGTATATATATATCTCTTTCCCGCCCTCCCTCCTCCAGTTGTGTGGGAACATCTATAAAGGCCTAGACAGGAGAGTATGGCTGCTTGATCAATTTAACAGGATCTCTGTGTGAGGTGATGTCTGTGGTTGCTGTGTATTTAAGCTGTTCCTGGACTTATCGCCAGAGTACATGCAGGGCCTTCAGAAAGTATTCACACCCTTGAACTTTTTCCACAATTTGTTATGTCACAGCCTGAATTAAAGAATTATACAATTTAGATTTGTTGTCGCTGGCCTACACACAATACCACATCATGTCAAAATAGATTTGAATTTTTTTTTTTTTATGTTTACAAATGAATAAAAAATGAAAAGCTGAAATGTCTTGAGTCAATAAGTGTTCAACTCCTTTGTTATGGTAAGTTCAGGAGTAAAAATGTGCTTAATTAACAAGTCACATAATATGCCTCACAAAGAAGCGCACCTATTGGTAGATGGGTCAAATAAAATAAAAAAAACAGTCACTGAATATCCCTTTGAGCATGGTGAAGTTATTAATTACATTTTGGATGGTGTACACCCAGTCAATACAAAGATACAGGCATCCATCCTAACTCAGTTGCCGGAGAGGAAGGAAACCGCTCAGGGATTTCACCATGAGGCCAATGGCGACTTTAAAACAACTACAGAGTTTAATGGCTGTTATAGGAGAAAACTTTGGATGGATCAACAGCATTGTAGTTACTCCACAACACTAACCTAATTGACAGAGGGAAAAGAAGGAAGCCTGTACAGTAAACATATTCCAAAACATGCAGCCTGTTTGCAATAAGGCTCAAAAGAAGTATTGCAAAAAATGTGGCAAAGCAATTCCCTTTTTGCCCTGAAAACAAAGTGTTATGTTTGGGGCAAATCCAATACAGCACATGAATGAGTATCACTCTCCATTTTTTCAAGCATAGTGGTGACTGCCTCATTCCAATGGGTATGCTTGTAATTGTTAAGGACTGGGGAGGTAGGAAAAATTGGGTTCAGTCGGCTTCGGGTTCAGTCTGCTTCGGGTTCAGTCTGCTTCGGGTTCAGTCTGCTTCGGGTTCAGTCTGCTTCGGGTTCAGTCGGCTTCGGGTTCAGTCTGCTTCGGGTTCAGTCTGCTTCGGGTTCAGTCTGCTTCGGGTTCAGTCGGCTTCGGGTTCAGTCTGCTTCGGGTTCAGTCTGCTTCGGGTTCAGTCTGCTTCGGGTTCAGTCTGCTTCGGGTTCAGTCTGCTTCGGGTTCAGTCTGCTTCGGGTTCAGTCTGCTTTCCACCAGACACTGGAAGATTATTTCAAATAAAGCCAAATATACACTAAAGTTGCTTACCAAGAAAGCAGTGAATGTTCACGAGTGGCCGAGTTACAGTTTTTACTTAAATCTACTTGAAAATCTATGGCAAGACCTGAAAATCGAGCAACAATGAACAACCAAGAATTTTGAAAAAATCATGGGCAAATGATGCACAATCCAGGTGTGTAAAGCTCTTTAGAGACTTACCCAGAAAGACTCACAGCTGTAGTCGCTGCCAAAGATGCTTCTACAAAGTATTGACTCAGGAATGTGAATGCTTATGCAAATTAGATACCTCTGTATTTAATTTTCAATACATTTGCAAAAATTTCTCTAAACATGTTTCCACTTTGTCATTATGGAGAATTGTGTGTGTAGATGGGTGTGAGAAAAAACATCTATTGAATACAGTACATTTTTTAATTCAGGTAGTAACACAACAAAATGTCAAGGGGTCTGAATACTTTCTCAAGACACTCTATATGGTACTGGTAAGCCGCCACTAAATTGAGTTAGCTCAGTACAAATTCATATTATGTACAGTAGATCATTCTGTTTGTTATTCAGTAAATTATGATGATCATGATAATTCTGATAGGGTTTAGTCATCTTCTGACTTGCAGTGCAGCAAATACATTTGAAACCAAATACTTTAAAACTTTTACTCAAGTAGTATTTTACTGGGTGACTTTCACTTTTACTTGAGTAATTTTCTATTAAGGTATCTTTAAAGGTATGACAATTGGGTACTTTTTCTAACTACTGGTAAAAAGGAAGAAGACCTTGGAAAAGACTTGCAGAGAACATCAAAATGGTACTGATGTCTCCCGCCAGCGGTAGCACCTTCTTCTTCTTCTTCTTCTTCTTCTTCTTCTTCTTCTTCTTCTTCTTCTTCTTCTTCTTCTGTGCTCCACACAGAACACCCGGGTTGTGTTCATTACAGCACGCAACAGAAAATATTTTAAACTGTTTGCAACGGATAATCAAAATTAAGAGTTTCTCATTGAACAAGTCCAGGTGCCTAATTAACACGAACCACTCGTCTTCTCCATTGGCAAACGTTGGAGGAAGGTGTACGATAATCCATTGTGTTTAAGGCTACATAACGTAAAACTACGTAGCTGTAGTTTGTGGGTGCGTTCGCAGGACCATTTGTCCAGGTAAAGTAGAGGGAAACACACAAACCACTGTATGGAAACAAATGAGTTCAACTCAGACCTTATTTTCTCTTCAACACAACTATCTACTGTTGAATTGTTATCAAAATACCAGACTGGATTATGAATACTGTCTGTGCTTGTGTGTTTTGTGTTTATGTGTGTGTGTTTTGTGTTTATGTGCATGCGTGTGTGTGTGTGTGTGCGCACTGACCTGTGAAGAGCTGTTCCCGCTGCTGCAGTGCTCCTATCTTTATTCAGATATTTTATACTCATAAGGGCCAGAGTGTTTACGGAGTGTCTTGGGTTCAGACAAGGACAGAGATCTTATCCATGGAAATACCTATACAGAGTGTGACTTATTTTTTTATTTTACCTTGATTTTACTAGGCAAGTCAGTTAAGAACAAATTCTTATTTTCAATGACAGCCTAGGAACAGTGGGTTAACTGCCTGTTCAGGGGCAGAACGACAGATTTTGTACCTTGTCAGCTCGGGGATTTGAACTTGCAACCTTTCGGTTACTAGTCCAACGCTCTAACCACTAGGCTACCCTGCCGCCTGACTACCATTACCATCTGTGTTTGTCGGTGACCAAATACCAGTGGTGCAGTAGCATCTTACATGACCACATACTTATTTTATGTACACTAAACACTCAAATCAAATGGTTGTATATGGTTCCAGATTAGGGTTCTTTGGCTTGTCACCATAGTGAAACCCTTTTTTCCGCTATAATCCCAGCTGGTATTGGATAGAACGTCGCGGTGTTGCCGCCTGTGGGGAAAACAACCTGTGATTACTTAGGAAACCACATTGGCTCACAGCAAAAAGGTAACATTTTTCAAATGCAGTTATTCATGTTGTTTGGTTGTTTTAGTCGATTAAAAAACTATATATTTAAGAAAGGTACAACAGAGTGTGTAGCCTCATAGACAGTGAACATTGTTAAAGGTCCTGAACAGTCATTCTTAAAAGTACTTTTTTCTCTCATTATTAACTACCAGGAAGTTTGAAAAGACAAGCTGAGTGGGGGAGCTTAAATTTATGAGCTTGACTTGACTGACAGCTCTTTGAAACATCTATGTCAGCCTACTAGGATGCAGTGAGCAGGGTTGCAGAAATATCATCGCAAATGTGGTGATACACAAAGCAACTCAAACAACATTGAAATTGCATAAATGACATATTTATATATATATATATATTTATATATATATATATCTTCCGTTTGGCATGTCTCTTGTGATGTGGTTCACAGCAGCACTGACGGATGTGTTGACTTGAGTTTTAATTATATTTGCTGACACCCTGCAGTCAAATTTTGGCACCAGTAGAGTAGCTATCTACCTACAGTATATAAACCATGACTCTCTTGGCACCCTTGCACTTCTGTCAAATAATGCACCATTTATTACAGAAAATGGTTGAAATATTTTGGCATCCACATATGTAGAGTATGACTTTGGTTTGCAGTTGAACAAAACAAAAACATCTCAATAATTGACTAAATGTTATCTTACTCCACATAGAAATCCTAAAATGACCCGGACAATATTATTGGCACCTTCTAGAAGTAGTTTGAAAGAATTACATTTCAAGCAAGTGATTCTCATTTACTTTGGATTTGAACTCAATTAAGTTGAGTAAGTTGCAGGTACCTGCAATATAAAAATCATTCATTAAACCAGTTTGAAAAGGGAAAAGAACTCATTCTCCTGTTTTGTGTCACTGTGTGTACCGCAATGAGCATGGAGACAAGAAACCAGAGAATTATCTGAGGAGGTCAGACACAAGATTGTAGCCAAGCATGGACAATCTAAAGGCTATAAGTCCATCTGCAGAGACCTTGGTGTTCCTGTTTCCACCGTACGTAATGTTACCAACATGTTTAAGGCCCATGCCACTGTAGCCAGCCTCACTGGATGTGGCCCATAGAGAAAACCTGATGGAAGACTGCAGTGAAGGATTGTTCAAATGGTTGAGAAAGCACCTCAGTCAACTGCCACGCAGATTCAAGCTGACCTTCAGACACAAGGTACGATAGTTTCGATTTGTACCATCGCCAACTCAATGAAAGGGGTTATATGGTAGGAGACCCAGGAGGACCCCACTACTGACAGAGACATAAGTCCTAAATGCAATTTGCCAGACATGCGGAACATGACAAAATCCTTCTGGGAGGAATGCCCTGTGGACAGAAAACAAAATGAAATCTTCAAAGAAAATAACACCTTCCCTACAGTCAAACATGGAGGTGGTTCAGTGGTTCAGTTTTGGGGTTGCTTTGCTGCCTCTGAAACTGGGTTTGAACGTGTGCATGGCATCATGAAATCAGTAGATTACCAAGGCATTTTAGAGCGCAATGTTGGACATGTTGGACCCAGTGTCAGAAAGCTGGGTCTCCGTTGAAGGTCATGGGTCTTCCAGCAGGACAATGACCCCAAACACACTTCAAAAAGCTCCCAGGAACGGTCCAAGACAAATCGCTGGACTGTTCTGAAGTGGCCAGCATTGAGTCCAGATCTAAATATTAATTCCAAGGTGTCAATAATTTTGTCATTGCTGTTTCTGTTTATTTTCTGATTTAAATTAATATATTAAGTTGTGAATCAAAAACGAGGGCTCCGTGATATTAACAATGAATTAATGAATTTCAATTTATTCGAAGGGAAAAGTTACTTGAAAACATTGCAAGGATACCAATATTTTTGCCCACGACTGTACCTTTGCCCCACTACTCTGGATTTCTGACCTCTGCCTGACCTGACCATGAGCCTGCCTGCCATCCTGTACCTTTTCCCCACTACTCTGGATCTCCGACCTCTGCCTGACCTGACCATGAGCCTGCCTGCCATCCTGTACCTTTTCCCCACTACTCTGGATCTCTGACCTCTGCCTGACCTGACCATGAGCCTGCCTGCCATCCTGTACCTTTTCCCCACTACTCTGGATCTCTGACCTCTGCCTGACCTGACCATGAGCCTGCCTGCCATCCTGTACCTTTTCCCCACTACTCTGGATCTCTGACCTCTGCCTGACCTGACCATGAGCCTGCCTGCCATCCTGTACCTTTTCCCCACTACTCTGGATCTCTGACCTCTGCCTGACCTGACCATGAGCCTGCCTGCCATCCTGTACCTTTTCCCCACTACTCTGGATCTCCGACCTCTGCCTGACCTGACCATGAGCCTGCCTGCCATCCTGTACCTTTTCCCCACTACTCTGGATCTCTGACCTCTGCCTGACCTGACCATGAGCCTGCCTGCCATCCTGTACCTTTTCCTGTACCTGTACCTTTTCTTGAAACGTGATAGAAACAGTCAGAAGGTTTAGTATCTCCACCCTGGTTATATCATGTGACAGGTTGTGTGAATAATCCAACATGGTGGGTTGGTCGGATTACCCAAACATGGATTAATTGAACCATAAAGTGTTTTTTTAATACACTTTCATGCTAGGTTAATCAAACAGCTGGATCTTTTTTAATGTAAGCCATAGGTTATTTTCAGAAGGCACGGCTTATAGGGGCATGGCTTTTATATAGTTATTTTTGTCCATATGTGAGAATACATGTAAATCCTTTTGATGCTAAGTTTATACCGAGGAAATGTATCCTGTGAGTGTATCCTGTGTGTGTGTATCCTGTTTCTCTTCTCTCCTTCTCCCCCCACAGGTGGCAATCATCATCATTCCCCAATCAGAAGACACACCTCCTCCTGTTTCCATTACCCAATCACATCCCCTTTCCCTTGGTTTAAAAACCCAATCAGTTGTTTTCTCTGGAGCTCGATCTCTCTGTGTCTCTCTCACACTCTCTCGCTATATCTCTCTCTTTCGGATTGAGCTCTCTTTTTGGTGTTTGTTCATACCTGTCACATTTGTCTGCAATCCTGTGAGTATTGTTTTGGTTATGGTGATTGACTGTTTGTTTGATGGTGTGAAAAGGGGGTACCAAGACAAGTTGCCCATGGGCATACACTACCCGTAGGAATACTTTGTCTAAATACCCTAGTTAGAACTGGGCGGACCACCCACTGTATTTTTGGTTAGTTAGTTAGCTTTAGGCTAGTCTAGGTTAGGGGTATTTTTGAATATTTGGTCCAGCTCAGCCCCTTTCCTTGGGTCCAGCTCAGCCCCTTTCCTTGGGTCCAGCTCAGCCCCTTTCCTTGGGTCCAGCTCAGCCCCTTTCCTGCACCCCTCTTTACCGTGTGTTTCAAAATAAACCCTGACGGGAATTTAGTTGTCTGTGGTTTTTCATTCTCACTGTTATTTTGTCAGTATTATACTTTGCATGAGTTATGTTATGGGTCTCGTTACCATCCCCCCTAGACAGCCTGGCCAAAGGGATTCGGAACTACTGCAATGTAACATTTTCCTTGAATATTATTGCACATGACATATTCTAATATAACATTATTAACATGACTATTTATGCAACAAAGTGGTTACTACCCTATGGGGGATACAGTAGCACATTGGAATTTGCATAGTCTTTGAAGGACATCATATGCTTCTAAAAGATTCATTAAAGTTACAAAAGAGTTTGTTTGACCAAATCAATTCAAATCAAATTTTATGTGCCAAACACAACAGGTGAAATGCTTACAAACCCTTAACCAACAATGCAGTTTAAATGTATTTATTTATTTTTAAATACCTTAAAGACAAATAAGAATAAGAAATAAAAGTAACAAATAATTAAAGATCAGCAGTAAAATAATAATAGCGAGGCTATATACAGGCGGTACCCATACAGAGTCAAAGTGCGGGGGCACCTGTTAGTCGAGGTAATATGTACATAGAGTTATTAAAGTGGCTATGCATAGATAATAACAGAGTAGCAGCAGTATAAAAGAGTGGTGGCACTGCAAATAGTCTGGGTTGCCATTTGATTAGATGTTCAGGAGCCTTATGGCTGTGGTAGCAGAATCAGAATTAGTTAGGTAACATTGATACATAAGATGTTGTATTTATATAGTAAAGCATATGTGAGATTTGTCATTATAATGTCTTCTTTTGGATAATACTGTTGGCAGTTTGCAGTTATCCCTTCTCTGCTAGGGCTTAGTCACTTGGGCCCCAGAGAGGGGAGAGGTCAGGCCTGTCTTCTTATGGGAATGTGTCTAACTATTTACATGTCCCCTCTGAGGTTGCCCTTATCTTGATTTAGTATATGACCTCTGTCTTTTCTGATCTTGTCCAGGAGGGGGTGTATTTGATAAGTGCCATTGGATGAGGTAATGTTTTTGGTTCTAAGTGGTACCAATAACGAGATAAGAACTTAGTTTAGGAGACCAAACTGAACGATAATTTATAGCCAATGCTGTCTGGCTATGTGTGTCTTTGCTATAAAGGATCTCAGATGCCATTATGTTGACACTCTCAGAGAATTCATTTATGGACACTGAATTGATCTGAGAGTCACAGGGCTATGGTGAAGCTCATATAATTAAAGATGGACTTTATGATAACTCTGACTTGTGTGTGATTTGGTAATACAGGAAATTTCCACGACATGGCTTGGGGGTAATAAGATGTTTAGAAGCCTCTTGGATCTAGACTTGGCACTCCAGTACTGCTTGCCGTGTGGTAGCAGAGAGACTAGGGTGGCTGGAGTCTTTGACAATTTTTAGGTCCATCCTCTGACATAGAGGTCCTGGGTGGCAGGCAGCTTGATCCCAGTGATGTACTGGGCCATATTCACTACCCTCTGTAGTGCCTTGCGGTAGGAGGCCGAGCAGTTGCGGTACTAGGCAATGATACAGCCAGTCAGGATGCTCTCGATGGTGCAGGTGTTGAACCGTTTGAGGATCTGAGGACCCATGCCAAGTCTTTTCAGTCTCCTGAGGGGGAAAAGGTTTTGTTGTGCCCTGTTCACGACCATAACATATAACTACTCAACCGAACAGGATTGACATTTACTCTCATGAGTGGCCAAAAAAACTTCCTGAAAGCCACGTCCCTACCAAGCCAAGCCTCCAGTCTTCTGAGCTGACCTGCTTGGTAATATCTCAATAACCCAGCATCAACAAACCAACCTTGTTCTTTAAAAAAATAAAATAATAATAAGTGACCCAATGTCTGCAACCCAGCAGGGTCATTCAAACAACCCAGTATTTTTGGGGTGATGGCCCTCAAAATAAGGCCTTATTAAATACATATTGTGTTATGTTAAATAGTAACATTTTAAGTATCATGTGGTGGAAATTCAACACCGGGGACACCCGAAGTCAATATTAAAATGGATCACTCTTATCACGGCTGATGAGGTTCACAAACTCTGAAAAGGGTGTTTCCTTTCAGTCCTTATGTACTGCTATACAAACAAGTCATATAAGCATGATTTACATGATTATTAACATTGGTTCCTGCTTGTGACTGACTGATACCTAACAAGGCTTCTTCTCTCAAAGCTGTGACCTTGAAACTGAGATACTCCTTTTGGTTCCCAGAAAAATGTTCTGGGCGTTCTGCCAATTGGTCTGAGGAGGAAGTCACAGTCACCTGCACGAACCAAGATAGAGTGGGAGGTGATGCTGTACACAATTCAATGCTTCTCTTCAGACAATAAAATGTTCCCTCACAATAACATAATCACTTAGGACCTCACTTGGTAAAGTCCACAGGACTGAAAAAGGATGAATGCAACAAGCATGTTTCTGTCACTAACAAATTCAGTCATGGGTGGTAACTCTACACTGAGTATTCAAAACATTAGGAACACCTTCCTAATATTGAGTTGCACCTCATTTTTCTCCTCAGAACAGACTCAATTTGTCGGGGCATGGACTCTACAAGGTGTCAAAAGAGTTCCACAGGGAAGCTGGCCTATGTTGACCTTGGACATGTTCTGTTATAATCTCCACCCGGCACAGCCAGAAGAGGACTGGTCACCCCTCATAGCCTGGTTCCTCTCTAGGTTTATAATCTCTACCCGGCACAGCCAGAAGAGGACTGGCCACCCATCATAGCCTGGTTCCTCTCTAGGTTTCTTCCTAGATTTTGGCCTTTCTAGGGAGTTTTTCCTAGCCACTGTGTTTCTACACCTGCATTGATTGCTGTTTGGGGTTTTAGGCTGGGTTTCTGTACAGCACTTTGTGACATCAGCTGATGTAAGAAGGGCTATAAATACATTTGATTTGATTTGATTCCAATGCTTCCCACAGTTGTGTTAAGTTGGCTGGATGTCCTTTGGGTGGTGTACCGTTCTTGATAAACACAGGAAACTGTTGAGTGTGAAAAACCCAGCAGCGTTGCAGTTCTTGACACACTCAAACCGGTGCATCTGGCACCTACTACCGTACCCCGCTCAAAGGCACTTAAATATTTTGTCTTGCACATTCACCCTCTGAATGGTACACATACACAATGTCTTAAATGTCTCAAAGCTTAAATATCCTTATTTAACCTGTCTCCTCCCCTTCATTTTCACTGATTGAAGTGGTTTTAACATCAATAGGTGACATCAATAAGGGATCATAGCTTTCCCCTGTCCCTGTCATGGTAAGAGAAGGTGTTCCTAATGTTTTATACACTCAGTGTACAATTCACCTGAAAGGCACTCTGGGAAATAATGCAAAGAAAGCATTACAGTAAGCAGTGTGTTTACTGCTAACATTTATTTATTTATTCAACACTGTTCAGCATCTATACGGGTCCACACTTTGTGTTAATTTAACACTGGGGAATTTGCGGTGCAAAGACTAATTTTCAACATGGCCTGCTCCCGAGCGTTCTCACTACTTCGAAAAACATAATATTGTAGGGCTTTCTGACTCTTTTCATGACGGTGCTAGCAGCCAAGTGAGTGAGTGAGTGAGTGAGTGAGTGAGTGAGTGAGTGAGTGAGTGAGTGAGTGAGTGAGTGAGTGAGTGAGTGCTAGCTACCAATTTGTGGGCGTGGTTGAGGGGGAATTCCTTCTTAGGAAATGAGTATTGACTCATATACTGTATACTGTATATATGGAACCATATATGGAACCAATTGTTTTAAGGTCCAATAAAGAACCATAAGGTTCTAAATGGAACCTGTATGGTGCTATAAATAACCCTTTCCTAAGATTCTATAAAGAACCATTTAAAAAAGGTTCTATATAGCACCATAATAGGGTTCCGCTATGGTTACAACCCTTTGGGGCTATATGGCTATATACTATTTTATGGTACTTTACTAAATCTTTATGGAGAATGGTTTAATAAATAAAATGTTCAATCTCAAACGTTCTTTGTAGAAATATGCAGGGCTTTTTATTCTGTTTTCATATTGATATTTATTTGTTCAAATTCATTAGGTTTTATTATTGTGTTTATTGACAAGTTTAATCAGGTGTGCTAGCTCTGGAACAGTTAAGGAGAGAATTGAGAACTACTGACTAAGTCAAGACTTCTCAATTAACACAAGGCCATATCTGGGCCTTTCACAAGACACCATCACTGGCCATAGTCATATATAACATGTCATCTTCTTCGTGTGTCTTTCATGTGGCTTTCTGGCAGACTAGGCGCTATGTTGCGTATTGCTGCCTTTCACAGTTTGGAAAGGGGAAATGGGGACAAAAGGAAATGGCATCTAACCCTACAGTATATACAGTATATACTACTATCCCCATCCCACTACTTTGGCCTCAACAGATCCTACCCCAGGTCATTGGGCTGGGAGGCTGGAACCCCTTCTCTCAAAACCCCCTGTAGTTCTTCTGCACTAAAATCTCTGATACCCCAAAAACTGCTCTGCAGATGCTCCGACCAATTCAGTCATCTGGGTTTTCCTTTCCATCTGTGTGTTACAATTAATAACCATATAGTCAATAAACGTCAAGAAACCAACCTTACTAAAGCACACGTGGTTGGTATCACTCTGTACAGGCATACTACTCACAGGGACACTCTCAGACTTAAAGGGACCCTCTCGGGCTCAAAGGGACCCTCTCGGGCTCAAAGGGACCCTCGCGGACTCAAAGGGACCCTCTCGGGCTCAAAGGGTCCCTTTCAGGCTCACCCTTAGTCCACCATCCTCTACTTTCCTCACTGTCTCAGCATGACACTTCCTGCACTGCTCTCACCATGGAAACTTCAACCTGTCTCACTGTCTCAGCCAGACACTTCCTGCACTGCTCTCACCATGGAAACCTCCACCTGTCTCACTGTCTCAGCCAGACACTTCCTGCACTGCTCTCACCATGGAAACTTCAACCTGTCTCACTGTCTCAGCCAGACACTTCCTGCACTGCTCTCACCATGGAAACCTCCACCTTAACACCCATAGGGTGGCGCACAATTGGCCCAGCGTTGTCTGGGTTAGGGAAGTGTTTGGTTGGGGTAGGCCGTCATTGTAAATAAGAATTTGTTCTTAATTGACTTGCCTAGTTAAATAAATATTTTATTTTTTATGTCTCACTCGCACAGGACAGTTTTGATCCAACAAAACCACCTCCACAATTGAAACACTCCACTTTTTCCCTTGAAACGACACAATATTTTGTCCCATGCCCTCCTGCAAACTTCTCACACCTCGGAATCTCCCTCCTATATACTGCTGCAACATGACAAATAAAATTAGCACCTGAAACACTGTAGTGGGTTCGGAACAAAAGCTCTCACGGGATAGCTTATGTACCCTAGCATGACATTATCCCACAAACACTCTACATCACAACTCAGAAGGACAGACAGGGTTTCCTAAATTTCTCATTCTTCGCACCAAACGGCATGCATTACAGACACCAGAGATCCCCATCTTCAGTTGTTCCACTTTAACACTCAACCCCACCCCAGTTATCACGCCTTTCAGTCGCACTCTGCTACAGAGAGCAAAGCACAACAGCACTTCGGTCCCGAGTTATAACATGTGCGTAACACAAAAGATTAGATAAACTGTAATGAAACTCTCGCTCATGATTGCACAAAAAGAGCTGTGCGCAAATTATGCCACAAAATATTCCAATGAGCCTCCGCCACTACATTTTAATTAAGGGTTCTTTGGGAAGGGTCATGGTTCTATGTGGAACCATACTGGCCCAAAGAACCATTGAAGGGCTCAAAGGGTTCTTTGGGTCAGTATGGTTCCACATAGAACCATCACCCTTCCCAAAGAACCCTTGAGGAAACATATGCAGCTTTGTTATCTGACTGAACACAGTTTGCATGTGTTATATTTCTATTTCTCTTAGTATAAACGTCCTGTCCAAGTGAAGAGCATCTGAACAACAAAGAACCATCACCCTTGAGGAACAATATGCAGCTTTGTTATCTGACTGAACACAGTTTGCATGTCTTATATTTCTATTTCTATAAATGTCCTGTCCAAGTGAAGAGCATCCAGGACGCCATCTGAGACATGGAGCAGAGGTTTAACTTCATGGGAGAGGAGGTGAATCTGTTCCTCTCTGTAGGCGTCTTCATCACTATGAACCCAGGTTACGCTGGCAGGACCACAACTACCTGTAACCTCAAGGCCCTGTTTAGGTAACACATCGACAAATGACAATGAACGTTATCATTATGGCGTGACATGGGGGTTTTGCAAGACAGCACAAACTGATCTGGGACCAGGCTAGCTCCATTATCTCCATATTGATGATCACACAAGAAAATTGCTTGATATAGAGGAAAAACTATAGCTCACTACAGAATATGACAGATCTGAATCACTAGCTAGGTTTCCATCCAATTGTTGACAGATTCCACTGTGGTGACAGATTCCACTATGGTGACAGATTTCACTGTGGTGACAGATTTCACTGTGGTGACAGATTTCACTGTGGTGACAGATTTCACTGTGGTGACAGATTTCACTGTGGTGACAGATTTCACTGTGGTGACAGATTTCATTGCATAAAAACAATATGCACATTTCCCACCAGGGATGTGTTTCCATCAAATTGACTAGTTGCGGATAAAAGGCTGTGTGATGATGTAGTGCACATAAAATATAAATGTTGCAGTTAAATTCCCAAGTACCGAATAAAAAATGTTGTGTTTAATAGCGAGTGTGCCCACTCTGATATTGGCACGTGGGTTCTAGCCCACAGCGGGCAGATACAGCTCAGTTATAGCCTACACAATGAGATTATTATGTACAAATGAGCGAGATTGTTTTTATTTGTCAAAAAAGGCAGCCAAGCATCGATGATGATGTCACCAGAATATGTATTTCTTAGGAAAGGAGCATCAAGCTCATCACCGTGCACTTTCACCACCCTGTGAAGTTCATCTTATTTCATCTGTAACCTCATATACTGCTTTTCCCAATGAGTCATAGTGGGAGGAACACACAACATGTTTACTTCCATATGATGGTTATTTTGTCAATATTTGCGCATAAAAGCATTTCCACCGAAATTTCTCGCCTAATTAATTTTACAGACGCAAAAAAAGTCCATCTTGTCGAGAATATTTTGTTCTGTTGACATTTGGACACTTTACCGACAAATGTTCTGTTTCCATCAGGCCTGTCATGACATTTTTTATCCAACGTACTTTACTCACATAAGAAGGTTGGATGGAAAGCTGGTTAGTTAGTGGATGAGCATTACACTTGATACTCTGCGTGCCCTGTGTGACGTGGGTGTCACCCTTACAAAAAACGATTGCAGTCAGCCCTGTGTGACGTGGGTGTCACCCTTACAAAAAAAGATTGCAGTCAGCCCTGTGTGACGTGGGTGTCACCCTTACAAAAAAAGATGGCAGTCAGAGTGTAGTATAACTGCAGTTAGAGTGCAGTATAACTGCAGTTAGAGTGCAGTATAACTGCATTCAGAGTGCAGCATAACTGCAGTTAGAGTGTATTATAACTGCAGTTAGAATGCAGTATAACTGCAGTTAGAGTGCAGTATAACTGCAGTTAGAGAGCAGTATAACTGCAGTCAGAGTGCAGTATAACTGCAGTCAGAGTGTAGTATAACTGCAGTTAGAGTGCAGTATAACTGCAGTTAGAGTGCAGTATGACTGCAGTTAGAGTGCAGTATGACTGCAGTTAGAGTGCAGTATGACTGCAGTTAGAGTGCAGTATAACTGCAGTCAGAGTGTAGTTACTGCACTTTCACTGCAGTTCCAAAACTGCAAAAAATGTAAGTCAATGAGTATTACGGAACATGTTTTTGACACTGAGTAAATGTAGCTACAGCTAGAGTTGCCCACCAGCTAAACGTTTATTCATCTCACATCTGAACTCCATTCCTGGTCCTGGAAGGGAGTTACTTCTTTCTTTGAATGAAAATTACATTTTGAAGACATCTTATTAAACATATTTTTTTGCTAACAAAAGAGTCAAAGTTTGCTAGCATTATCGAGTCGGTAGCTATGAACTAAGAAGATAATGAACAGAATGTAATGGAAGCAATATTCTTAATGGCTGAAACTGCAAATCAATGAAAGGAATAACAAAAAACCAAGTGTTTGATTATCTAATCGTGGATTGGATTATGCTGGTGCTACATTCTTTGTCCTCCTAGTATCACGAGATTACTTACCTTTGTGCAAACTTGTAATATAGGTCATCTTTGACATATCTTGTTTGACCACTTCTCCTCGTCTTACCTTCAAAATATGTTCTGCTGAAACCATAGGAAAAGGACACAATTGTGTTTGACATTTCAAAACAACAAAGACTACTAGCGCCAGAACTTTGTCAGTCTAATAAATAAGCCCTTTGGGAAACTCTTCAGACAAAACTCTTTGTAACAGTGGAAACTCTTCAGACAAAACTCTTTGTAACAGTGGAAACTCTTCAGACAAAACTCTTTGTAACAGTGGAAACTCTTCATACAAAACTCTTTGTAACAGTGGAAACTCTTCATACAAAACTCTTTGTAACAGTGGAAACTCTTCATACAAAATCCTTTGTAACAGTGGAAACTCTTCATACAAAACTCTTTGTAACAGTGGAAACTCTTCAGACAAAACTCTTTGTAACAGTGGAAACTCTTCATACAAAACTCTTTGTAACAGTGGAAACTCTTCAGACAAAACTCTTTGTAACAGTGGAAACTCTTCAGACAAAACTCTTTGTAACAGTGGAAACTTTTCAGACAAAACTCTTTGTAACAGTGGAAACTCTTCAGACAAAACTCTTTGATACAGTGTGCAGATTTTGCTGCGGAGAGGCATAATCATTAGATCATTTGTGTTGGTACTGTCCATATGTACTTGTTTTTGGTCACAGGTCCAGGGATGGCTGAAGAATTGCAATATTTACTGGGAACTAACCCTGCAGATAGCATTACTGGGTGATCTGAAAATTCATAGTCAATCGATCAATAATATAATAATACTTTCAGCAAAACATGTTATTTTCAATTTACAATCTGCAGAAACAATGAGAATAGAACGCTTCAGAACTTTTGTGAAACAGCACAGTTGAAAAATATATGGCAAATAGAAATCCAATATGGATGGTGTTAAGAGACAGATGGGAGGGGAAGAATGGAGCTGAAGGGTTGGACTAATAACAACTAATAACAACAAGATACCTAATATAAAACACACTGTGCCCGTAAAAACGTATATAGTTGATGAACTTTTGTGAAAGAGCACAGTTTGAAAGATATGGTAAATAGAAATCAAACCGGATGAACATCAGAAACAGATGGGAGAGGTCGAGGGTAGAGGAAGGACATGAGGAAAAAACATGTATGTATGTATGTGTGTGTGTATGTATGTATGTATGTATGTATGTATGTATGTATGTATGTATGTATGTATGTATGTATGTATGTATGTATGTATGTATGTGTGTGTGTATGTATGTATGTATGTATGTATGTATGTATGTATGTATGTATGTATGTATGTATGTATGTATGTATGTATGTATGTATGTATGTATGTATGTATGTATGTATGTATGTATGTATGTATGTATGTATGTATGTATGTATGTATGTATGTATGTATGTATGTATGTATGTATGTATGTATGTGTATGTATGTGTGTGTGTGTGTGTGTGTGTGTGTGTGTGTGTGTGTGTGTGTGTGTGTGTGTGTGTGTGTGTGTGTGTGTGTACAATATATGTATATATCATGACACAAGGTGAGACCCAGATGCAGACACAGAGGGCAGATGGTTGGAGTCTTAGAATATTAATTAATCCAATAGGGTGGGCAAGAGGCTGTGAAACACAGGGATAAATACACTGGTACATAGAGACAGGAAACACAGGGATAAATACACTGGGGAAAATAAGTGACACTTGTAGGGAAACAATTACAGGAGCAGGTGAAACCGATCAGGGCGTGACATATATATATATATATATATATGTATTTGCAAAAAAATATAAGGAGGATTGGAAGTGATGAAGACAATTAAGTGGAAGCCACAATATATCTGCAAAATTAAAGCTGATCTGCCCACTATAAAAAATATTAAAACATTTTTTTAAGTGTGCAGATTTATTTTGTTTTCTTTGTTCCAAACTAACTATGCCTATTCTTTCCATTACATCTCTTTTTTCATGTTCTTGTAATGCACAAGACATTCAGCCACTCAGAGTCAGAAAATGACTCAAAAATATAGTAATGTTCCTTGTCTCTCTGTCATCCGTGACCACTATGACTAGGGGTTGAGGGGCATCAAGTCTGACCTGGTGGTGTCTGGCTCTCTGTCCTCCATGACCACTATGACTAGGGGTTGAGGGTCATCAAGTCTGACCTGGTGGTGTCTGGCTCTCTGTCATCCGTGACCACTATGACTAGGGGTTGAGGGGCATCAAGTCTGACCTGGTAGTGTCTGGCTCTCTGTCCTCCGTGACCACTATGACTAGGGGTTGAGTGCCATCAAGTCTGACCTGGTGTTGTATGGCTCTCTGTCCTCCATGACCACTATCACTAGGGGTTGAGGGCCATCAAGTCTGCCCTGGTGTTGTCTGGCTCTCTAAGACGGGGTGACACAGATCAGCCGGAGGACCAGGTCCTGATGCGGGCTCTGAGAGACTTTCAGTGTTAATGGAGCTTGTCAGAGATCTCTGGACGTCCCCAGGAAGAGAGACCTGGAGTTTGGGAAGCACTTCATGCAGTCTGTGCCGGTCCTCAAACTTTGTACTGAAGGTAAGTTATAGATACCAGTAGACCAGGGTGGGCTGTTTCAGACCTTAGAAAGTGTTGGTTAACAATGATTTTATCATGTTAATGAATGAATGAATGAATGAATGAATGAAGTAATGAATAAAACAACGCATATAACAAGTGAACCAGGTCTAAACCCATTTTTATTTGTTACCTTTATTTAACTAGGCAAGTCAGTTAAGAACAAATTATTATTTTCAATGACGGCCTAGGAACAGTGGGTTAACTGCCTCGTTCAGGGGCATAATGACAGATTTTGACCATGTCAGCTTGGGGATTCAATCTTGCAACCTTCTAGTTACGAGTCCAACTCTCTAACCACTAGGCTACCTGCCACCACTATCCTCTCACCACTAGGCTACCTGCCGCGTCTACACTCTAACCACTAGGCTACCTGCCGTCCCTACACTCTAACCATTAGGCTACCTGCCGTCCCTACACTCTAACCACTAGGCTACCTGCCGTCCCTACACTCTAACCACTAGGCTACCTACCGCCCCTACGCTCTAACCACTAGGCTACCTGCCGTCCCTACACTCTAACCACTAGGCTACCTGCCGCCCCTACACTCTAACCACTAGGCTACCTGCCGCCCCTACGCTCTAACCACTAGGCTACCTGCCTAGAAAAAAAGCCAAAAGGACACTGACAGTAGATGAGAGTAGGAACACAGCTCCTAATACTGTAACATCCTTCAACACTGTTAGAGAAAAGAAACCACACTTCAAGATTGGTATTTAACATTATTATAACAACTATTTCAGCTCCAGCGTTTTTCTGCTACTGGTTCACTGTAGTTTATCAGTGGTAAACACACATTAGTGTCAGAGCAGTCTGGGTTGTGGATGAATCGGACAAATATACCAAACCTGTAATAGTGTCCCAGGTGGAAAGGTTCATTCTCCTCATTGTAGTCATTATGCTGCGTTTATACGCACGCACGCACGCACACACGCACACACACACACACACACACACACACACACACACACACACACACACACACACACACACACACACACACACACACACACACACACACACACACACACACACACACACAATGTCAGAGGCAGTGGAAAGCAGAGCTAGGGGAAATGAGTGCAATCTGTAGTGGGTCAAATCGGCACGGTAACAAAGATAATGACACTCCATCACACCGCTGTACCACGAGAGCAGCACAATAACCCCGCCACTGTCACAGACACCATACCGACATGGATATAAACAGGGAGGAATCAAGCTGATGAGACCACGGGCAGGTCAATAATGATCCCCCTCTATCATTTGAACCAGACACTGTCTGTTTCTCAAACAGTTTCCCAAATTAACCTTTATTATAGTGCACCACTAGTCTGTTGGTCAGTTTATTGGAGTGAAAGGGAGGCGTCCAGAGGTGAATGGGTTTACCTGCCTTTAGCGTTAGTCTCTTGTAGCGTTAGCCTTCTGTAGCCTTAGCCTCTTGTAGCCTTAGCCTCTTGTAGCGTTAGTCTCTTGTAGCGTTAGTGTCTTGTAGCGTTAGCTTTCTGTAGCCTTAGCCTCTTGTAGCGTTAGTCTCTTGTAGCGTTAGTGTCTTGTAACCTTAGCCTTCTGTAGCCTTAGCCTTTTGTAGCGTTAGCCTTCTGTAGCCTTAGCCTCTTGTAGTGGTAGTCTCTTGTAGCGTTAGTCTCTTGTAGCATTAGTCTCTTGTGGCATTAGACGTCCAGTGGCGTTAGCCTTTCGTAGTCTTCCCCACACATCAAAGCTGTAATCATTGATTGTCTTTCAGATGGAAACGCCACTTTAATAATGGAAATTGATGTAAAAAATGTATCACTAGCCACTTTAAACAATGTCACTTAATGTAATGTTTACATACCCTACATTACCCATCTCATATGTATATGTATATACTGTACTCTGTATCATCTACTGCATCTTTATGTAATACATGTATCACTAGCCACTTTAAACTATGCCACTTTGTTTACATACCCTACATTACTCATCTCATATGTAGATACTGTACTCGATCTACTGCATCTTGCCTATGCCATTCTGTACCATCACTCATTCATATATCTTTATGTACATATACTTTATCCCTTTACACTTGTGTGTAGAAGGTAGTAGTTTTGGAATTGTTAGTTAGATTACTTGTTGGTTATTACTGCATTGTCAGAACTAGAAGCACAAGCATTTCGAAACACTCGCATTAACATCTGCTAACCATGTGTATGTGACAAATACAACTTGATTTGATTTGCTATGCCGATTTTTTTAAATTTAATTTTACCTTTATTTAACTAGGCAAGTCAGTTAAGAACAAATTCTTATTTTCAATGACGGCCTAGGAACAGTGGGTTAACTGCCTGTTCAGGGGCAGAACGACAGATTTGTACCTTGTCAGCTCGGGGATTTGAACTTGCAACCTTTCGGTTACTAGTCCAACGCTCTAACCACAAGGCTACCCTGCCGCCCCAGGTTGAATAGCTTGAGTCAATTGCACTGATTGAGCATGCCATCAGGGAGTTTCACAGTGAAAGGAGAGGAGTCTCTCTCTCTCTCTCTCTCTCTCTCTCTCTCTCTCTCTCTCTCTCTCTCTCTCTCTCTCTCTCTCTCTCTCTCTCTCTCTCTCTCTCTCTCTCTCTCTCTCTCTCTCTCTCTCTCTCTCTCTCTCTCTCTCTCTCTCTTTTACAGTTTCAAGGATATTTATCACACTGTAAAAGGATCTGTGATTTTCTCAAGTTCCTGTCACATCCACCATTAAAGTTGTTAATATTATTTCACACAGTCATAATTGTATATCAAAGTGTTGATGAAATTAATGTGAAATTAAATGTGATCATTTACATTACGCAGATAAGCCGGTGTTAAAATGTTTGTGTTCTGTCCTCACTTTTTTCAGTAAGCAGTAAATACTGCTCTTTCACTGAGTACTGAGCTATTCTGCTGCATTGCGGTGCACCCTATAGCAATTCATACATTCCCATGTCTCTCTTCCTCCCTCCCGCCTTCCTCCCGCCCTCCCACCTTCCCTCCCTCCCGCCTTTCTTCCCTCCCTCATTCCCTCCCTCCCTTTCACTCCATTTCTCTCTATTTCCCTCCCTCCCGCCCTCCCTCGCTCCTCCCCCTCCCTCCTCCATCCCTCCTCCCCCTCCCTCCCTCGCTCCTCCCCCCCCCTCCTCCATCCCCCCTCCCTCCTCCCCCTCCCTCCCTCGCTCCTCCCCTCCCTTCTCCACCCCCCCTTACCCTCCATCCTTCGCTCCTCCACCTCCATCCCCCCTCCCCCTCCCTCCTCCCCCTCCCTCCCTCGCTCCTCCCCCTCCATCCATCCTCCCGGATCTATGACTTGGGTGGCTGGAGTCTTAGAACATGTTTAGGGCCTTCCTCTGACACCGCCTGGTATAGAGGTCCTAGATGGCAGGGAGCTCGGCCCCAGTAGTATACTGGGCTTTAAGCAATACCCTCTGTAGCGCCTTGCAGTCAGATACCAAGCAGTTGCGCTACCAAGCGATGATGCAGCCAGTCAAGAGGCTCTCAATGGTGCAGATGTATACATTTTTGAGGATCTGAGGGCCCATTCCCAAAATATTCAGCCTCCCGAGGGGGAAGAGGTGTTTCCCTTCCTTCTTCATGACTGTGTTGGTGTGTGTGGACCAAGTAAATCCATTAGTGATGTAGACATATAGGAACTTGACGCTACCAACCCGCTCACTACAGCCCTGTCGATGTAGATGGGGGCGTGCTTGGCCCTCCGTTTCCTGTAGTCCACGATCAGCTCCTATATCTTGCAAGCGTTGAGGTTCTTGTACTGGGACCACACTGCTAGGTCACTGACCTCCTCCCTATAGGCTGTCTCATCGTTGTCGGTGATCAGGTATCCCATCGTCTTGTCGTCAGCAAACTTAATGATGATGTTGGAGTTGTGCGCAGCCACACCGTCATGGGTGAACAGGAGGGGACTAAGCACACACCCCTGAGGGTCAGCGTGGTGGATGTGTTGTTGCCTACCCTCACCACCTGGGGGTGGCCTGTCAGGAAGTCCAGGATCCAGTTGCAGAGGGAGGTATTTAGTAATAAGCTTGGAGGGCACTGGTGTTGAATGCTGAGCTGTAGTCAATGAACAGCCTTCTTACATACTGTAGGTGTTCCTCTTGACCAGGTGGGAGAGGGCAGTGTGGAGTGCAATAGATATTGTGTCATCAGGGTGGGTCCAGGGTGTCCGGGGTGATGGTGTGGATTTGAGTCATGACCAGCCTTTCAAAGCATTTCATGGCTACAGATGTGAGTGCTACAGGGCGATAGTCTTTTAGACTGGTTACCTTAGTGTTCCACAGGGACTATGGTGGTGAAACATGTAGGTATTACAGACTCAGTCAGGGACAAGTTGAAAATGTCAGTGAAGACATTTGCCTGCTGGCCAGGGCATGCTCCGAGTACGCGTCCTGCAACCTTGTGAACGTGAAGATTTTTTTAAAGGTCTTATTCACATCGGCTACAGAGAGCGAGATCACACAGTTGTCCGGAAGAGCTCGTGCTCTCATGCATGGTTCAGTGTTGCTGGTCCCGAAGCGAGCATAGAAGGCATTTAGCCCATCTGGTAGGGTCACGTCACTGTGCAGCTTGCAGCTGGGTGTTCCTTTGTAATCTGTGATAGTTTCAAGCCCTGCCATGTGTGTCACGTCCTGACCTTAGTTCCTTTTATATGTCTCTATTTTGGTTTGGTCAGGGCGTGAGCTGGGGTGGGCGTTCTATGTTTTGTTCTATTTCTGTGTTTGGCCTGGTATGGTTCCCAATCAGAGGCAGCTGTCTATCGTTGTCTCTGATTGAGAACCATACTTAGGTAGCCTGTTCCCACCTGTGTTTGTGGGTAGTTGTTTTCTGTCTCTGCGCCAGACAGAACTGTTTCGTGTTGGTCTATTTTTGTTATTTTCTCTTAGTGTTCTGAGTTAAAATAAATATTAACATGGACACTTACCACGCTGCGTTTTGGTCCGATCTTGACTACTCTTCATCAGAAGAAGAGGATCGTTACAATATGCGACGAGCATCAGAGTCGGAATAGTAGGATTCAATCTTAGTCCGGTATTGACACTTTGCCTGTTAATGGCTCGTCTGAGGTCATAGCGGGATTTCTTATAAGCATCCGGATTAGTGTCCTGCTCCTTGAAAGCGGTAGCTTTAGCCTTTAGCTCAGTGCGGATGTTGCCTGTCATCCATGGCTTCTGATTGGGATATGTACGTATGGTCAATGTGGGGACGTTGTTGTTGATTCACTTAGCCGGTGACAAATGTGGTAAACTCCTCAAAGTTATCGGTTGAATCCCGGAACATATTCCAGTCTGTGCTAGCCAAACAGTCCTGTAGCTAGCCAAACAGTCCTGTAGCTATCCAAACAGTCCTGTAGCTAGCAAAACAGACCTGTAGCTAGCCAAACAGTCCTGTAGCTAGCCAAACAGACCTGTAGCTAGCCAAACAGTCCTGTAGCTAGCCAAACAGTCCTGTAGCTAGCCAAACAGTCCTGTAGCTAGCCAAACAGTCCTGTAGCTAGCCAAACAGTCCTGTAGCAAGCCAGACAGACCTATAGCTAGCCAAACAGTCCTGTAGCTAGCCGAATAGTCCTTTAGCTAGCCAAACAGTCCTGTAGCTAGCCAAACAGTCCTGTAGCTAGCCAAACAGTCCTATAGCTAGCCAAACAGTCCTGTAGCTAGCCAAACAGTCCTATAGCTAGCCAAACAGTCCTGTAGTTAGCCAAACAGACCTGTAGCTAGCCAAACAGACCTGTAGCAGGCCAAACCTGTTGATAGGATAGTCTCAAACAGAGCTCTTCCAGTTTATTCTCTAGTGTCTGTACATTCACCAGTAGAACAGAGGTCAGAGGCAGTTTATTTGATCGCCAACGTAGTCTCGTCAGGATGCCGGCTCATCTAACTATTTTGCGCTGTCACTTCCTCTTTCGAGTCCTATGGTTTAGCACCTTGTCCGGAATAAGCGGAACGTCCAGAGCTGCCAACTCATTGTATAAATTGAGGTTACTTATCTCGAAATCGAGGTTAGTCATCACCCAAAGAAATGGCTGCTAAATAAGTAAATAATGGAAACCTATTAGGGTGTGGTGCTCCAGGGTGTGATGCTCCAGGGTGTGATGCTCCAGGGTGTGGTGCTCCAGGGTGCGGTGCTCTAGGGTGTGGTGCCTGGCCTTAAGAAGATCATTCCAGTCCCGGAGCAGAGTATGGTTCAGATGCTGTCACCTGTTGGAGTGTCTGTTGACCCCAGAACGCCCCTCCAGACTGCCCTAAGGAACTCCACAGACTCTGTCTTTGTTTCTGTCTGGGCCTTCGGAGGGACAAAGTTCCAGGACCAGTATGGTTGAATGATTCATATGGTTGTGAGAATATGTGTCTAATCATTCAAACGCTGGGACCCATAATTCTCACCTGGTTGTGAGTCAAAGTGTAAAATAGATTGCTTCATAAAAAGTGGTATACTTTTATCACTGGTGTAAAAGCTATACTAAACCAAAATATAAATGCAACATGTAAAGTGTTGGTCCCATGTTTCATGAGTTGAAATAAAAGATTCCAAAAATGATCCACACGCACAAAAAGCTTATTTCTCTCAAATTTTGTGCACAAATCTGTTTACATCCTTGTTAGTGAGAATTTCTCATTTGCCAAGATAATCCATCCACCTGACAGGTGTGGCATATCAAGATGCTGATTAAACAACATGATCATTACACAGGTGAACCTTGTGCTGGGGACAATTAAAGGCCACTCTAAAATGTGCAGTTTTGTCACAGAGCACAATGCCACAGATGTCTCAAGTTTTGAGGAAGTGTGCAATTGACATGTTGACTGCAGGAAAGTCCACCAGAGCTGTTGCCAGAGAATTAGTTTTACTGAATTTGGCAGTACGTCCAACCTGCCTCACATCCGCAGACCATGTGTAACCACGCCAGCCCAGGACCTCCACATCCGGCTTCTTCACCTGTGGGATTGTCTGAGACCACCCACCCAGACAACTGATGGAACTGAGGAGTATTTCTGTCTGTAATTAAGCCCTTTTGTGGTGAAAAACTCACTTTGATTGGCTGAGCCTGGCTCCCCAGTTGGTGGGCCTATGCCCTCCCAGGCCCACCCATGACTGTGCGCCCTGCCCAGTCGTGAAATCCATAGATTAGAGCCTAATGAATTTATTTAAATTGGCCGATTTCCTTATATGAACTGTAACTAAGTAAAATCGTTGAAATTGTTGCATGTCGCGTTTATATTTCTGTTCAGTATAATACGCTCTCCAACTCCTCAAAGCTTCAGAGGATGAGAATGGATTCACAGATATTTCAGTGAAGTATGATGGTTTTCAATTCGAGGACTCCAGATTAATCTCCAACGCTAAGCGTATCCCACTCACAGTCCTAAACACTTTTATCCAGGCTGAATTGTTAACTAATGTGTGGGGGGGGGGCATTGTGACGAGCGGTTGCTGAGCAACCCAGCCGTCTCCTTACAGTAACCACATCCATGTAAGTTATGGGATAAAAAGATCTCTCTTGGTGTTCCAATGTGCTCCACTTTATTTCCCCATTTACACTGCATTTATATGCTAAGTGGGTTTATTGACTGTAGCGCAGAGCCTGACCACCGTAGACAGCCCGGAGAGAAGAGGAAAGGAGACTTGAGGAAATAACTGCGCGTGTAAACTTCCTTTTACTGGGTGAAATGATAGATGGATGGATAGGAGTGTCTTTGTGTTTCATTTGATTGTGTTTTAATGTAGGCAGAGAGTGTGGGCGCATCTCAATAAACCATGACTTCATCTCCAATACTTATTTCCTTTTCATATCAGTAGCAGAAACATGGAGAGAAAACCTCTTTAGACTATTGAAATTCACTCTGTGTTTCTGTGTGTGTGTGTGTGTGTGTGTGTGTGTGTGTGTGTGTGTGTGTGTGTGTGTGTGTGTGTGTGTGTGTGTGTGTGTGTGTGTGTGTGTGTGTGTGTGTGTGTGTGTGTGTGTGTGTGTGTGTGTGTGTGTCTCTGTGTGTAGTTTAGTTTAGTTAGTGGTGGGTGACAGAGTAGAAGACCATCGATTTCCTCTGCTAGGGGATCGTGTTTGACTGCTACATAGGCCCTGACACCAAGAAGTTTGATCCCTGAGCCAAGATGATGCCACGGTTTGAGATGTATGCTGATATTCCTCTACAGGTACATTAGTCTTGTGTTATTGGTGTGGTACATTCATTTCACTTCTATAGTGACATTATGTCGTCCATTAGCCTCTCCAAAGCTCTTCTATAGAATTGACTATGGCACCGGGTAAGATACCTTCTCATTACATATTCTTTACAATTTAGTATTTTACCAGATGCTGTTCTCCCGAGCAACTTACAATAAGTGAACATCAGAGGCATTGATACTGCACAACATGTCTTGAAGGACCACAATAAGTAATGGTTAAGGTTTTATTTAGAGTTAGATAATATGATACTAGATCTGCTGAGAAACTCCGAACTGTACACTAAGGTGCTAAGTAGAACCATGTTGTAAGGGAAGAAGGTGAGACCAAGATGCAGACACAGGAGGCAGATGATTTGAGTCTTTGATATTTATTAATCAATCCAAAAGGGGTAGGCAAGAGAATGGTCGTGAACAGACAAAAGGTCAAAACCAGTTCAGAGTCCAGGAGGTACAGAGTGGCAGACAGGCTCTAGGTCAGGGCAGGCAGAATGGTCAGGCAGGTGGGTACGGAGTCTGGCAAAAAGAGAATAGAAGCAGGATTATGGGAAACCACGCTGGTTGACTTGAAAGCCACACAAGACGAACTGGCACAGAGAGACAGGAAACACAGGGATAAATACACTGGGGAAAATAAGCGACACCTGGAGGGGGTGGAGACAATCACAAGGACAGGTGAAACAGATCAGGGTGTGACACATGTGGGGTCCTTTGGTTTGTCCCCATAGGGCACAGGTGTCAAACTCATTCCATGGATGGCCAAGTGCTTGCGGGTTTTCGCTCCTACCTCGTCCTAGATTGATGAATTAGTAAGAAATTCCCCACACCTGTTTGTCTCAGGCTTGATTGAAAGAAAAAACTAAAACCTGGAGACACTTGACCTGCCATGGGATGAGTTTGACACACGGGGACATGGGGACAAACCAAAGAACCCTACATATGTCAAACCCGTTTTGTTGCTAGATCAGCCCAGCCCCAGTTAAAACACCTGCCTCCAATAATAAACCAATCATGAGCTTCAGATTACAATCAATTCGTTTAATCAGCTGTGTTTATTAGGGATGGGGAGAAGTGTGGCCTCCGATGAAGGGAGATGCCCATGCAGAGTAAAAAAAAAAATCTAGAACCCTCTTTGTAGGGTTCTTCACAGAACTCCCTGTAAATGGTTCTACCTAGAAGTCTCTATGAAGGGTTATGCCTAGAACACTCTTTGAATGGTTCTAACAAGAACACTTACGTATTTGAAAGGCTCTTCCTAGAACCATCTATGAATGGTTTCACCAGTCTTTATTAGCCTTTAAAATGAAATGATTTATGTCAATACATTACATCCAGAATATCGTAAGGCTTTTCTTTGAGGGCCTAGTTATACCCTAACACAGTGATGTTAGGAAACGTCTGGTTGGCAAAGTGATGTGTAATTCCTATTGGAATCCTATTGGAGTTAGGATATCCAACAAGTGGAACTAGTTTATCACCTGCAACCTGCTATCAGAATGACTGCCAGGGTAAGGAAAGTGTTATACTGAGACTATCTCAATCATCTAAACTGGAACAACCATCTCCTTAACGGGTGCAATACGTCCAACTACTAACAGATTAGATTAGTTTAGAAAAATGTATGCCATTTTTTTGGTGTAGTATAAAATGTATATATCAATGTACATGCAAGAACACAGATATTAAAACAAACAACTCTGAAAATCCTATTTTATATGGTTCTATTTAGAACCCTTCTTCTCTTCCAAAGAATCATCAAATAACCCCTTTCTTCCAAAAATGGTTCTAAGGATGTTCTAGGTAGACTTAGAAAGAACCCTTGTCTTCCAAAAATGGTTCTTCTGATGAAAGAACCCTATCACTCCGCAAAGAACACTTTTGGAACCCTTTTTCTAGGAGTGTAGAGTGCTTTTACTGTCCAGCAGATATCTGTTCCCCATCTCCCTCTCCGCAGGCATGTCTGGTTCACACTACAGACACCATCCTCTCCCCAGGCATGTCTGGTTCACACTACAGACACCATCCTCTCCCCAGGCATGTCTGGTTCACACTACAGACACCATCCTCTCCCCAGGCATGTCTGGTTCACACTACAGACACCATCCTCTCCCCAGGCATGTCTGGTTCACACTACAGACATCATCCTCTCCCCAGGCATGTCTGGTCCACACTACAGACACCATCCTCTCCACAGACATGTCTGGTCCACACTACAGACACCATCCTCTCCCCAGGCATGTCTGGTTCACACTACAGACACCATCCTCTCCCTAGGCATGTCTGGTCCACACTACAGACACCATCCTCTCCCCAGACATGTCTGGTCCACACTACAGACACCATCCTCTCCCCAGGCATGTCTGGTTCACACTACAGACACCATCCTCTCCCCAGGCATGTCTGGTCCACACTACAGACACCATCCTCTCCACAGACATGTCTGGTCCACACTACAGACACCATCCTCTCCCCAGGCATGTCTGGTTCACACTACAGACACCATCCTCTCCCCAGGCATGTCTGGTCCACACTACAGACACCATCCTCTCCCCAGACATGTCTGGTCCACACTACAGACACCATCATCTCCCCAGGCATGTCTGGTCCATACTACAGACACCATCCTCTCCCCAGACATGTCTGGTCCACACTACAGACACCATCCTCTCCACAGACATGTCTGGTCCACACTACAGACACCATCCTCTCCCCAGGCATGTCTGGTCCACACTACAGACACCATCCTCTCCCCAGACATGTCTGGTCCACACTACAGACACCATCCTCTCCACATACATGTCTGGTCCACACTACAGACACCATCCTCTCCCCAGGCATGTCTGGTCCACACTACAGACACCATCCACTCCCAGACATGTCTGGTCCACACTACAGACACCATCCACTCCCAGACATGTCTGGTCCACACTACAGACACCATCCACTCCCAGACATGTCTGGTCCACACTACAGACACCATCCTCTCCCCAGGCATGTCTGGTCCACACTACAGACACCATCCTCTCCCCAGACATGTCTGGTCCACACTACAGACACCATCCTCTCCACAGACATGTCTGGTCCACACTACAGACACCATCCTCTCCCCAGGCATGTCTGGTACACACTACAGACACCATCCTCTCCCCAGGCATGTCTGGTCCATATTACAGACACAACCTCTGCCATGCTACAGGGTAAGGAATGGTTTGATACAGCATAGGGAATGGTCTGCTACAGGGTAGGGAATGGTCTGCTACAGGGTAGGGAATGGTCTGCTACAGAGTAGGGAATGGTCTGCTACATAGTAGGGAATGGTCTGCTACAGGGTAGGGTATGGTCTGCTACAGGGTAGGGTATGGTCTGCTACATAGTAGGGAATGGTCTGCTACAGGGTAGGGTATTGTCTGCTACAGGGTAGGGTATGGTCTGCTACAGGGTAGGGTCGGGTCTGCTCTCCCCATTCCCTCCATCTACACTCATCCTCATTCATCCATTTTTCCACTCAACCTCCTCAACCCTTTCTCTTTCCTTCCTTCCCTCCTGTGCAGCGGTGTTGGATGAGCCCCTGGAGAAGGAGGCCGGTAACTGTGTCTTCCAGGCAGCAGGAGGTTGGTTTACTTCATAGACGACATGAACATGTCAGAGGTGACACCGAAGGAACCATGCAGCCGCACACACTCATACGACAACACCTGGACTACAACCACGAGTGAGAACTAGCACACACACACACACACACACACACACACACACACACACACACACACACACACACACACACACACACACACACACACACACACACACACACACACACACACACACACACACACACACACACAGTCAGTATATGGATCACCGCTAATAGATTTCACATATAAGCCCCCTTCACCTCCACCCTTATGCAGACAGCCTAAGTGCTTTTGATGAATGGAACCTCAAGTCCTCATGGGTAATATACTGACAGACAGTAAATGAATGGAACCTCAAGTCCTCATGGGTAATATACTGACAGACAGTAAATGAATGGAACCTCAATTCCTCATGGGTAATATACTGACAGACAGTAAATGAATGGAACCTCAAGTTCTCATGGGTAATATACTGACAGACAGTAAATGAATGGAACCTCAAGTCCTCATGGGTAATATACTGACAGACAGTAGATGAATGGAACCTCAAGTCATCATGGGTAATATGCTGTCATACAGTAGATGAATGGAACCTCAAGTCCTCATGGGTAATATACTGACAGACAGTAAATGAATGGAACCTCAAGTCCTCATGGGTAATATACTGACAGACAGTAAATTAATGGAACCTCAAGTACTCATGGGTAATATACTGACAGACAGTTAAAGAATGGAACCTCAAGTCCTCATGGGTAATATGCTGTCATACAGTAAATGAATGGAACCTCAAGTCCTCATGGGTAATATGCTGTCATACAGTAGATTAATTGAACCTCAAGTCATCATGGGTACTATGCTGACATACAGTAAATGAATGGAACCTCAAGTCATCATGGGTAATATACTGACATACAGTAGATGAATGGAACCTCAAGTCATCATGGGTAATATACTGTCATACAGTAGATGAATACTTTACGTTCTATGTACAGTACAACAATGTAGTTTTATCACCGACGGAACTTGACACTTATTTTATGGAAAAGAACGATGTTCCATTGGTTCCAAGCTACTGTACACAGTCAAGAGGGTACTGCCTGGCTAACCTCACTAGAGCAAACCTACTGCAGTGAGTTAGTCCAATAATTCTTCTGTCATTCAGTTCCCCTGGCTCACTGCAGAGCATTTCTTCAGTCACAGAGGTTTGTGTGTGTGTGTTTTAGATACAGTCACAGAGGTTGGTGTGTGTGTTTTAGACACAGACACAGAGGTGTGCGTTTTAGATACAGTCACAGAGGTTTGTGTGTGTGTTTTAGACATGGTCACAGAGGTGTGTGTTCTAGACACGGTCACAGAGGTGTGTGTTCTAGACACGGTCACAGAGGTATGTGTTGTAGACACGGTCACAGAGGTGTGTGTGTTTAAGACACGGTCACAGAGGTGTGTGTTCTAGACACGGTCACAGAGGTGTGTGTTCTAGACACGGTCACAGAGGTGTGTGTTCTAGACACGGTCACAGAGGTGTGTGTTTTAGACACGGTCACAGAGGTGTGTGTTGTAGACACGGTCACAGAGGTGTGTGTTTTGGACACGGTCACAGAGGTATGTGTTCTAGACACGGTCACAGAGGAATGTGTTTTGGACACGGTCACAGAGGTGTGTGTGTTTAAGACACGGTCACAGAGGTGTGTGTTCTAGACACGGTCACAGAGGTGTGTGTTCTAGACACGGTCACAGAGGTATGTGTTGTAGACACGGTCACAGAGGTGTGTGTGTTTAAGACACGGTCACAGAGGTGTGTGTTCTAGACACGGTCACAGAGGTGTGTGTTCTAGACACGGTCACAGAGGTGTGTGTTTTAGACATGGTCACAGAGGTCTGTGTTGTAGACACGGTCACAGAGGTGTGTGTTTTGGACACGGTCACAGAGGTATGTGTTCTAGACACGGTCACAGAGGAATGTGTTTTGGACACGGTCACAGAGGTATGTGTTCTAGACACAGTCACAGAGGTATGTGTTCTAGACACAGTCACAGAGGTATGTGTTCTAGACATGGTCACAGAGGTATGTGTTCTAGACACGGTCACAGAGGTATGTGTTGTAGACACGGTCACAGAGGAATGTATTCTAGATACGGTCACAGAGGTGTGTGTTCTAGACATGGTCACAGAGGTATGTGTTCTAGACACAGTCACAGAGGTATGTGTTCTAGACACGGTCACAGAGGTATGTGTTGTAGACACGGTCACAGAGGTGTGTGTTCTAGACACGGTCACAGAGGTGTGAGTTCTAGACATGGTCACAGAGGTGTGTGTTTTTATTTTTATTTATTTTATTTTATTTAACCTTTATTTAACCAGGTAGGCAAGTTGAGAACAAGTTCTCATTTACAATTGCGACCTGGCCAAGATAAAGCAAAGCAGTTCGACAGATAAAACGACACAGAGTTACACATGGAGTAAAAACAAACATACAGTCAATAATGCAGTATAAACAAGTCTATATACAATGTGAGCAAATGAGGTGAGAAGGGAGGTAAAGGCAAAAAAGGCCACGATGGCAAAGTAAATACAATATAGCAAGTAAAATACTGGAATGGTAGTTTAGCAATGGAAGAATGAGCAAAGTAGAAATAAAAAATAATGGGGTGCAAAGGAGCAAAATAAATAAATAAATAAAAATTAAATACAGTTGGGAAAGAGGTAGTTGTTTGGGCTAAATTATAGGTGGGCTATGTACAGGTGCAGTAATCTGTGAGCTGCTCTGACAGTTGGTGCTTAAAGCTAGTGAGGGAGATAAGTGTTTCCAGTTTCAGAGATTTTTGTAGTTCGTTCCAGTCATTGGCAGCAGAGAACTGGAAGGAGAGGCGGCCAAAGAAAGAATTGGTTTTGGGGGTGACTAGAGAGATATACCTGCTGGAGCGTGTGCTACAGGTGGGAGATGCTATGGTGACCAGCGAGCTGAGATAAGGGGGGACTTTACCTAGCAGGGTCTTGTAGATGACATGGAGCCAGTGGGTTTGGCGACGAGTATGAAGCGAGGGCCAGCCAACGAGAGCGTACAGGTCGCAATGGTGGGTAGTATATGGGGCTTTGGTGATAAAACGGATTGCACTGTGATAGACTGCATCCAATTTGTTGAGTAGGGTATTGGAGGCTATTTTGTAAATGACATCGCCAAAGTCGAGGATTGGTAGGATGGTCAGTTTTACAAGCGTATGTTTGGCAGCATGAGTGAAGGATGCTTTGTTGCGAAATAGGAAGCCAATTCTAGATTTAACTTTGGATTGGAGATGTTTGATATGGGTCTGAAGGAGAGTTTACAATCTAACCAGACACCTAAGTATTTGTAGTTGTCCACGTATTCTAAGTCAGAGCCGTCCAGAGTAGTGATGTTGGACAGGCGGGTAGGTGCAGGTAGCGATAGGTTGAAGAGCATGCATTTAGTTTTACTTGTATTTAAGAGCAATTGGAGGCCACGGAAGGAGAGTTGTATGGCATTGAAGCTTGCCTGGAGGGTTGTTAACACAGTGTCCAAAGAAGGGCCGGAAGTATACAGAATGGTGTCGTCTGCGTAGAGGTGGATCAGGGACTCACCAGCAGCAAGAGCGACCTCATTGATGTATACAGAGAAGAGAGTCGGTCCAAGAATTGAACCCTGTGGCACCCCCATAGAGACGGCCAGAGGTCCGGACAGCAGACCCTCCGATTTGACACACTGAACTCTATCAGAGAAGTAGTTGGTGAACCAGGCGAGGCAATCATTTGAGAAACCAAGGCTGTCGAGTCTGCCGATGAGGATATGGTGATTGACAGAGTCGAAAGCCTTGGCCAGATCAATGAATACGGCTGCACAGTAATGTTTCTTATCGATGGCGGTTAAGATATCGTTTAGGACCTTGAGCGTGGCTGAGGTGCACCCATGACCAGCTCTGAAACCAGATTGCATAGCAGAGAAGGTATGGTGAGATTCGAAATGGTCGGTAATCTGTTTGTTGACTTGGCTTTCGAAGACCTTAGAAAGGCACGGTAGGATAGATATAGGTCTGTAGCAGTTTGGGTCAAGAGTGTCCCCCCCTTTGAAGAGGGGGATGACCGCAGCTGCTTTCCAATCTTTGGGAATCTCAGACGACACGAAAGAGAGGTTGAACAGGCTAGTAATAGGGGTGGCAACAATTTCGGCAGATAATTTTAGAAAGAAAGGGTCCAGATTGTCTAGCCCGGCTGATTTGTAGGGGTCCAGATTTTGCAGCTCTTTCAGAACATCAGCTGAATGGATTTGGGAGAAGGAGAAATGGGGAAGGCTTGGGCGAGTTGCTGTTGGGGGTGCAGTGCTGTTGTCCGGGGTAGGAGTAGCCAGGTGGAAAGCATGGCCAGCCGTAGAAAAATGCTTATTGAAATTCTCAATTATGGTGGATTTATCAGTGGTGACAGTGTTTCCTATCTTCAGTGCAGTGGGCAGCTGGGAGGAGGTGTTCTTATTCTCCATGGACTTTACAGTGTCCCAGAACTTTTTTGAGTTAGTGTTGCAGGAAGCAAATTTCTGCTTGAAAAAGCTAGCCTTGGCTTTTCTAACTGCCTGTGTATAATGATTTCTAGCTTCCCTGAACAGCTGCATATCACGGGGGCTGTTCGATGCTAATGCAGAACGCCATAGGATGTTTTTGTGTTGGTTAAGGGCAGTCAGGTCTGGGGAGAACCAAGGGCTATATCTGTTCCTGGTTCTAAATTTCTTGAATGGGGCATGTTTATTTAGGATGGTTAGGAAGGCATTTTTTAAAAATATCCAGGCATCCTCTACTGACGGGATGAGATCAATATCCTTCCAGGATACCCCGGCCAGGTCGATTAGAAAGGCCTGCTCGCAGAAGTGTATCAGGGAGCGTTTTACAGTGATGAGTGGAGGTCGTTTGACCGCTGACCCATTACGGATGCAGGCAATGAGGCAGTGATCGCTGAGATCTTGGTTGAAGACAGCCGAGGTGTATTTAGAGGGGAAGTTGGTTAGGATGATATCTATGAGGGTGCCCGTGTTTAAGGTTTTGGGGAGGTACCTGGTAGGTTCATTGATAATTTGTGTGAGATTGAGGGCGTCAAGTTTAGATTGTAGGATGGCTGGGGTGTTAAGCATGTTCCAGTTTAGGTCGCCTAGCAGCACGAATTCTGAAGATAGATGGGGGGCAATCAGTTCACATATGGTGTCCAGAGCACAGCTGGGGGCAGAGGGTGGTCTATAGCAGGCGGCAACGGTGAGAGACTTGTTTTTAGAGAGGTGGATTTTTAAAAGTAGAAGTTCAAATTGTTTGGGTACAGACCTGGATAGTAGGACAGAACTCTGCAGGCTATCTTTGCAGTAGATTGCAACACCGCCCCCTTTGGCAGTTCTATCTTGTCTGAAAATGTTGTAGTTTGGAATTAAAATGTCTGAGTTTTTGGTGGTCTTCCTAAGCCAGGATTCAGACACAGCTAGAACATCCGGGTTGGCAGAGTGTGCTAAAGCAGTGAATAGAACAAACTTAGGGAGGAGGCTTCTAATGTTAACATGCATGAAACCAAGGCTATTACGGTTACAGAAGTCGTCAAAAGAGAGCGCCTGGGGAATAGGAGTGGAGCCAGGCACTGCAGGGCCTGGATTCACCTCTACATCGCCAGAGGAACATAGGAGGAGTAGAATAAGGGTACGGCTAAAAGCTATGAGAATTGGTCGTCTAGAACGTCTGGAACATAGAGTAAAAGGAGGTTTCTGGGGGCGATAAAATAGCATCAAGGTATAATGTACAGACAAATGTATGGTAGGATGTGAATACAGTGGAGGTAAACCTAGGTATTGAGTGATGAAGAGAGAGATATTGTCTCTAGAAACATCGTTGAAACCAGGAGATGTCATTGCATGTGTGGGTGGTGGAACTAATAGGTTGGATAAGGTATAGTGAGCAGGACTAGAGGCTCTACAGTGAAATAAGCCAATAAACACTAACCAGAACAGAAATGGACAAGACATATTGACATTAAGGAGAGGCATGCTTAGTCGAGTGATCAAAAGGGTCCGGTGAGTGGAGAGGTTGGTTGGTGATTTAGACAGCTAGCCAGGGCATCGGTAGCAAGCTAGCATAGGATGGAGGTCTGTTGTTAGCTACCGCTTGCGTTCCGTCAGTAGATTAGTGGGGTTCCGTGTGGTAGAGGGGATTAATCCAAATCACACAACAACAACAAATATAAAAACAATAGATATAGTTATAGAGGCCCAAGAAGAAAACATAATAATAATAATATTTTTTTTTTTTTTTTAAAGCCGGTAAGACAGCTAACGGTTAGCAGGCCGCAGATGGGCGTTCAGGTAACGTCGCGACGGAGAAGCCAGCCGAATAACTCCTTCGGGTAGATAACGTCGGCAGTCCAGTTGTGAAGGCCCGGTGGGGCTCCGCGAAGGCAGTAAAACGGGTCCGGATAGGTGACTGCAGCCCAGGTGTGATTGATGGAACTCAGGAGTGATTGACGGAGCTTGCTAGCTCCGGAATAATTGATGTTTGCTCCGGAATCGACGAAGGCCGATAGTCACACGGATAGCAGCTAGCTAGCTGTGAGATCCGGGTATGAATGTCCAGAGAGCAGTCGAAATCCAGGGACATGGAGAGAAAAATTGGTCCGGTATGTTCCGTTCCGAGCCGCGCTGCGCCGTACAGAACTGGCGATAGATTTTCGAGCTAAAGGATAGCTGATGACCACAAACCGTGGTTAGCTGAATACTAACGATTTGCCAGTAAAGGAGCTAACTAGCTTCTGGATTAGCTTCTGGCTAGTTTCAGGCTAGCTTCTTGGAGTTTCTGGCTAGCTTCTTGGAGGATTACAGATCTGAGGTAAATAATACTTTTTTATAAATATACATTGGTGAGGCGGGTTGCAGGAGAGTGTTTTGAAGATGAGTTGATGGAAAATAAAAATAAAATGTATGTGAAAAAGTTGTAAATATATATATATATACAGGACACGACAAGACGAGGACAAAAGACGTCTGAACTGCTATGCCACCTTGGTGAACAAATTTTAGACGATGTCATCCAGTGGAGACATGAAGGGTATCTCAGGTATGAAATTGAGAGTATTAAGGTAACCAGGCTATTCTGGCTGAAGAGAGAGCTGAGGTCTGCACGTCGACAGGAGCACATGGAGAGTGTGTGTGTGTGTGTGTGTGTGTGTGCGTGTGCGTGTGCGTGTGCGCATGTGTACAGAATGTGTGTGTGTCTGTCCTCAGGAATGATAGGAGTAAGCTGCTGCTTAAGGAGGTCCAGAGCGGAGGTCCAGAGTGGAGGGTAAGTTGGTGGTTGAAGATATCCCTCTAGTGGTGTGGGGGCTGTGCTTTGGCAAAGTGGGTGGGGTTATATCCTTCCTGTTTGGCCCTGTCCGGGGGTGTCCTCGGATGGGGCCACAGTGTCTCCTGACCCCTCCTGTCTCAGCCTCCAGTATTTATGCTGCAGTAGTTTATGTGTCGGGGGGCTGGGGTCAGTTTGTTATATCTGGAGTACTTCTCCTGTCCTATTCGGTGTCCTGTGTGAATCTAAGTGTGCGTTCTCTAATTCTCTCCTTCTTTCTTTCTCTCTCTCGGAGGACCTGAGCCCTAGGACCATGCCCCAGGACTACCTGACATGATGACTCCTTGCTGTCCCCAGTCCACCTGGCCATGCTGCTGCTCCAGTTTCAACTTCCACCTGACTGTGCTGCTGCTCCAGTTTCAACTGTTCTGCCTTATTATTATTCGACCATGCTGGTCATTTATGAACATTTGAACATCTTGGCCATGTTCTGTTATAATCTCCACCCGGCACAGCCAGAAGAGGACTGGCCACCCCACATAGCCTGGTTCCTCTCTAGGTTTCTTCCTAGGTATTGGCCTTTCTAGGGAGTTTTTCCTAGCCACCGTGCTTCTACACCTGCATTGCTTGCTGTTTGGGGTTTTAGGCTGGGTTTCTGTACAGCACTTTGAGATATCAGCTGATGTACGAAGGGCTATATAAATAAATTTGATTTGATTTGATTTGTACTCTCCTTCCCTGGAGCCTGGAGGGTGTTCTCTCCATCCCTGGAGTGGAGGGTGTTCTCTCCTTCCCTGGAGTGGAAGGTGTTCTCTCCTTCCCTGGAGTGGAGAGTGTTCTCTCCTTCCCTGGAGCCTGGAGGGTGTTCTCTCCATCCCTGGAGTGGAGGGTGTCCTCATCTTCCGTGGAGTGGAGGGTGTCCTCTCCTTCCCTGGAGACTAGAGGGTGTTCTCTCCTTCCCTGGAGTGGAGGGTGTTCTCACCTTCCGTGGAGCCTGGAGGGTGTTCTCTCCATCCCTGGAGTGGAGGGTGTTCTCTCCTTCCCTGGAGTGGAAGGTGTTCTCTCCTTCCCTGGAGCCCGGAGGGTGTTCTCTCCTTCCCTGGAGTGGAGAGTGTTCTCTCCTTCCCTGGAGCCTGGAGGGTGTTCTCTCCATCCCTGGAGTGGAGGGTGTCCTCATCTTCCGTGGAGTGGAGGGTGTCCTCTCCTTCCCTGGAGACTAGAGGGTGTTCTCTCCTTCCCTGGAGTGGAGGGTGTTCTCTCCTTCCCTGGAGGGGAGGGTGTTCTCTCCTTCCCTGGAGTGGAGGGTGTTCTCTCCTTCCCTGGACTGGAGGGTGTTCTCTCCTTCTCTGGACCCTGGAGGGTGTTCTCTCCTTCCCTGGAGTGGAGGGTGTTCTCTCCTTCCCTGGAGTGGAGGGTGTTCTCTCCTTCCCTGGAGTGGAGGGTGTTCTCTCCTTCTCTGGAGCCTGGAGGGTGTTCTCTCCTTCCCTGGAGTGGAGGGTGTTCTCTCCTTCCCTGGAGCCTGGAGGGTGTTCTCTCCATCCCTGGAGTGGAGGGTGTTCTCTCCTTCCCTGGAGTGGAGGGTGTTCTCTCCTTCCCTGGAGTGGAGGGTGTTCTCATCTTCCGTGGAGTAGAGGGTGTTCTCTCCTTCCCTGGAGTGGAGGGTGTTCTCTCCATCCCTGTAGTGGAGGGTGTTCTTCCCTGCAGTGGAGGGTGTTCTTCCCTGCAGTGGAGGGTGTTCTCTCCTTCCCTGGAGTGGAGGGTGTTCTCTCCTTCCCTGGAGTGGAGGGTGTTCTCTACTTCTCTGGAGTGGAGGGTGTTCTCTCCTTCCCTGGAGTGGAGGGTGTTCTCTCCTTCCCTGGAGTGGAGGGTGTTCTCTCCTTCCCTGGAGTGGAGGGTGTTCTCTCCTTCCCTGGAGTGGAGGGTGTTCTTCCCTGCAGTGGAGGGTGTTCTCTCCTTCCCTGGAGTGGAGGGTGTTCTCTCCTTCCCTGGAGTGGAGGGTGTTCTCTCCTTCCCTGGAGTGGAGGGTGTTCTCTCCTTCCCTGGAGTGGAGGGTGTTCTTCCCTGCAGTGGAGGGTGTTCTCTCCTTCCCTGGAGTGGAGGGTGTTCTCTCCTTCCCTGGAATGGAGGATGTTCTCTCCTTCCCTGGAGTGGAGGGTGTTCTCTCCTTCCCTGCAGTGGAGGGTGTTCTCTCCTTCCCTGGAGTGGAGGGTGTTCTCTCCTTCCCTGCAGTGGAGGGTGTTCTCTACTTCCCTGGAGTGGAGGGTATTTTCTCCTTGCCTGGAGTGGAGGGTGTTCTCTCCTTCCAGGGAGCCTGGAGGGTGTTCTCTCCATCCCTGGAGTGGAGGGTGTTCTCTCCTTCCCTGGAGTGGAGGGTGTTCTCACCTTCCGTGGAGCCTGGAGGGTGTTCTCTCCTTCCCTGGAGTGGAGGGTGTTCTCTCCTTCCCTGGAGTGGAGGGTGTTCTCTCCTTCCCTGGAGTGGAGGGTGTTCTCTCCTTCCCTGGAGTGGAGGGTGTTCTCTCCTTCCCTGGAGTGGAGGGTGTTCTTCCCTGCAGTGGAGGGTGTTCTCTCCTTCCCTGGAGTGGAGGGTGTTCTCTCCTTCCCTGGAATGGAGGATGTTCTCTCCTTCCCTGGAGTGGAGGGTGTTCTCTCCTTCCCTGCAGTGGAGGGTGTTCTCTCCTTCCCTGGAGTGGAGGGTGTTCTCTCCTTCCCTGCAGTGGAGGGTGTTCTCTACTTCCCTGGAGTGGAGGGTATTTTCTCCTTGCCTGGAGTGGAGGGTGTTCTCTCCTTCCAGGGAGCCTGGAGGGTGTTCTCTCCATCCCTGGAGTGGAGGGTGTTCTCTCCTTCCCTGGAGTGGAGGGTGTTCTCACCTTCCGTGGAGCCTGGAGGGTGTTCTCTCCTTCCCTGGAGTGGAGGGTGTTCTCTCCTTCCCTGGAGTGGAGGGTGTTCTCTCCTTCCCTGGAGTGGAGGGTGTTCTTCCCTGCAGTGGAGGGTGTTCTCTCCTTCCCTGGAGTGGAGGGTGTTCTATCCTTCCCTGGAGTGGAGGATGTTCTCTCCTTCCCTGGAGTGGAGGGTGTTCTCTCCTTCCCTGCAGTGGAGGGTGTTCTCTCCTTCCCTGGAGTGGAGGGTGTTCTCTCCTTCCCTGCAGTGGAGGGTGTTCTCTACTTCCCTGGAGTGGAGGGTATTTTCTCCTTGCCTGGAGTGGAGGGTGTTCTCTCCTTCCAGGGAGCCTGGAGGGTGTTCTCTCCATCCCTGGAGTGGAGGGTGTTCTCACCTTCCGTGGAGCCTGGAGGGTGTTCTCTCCATCCCTGGAGTGGAGGGTGTTCTCTCCTTCCCTGGAGTGGAAGGTGTTCTCTCCTTCCCTGGAGCCCGGAGGGTGTTCTCTCCTTCCCTGGAGTGGAGAGTGTTCTCTCCTTCCCTGGAGCCTGGAGGGTGTTCTCTCCATCCCTGGAGTGGAGGGTGTCCTCATCTTCCGTGGAGTGGAGGGTGTCCTCTCCTTCCCTGGAGACTAGAGGGTGTTCTCTCCTTCCCTGGAGTGGAGGGTGTTCTCTCCTTCCCTGGAGGGGAGGGTGTTCTCTCCTTCCCTGGAGTGGAGGGTGTTCTCTCCTTCCCTGGACTGGAGGGTGTTCTCTCCTTCTCTGGACCCTGGAGGGTGTTCTCTCCTTCCCTGGAGTGGAGGGTGTTCTCTCCTTCCCTGGAGTGGAGGGTGTTCTCTCCTTCCCTGGAGTGGAGGGTGTTCTCTCCTTCTCTGGAGCCTGGAGGGTGTTCTCTCCTTCCCTGGAGTGGAGGGTGTTCTCTCCTTCCCTGGAGCCTGGAGGGTGTTCTCTCCATCCCTGGAGTGGAGGGTGTTCTCTCCTTCCCTGGAGTGGAGGGTGTTCTCTCCTTCCCTGGAGTGGAGGGTGTTCTCATCTTCCGTGGAGTAGAGGGTGTTCTCTCCTTCCCTGGAGTGGAGGGTGTTCTCTCCATCCCTGTAGTGGAGGGTGTTCTTCCCTGCAGTGGAGGGTGTTCTTCCCTGCAGTGGAGGGTGTTCTCTCCTTCCCTGGAGTGGAGGGTGTTCTCTCCTTCCCTGGAGTGGAGGGTGTTCTCTACTTCTCTGGAGTGGAGGGTGTTCTCTCCTTCCCTGGAGTGGAGGGTGTTCTCTCCTTCCCTGGAGTGGAGGGTGTTCTCTCCTTCCCTGGAGTGGAGGGTGTTCTCTCCTTCCCTGGAGTGGAGGGTGTTCTTCCCTGCAGTGGAGGGTGTTCTCTCCTTCCCTGGAGTGGAGGGTGTTCTCTCCTTCCCTGGAGTGGAGGGTGTTCTCTCCTTCCCTGGAGTGGAGGGTGTTCTCTCCTTCCCTGGAGTGGAGGGTGTTCTTCCCTGCAGTGGAGGGTGTTCTCTCCTTCCCTGGAGTGGAGGGTGTTCTCTCCTTCCCTGGAATGGAGGATGTTCTCTCCTTCCCTGGAGTGGAGGGTGTTCTCTCCTTCCCTGCAGTGGAGGGTGTTCTCTCCTTCCCTGGAGTGGAGGGTGTTCTCTCCTTCCCTGCAGTGGAGGGTGTTCTCTACTTCCCTGGAGTGGAGGGTATTTTCTCCTTGCCTGGAGTGGAGGGTGTTCTCTCCTTCCAGGGAGCCTGGAGGGTGTTCTCTCCTTCCCTGGAGTGGAGGGTGTTCTCTCCTTCCCTGGAGTGGAGGGTGTTCTCTCCTTCCCTGGAGTGGAGGGTGTTCTTCCCTGCAGTGGAGGGTGTTCTCTCCTTCCCTGGAGTGGAGGGTGTTCTATCCTTCCCTGGAGTGGAGGATGTTCTCTCCTTCCCTGGAGTGGAGGGTGTTCTCTCCTTCCCTGGAGTGGAGGGTGTTCTCTCCTTCCCTGGAGTGGAGGGTGTTCTTCCCTGCAGTGGAGGGTGTTCTCTCCTTCCCTGGAGTGGAGGGTGTTCTCTCCTTCCCTGGAATGGAGGATGTTCTCTCCTTCCCTGGAGTGGAGGGTGTTCTCTCCTTCCCTGCAGTGGAGGGTGTTCTCTCCTTCCCTGGAGTGGAGGGTGTTTCTCTCCTTCCCTGCAGTGGAGGGTGTTCTCTACTTCCCTGGAGTGGAGGGTATTTTCTCCTTGCCTGGAGTGGAGGGTGTTCTCTCCTTCCAGGGAGCCTGGAGGGTGTTCTCTCCATCCCTGGAGTGGAGGGTGTTCTCTCCTTCCCTGGAGTGGAGGGTGTTCTCACCTTCCGTGGAGCCTGGAGGGTGTTCTCTCCTTCCCTGGAGTGGAGGGTGTTCTCTCCTTCCCTGGAGTGGAGGGTGTTCTCTCCTTCCCTGGAGTGGAGGGTGTTCTTCCCTGCAGTGGAGGGTGTTCTCTCCTTCCCTGGAGTGGAGGGTGTTCTATCCTTCCCTGGAGTGGAGGATGTTCTCTCCTTCCCTGGAGTGGAGGGTGTTCTCTCCTTCCCTGCAGTGGAGGGTGTTCTCTCCTTCCCTGGAGTGGAGGGTGTTCTCTCCTTCCCTGCAGTGGAGGGTGTTCTCTACTTCCCTGGAGTGGAGGGTATTTTCTCCTTGCCTGGAGTGGAGGGTGTTCTCTCCTTCCAGGGAGCCTGGAGGGTGTTCTCTCCATCCCTGGAGTGGAGGGTGTTCTCTCCTTCCCTGGAGTGGAGGGTGTTCTCACCTTCCGTGGAGCCTGGAGGGTGTTCTCTCCTTCCCTGGAGTGGAGGGTGTTCTCTCCTTCCCTGGAGTGGAGGGTGTTCTCTCCTTCCCTGGACTGGAGGGTGTTCTCTCCTTCTCTGGACCCTGGAGGGTGTTCTCTCCTTCCCTGGAGTGGAGGGTGTTCTCTCCATCCCTGGAGTGGAGGGTGTTCTCTCCTTCCCTCAGTGGAGGGTGTTCTCTACTTCCCTGGAGTGGAGGGTATTTTCTCCTTGCCTGGAGTGGAGGGTGTTCTCTCCTTCCCTGGAGCCTGGAGGGTGTTCTCTCCTTCCCTGGAGTGGAGGGTGATCTCTCCTTCCCTGGAGCCTGGAGGGTGTTCTCTCCATCCCTGGAGTGGAGGGTGTTCTCTCCTTCCCTGGAGTGGAGGGTGTTCTCTCCTTCCCTGGAGTGGAGGGTGTTCTCTCCTTCCCTGGAGTGGAGGGTGTTCTCACCTTCCGTGGAGCCTGGAGGGTGTTCCTTCCTTCCCTGGAGTGGAGGGTGTTCTCTCCTTCCCTGGAGTGGAGGGTGTTCTCTCCTTCCAGGGAGCCTGGAGGGTGTTCTCTCCATCCCTGGAGTGGAGGGTGTTCTCTCTTTCCCTGGAGCCTGGAGGGTGTTCTCTCCTTCCCTGGAGTGGAGGTGTTCTCTCCTTCCCTGGAGTGGAGGGTGTTATCTCCTTCTCTGGAGTGGAGGGTGTTCTCTCCTTCCCTGGAGTGGAGGGTGTTCTCTCCTTCGCTGGAGCCTGGAGGGTGTTCTCTCCTTCCCTGGAGTGGAGGGTGTTCTCTCCTTCCCTGGAGCCTGGAGGGTGTTCTCTCTATCCCTGGAGTGGAGGGTGTTCTCTCCTTCCCTGGAGTGGAGGGGTGTTCTCATCTTCCGTGGAGTAGAGGGTGTTCTCTCCTTCCCTGGAGTGGAGGGTGTCCTCTCCTTCCCTGGAGTGGAGGGTGTTCTTCCCTGCAGTGGAGGGTGTTCTCTCCTTCCCTGGAGTGGAGGGTGTTCTCTCCTTCCCTGGAGTGGAGGGTGTTCTCTCCTTCCCTGGAGTGGAGGGTGTTCTTCCCTGCAGTGGAGGGTGTTCTCTCCTTCCCTGGAGTGGAGGGTGTTCTCTCCTTCCCTGGAGTGGAGGGTGTTCTCTCCTTCCCTGGAGTGGAGGGTGTTCTCTCCTTCACTGGAGTGGAGGGTGTTCTTCCCTGCAGTGGAGGGTGTTCTCTCCTTCCCTGGAGTGGAGGGTGTTCTCTCCTTCCCTGGAGTGGAGGGTGTTCTCTCCTTCCCTGGAGTGGAGGGTGTTCTCTCCTTCCCTGCAGTGGAGGGTGTTCTCTCCTTCCCTGGAGTGGAGGGTGTTCTCTCCTTCCCTGCAGTGGAGGGTGTTCTCTACTTCACTGGAGTGGAGGGTATTTTCTCCTTGCCTGGAGTGGAGGGTGTTCTCTCCTTCCCTGGAGCCTGGAGGGTGTTCTCTCCTTCCCTGGAGTGGAGGGTGTTCTCTCCTTCCCTGGAGTGGAGGGTGTTCTCTCCTTCCCTGGAGTGGAGGGTGTTCTCACCTTCCGTGGAGCCTGGAGGGTGTTCCTTCCTTCCCTGGAGTGGAGGGTGTTCACTCCTTCCCTGGAGTGGAAGGTGTTCTCTCCTCCCTGGAGCCTGGAGGGTGTTCTCTCCTTCCCTGGAGTGGAGGGTGTTCTCTCCTTCCAGGGAGCCTGGAGGGTGTTCTCTCCATCCCTGGAGTGGAGGGTGTTCTCTCCATCCCTGGAGCCTGGAGGGTGTTCTCTCCTTCCCTGGAGTGGAGGGTGTTTCTCTCCTTCCCTGGAGTGGAGGGTGTTCTCTCCTTCTCTGGAGTGGAGGGTGTTCTCTCCTTCCCTGGAGTGGAGGGTGTTCTCTCCTTCTCTGGAGCCTGGAGGGTGTTCTCTCCTTCCCTGGAGTGGAGGGTGTTCTCTCCTTCCCTGGAGCCTGGAGGGTGTTCTCTCCATCCCTGGAGTGGAGGGTGTTCTCTCCTTCCCTGGAGTGGAGGGTGTTCTCATCTTCCGTGGAGTAGAGGGTGTTCTCTCCTTGCCTGGAGTGGAGGGTGTCCTCTCCTTCCCTGCAGTGGAGGGTGTTCTCTCCATCCCTTGAGTGGAGGGTGTTCTCTCCTTCCCTCAGTGGAGGGTGTTCTCTCCTTCCCTGGAGCCTGGAGGATGTTCTCTACTTCCCTGGAGTGGAGGGTGTTCTCTCCTTCCCTGGAGTGGAGGGTGTTCTCTCCTTCCCTGGAGTGGAGGGTGTTCTCTCCTTCCCTGGAGTGGAGGGTGTTCTCTCCTTCCCTGGAGTGGAGGGTGTTCTCTCCTTCTCTGGAGCCTGGAGGGTGTTCTCTCCTTCCCTGGAGTGGAGGGTGGTCTCTCCTTCCCTGGAGCCTGGAGGGTGTTCTCTCCATCCCTGGAGTGGAGGGTGTTCTCTCCTTCCCTGGAGTGCAGGTTGTTCTCATCTTCCATGGAGTGGAGGTTGTTCTCTCCTTCCCTGGAGTGGAGGGTGTTCTCTCCTTCCCTGGAGTGGAGGGTGTTCTCTCCATCCCTTGAGTGGAGGGTGTTCTCTCCTTCCCTCAGTGGAGGGTGTTCTCTCCTTCCCTGGAGCCTGGACGGTGTTCTCTACTTCCCTGGAGTGGAGGGTGTTCTCTCCTTCCCTGGAGTGGAGGGTGTTCTCTCCTTCCCTGGAGTGGAGGGTGTTCTCTCCTTCCCTGGAGTGGAGGGTGTTCTCTCCTTCTCTGGAGCCTGGAGGGTGTTCTCTCCTTCCCTGGAGTGGAGGGTGTTCTCTCCTTCCCTGGAGCCTGGAGGGTGTTCTCTCCATCCCTGGAGTGGAGGGTGTTCTCTCCTTCCCTGGAGTGGAGGTTGTTCTCATCTTCCATGGAGTGGAGGTTGTTCTCTCCTTCCCTGGAGTGGAGGGTGTTCTCTCCTTCCCTGGAGTGGAGGGTGTTCTCTCCATCCCTTGAGTGGAGGGTGTTCTCTCCTTCCCTCAGTGGAGGGTGTTCTCTCCTTCCCTGGAGCCTGGACGGTGTTCTCTACTTCCCTGGAGTGGAGGGTGTTCTCTCCTTCCCTGGAGTGGAGGGTGTTCTCTCCTTCCCTGCAGTGGAGGGTGTTCTCTCCTTCCCTGCAGTGGAGGGTGTTCTCTCCTTCCCTGGAGTGGAGGGTGTTCTCTCCTTCCCTGCAGTGGAGGGTGTTCTCTCCTTGCCTGGAGTGGAGGGGGTTCTCTCCTTGCCTGGAGTGGAGGGGGTTCTCTCCTTCCCTGGAGCCTGGAGGGTGTTCTCTCCTTCCTTGGAGTGGAGGGTGTTCTCTCCTTCCCTGGAGTGGAGGGTGTTCTCTCCTTCCCTGGAGCCTGGAGGGTGTTCTTTCCTTCCCTGGAGTGGAGGGTGTTCTCTCCTTCCCTGGAGTGGAGGGTGTGCTCACCTTCCGTGGAGTGGAGGGTGTTCTCTCCTTCCCTGAAGCCTGGAGGGTGTTCTCTCCTTCCCTGGAGTGGAGGGTGTTCTCTCCTTCCCTGGAGCCTGGAGGGTGTTCTCTCCATCCCTGGAGTGGAGGGTGTTCTCTCCTTCCCTGGAGTGGAGGGTGTCCTCATCTTCCGTGGAGTGGAGGGTGTTCTCTCCTTCCCTGGAGCCTGGAGGGTGTTCTCTCCTTCCCTGGAGTCGAGGGTGTTCTCTCCTTCCCTGGAGTGGAGGGTGTTCTCTCCTTCCCTGGTGTGGAGGGTGTTCTCTTCTTGCCTGGAGTGGAGGGTGTTCTCTCCTTCCCTGGAGTGGAGGGTGTTCTCTCCTTCCCTGGAGTGGAGGGTGTTCTCTCCTTCCCTGGAGTGGAGGGTGTTCTCTCCATCCCTGGAGTGGAGGGTGTTCTCTCCTTCCCTGGAGTGGAGGGTGTTCTCACCTTCTGTGGAGCCTGGAGGTTGTTCTCTCCTTCCCTGGAGTGGAGGGTGTTCTCTTCTTCCCTGGAAGTGGAAGGTGTTCTCTCCTTCCCTGAAGCCTGGAGGGTGTTCTCTCCTTCCCTGGAGTGGAGGGTGTTCTCTCCTTCCCTGGAGCCTGGAGGGTGTTCTCCTCCATCCTTGGAGTGGAGGGTGTTCTCTCCTTCCCTGGAGTGGAGGGTGTCCTCATCTTCCGTGGAGTGGAGGGTGTTCTCTCCTTCCCTGGAGCCTGGAGGGTGTTCTCTCCTTCCCTGGAGTGGAGGGTGTTCTCTCCTTCCCTGGAGTGGAGGGTGTTCTCTCCTTCTCTGGAGCCTGGAGGGTGTTCTCTCCTTCCTTGGAGTGGAGGGGTGTTCTCTCCTTCGCTGGAGCCTGGAGGGTGTTCTCTCCATCCCTGGAGTGGAGGGGTGTTCTCCCTTCCCTGGAGTGGAGGGGTGTTCACATCTTCTGTGGAGTAGAGGGTGTTCTCTCCTTCCCTGGAGTGGAGGGTGTTCTCTCCTTCCCTGGAGTGGAGGGTTTTCTCTCCTTCCCTGGAGTGGAGGGTGTCTCTCCTTCCCTGCAGTGGAGGGTGTTCTCTCCTTCCCTGCAGGTGGAGGTGGTTCTCTCCTTCCCTGGAGTGGAGGGTGTTCTCCCTCCCTGCAGTGATGGTGTTCTCTCCTTGCCTGGAGTGGAGGGGGTTCTCTCCTTACCTGGAGTGGAGGGGGTTCTCTCCTTCCTCTGGAGCCTGGAGGGTGTTCTCCTCCTTCCCTGGAGTGGAGGGTGTTCTCTCCTTCCCTGGAGTGGGAGGTTCCCTGGAGTGGAGGGTGTTCTCTCCTTCCCTGGAGTGGAGGGTGTTCTCTCCTTCCCTGGAGTGGAGGGTGTTCTCTCCTTCCCTGGAGTGGAGGGTGTTCTCTCCTTCCCTGGAGCCTGGAGGGTGTTCTCTCCTTCCCTGGAGTGGAGGGTGTTCTCTCCTTCCCTGGAGTGGAGGGTGTTCTCATCTTCCCTGGAGTGGAGGGTGTTCTCTCCTTCCCTGGAGTGGAGGGTGTTCTCTCCTTCCCTGGAGTGGAGGGTGTTCTCTCCTTCCCTGGAGTGGAGGGTGTTCTCTCCTTCCCTGGAGTGGAGGGTGTTCTCTCCTTCCCTGGAGTGGAGGGTGTTCTCTCCTTCCCTGGAGTGGAGGGTGTTCTCTCCTTCCCTGGAGTGGAGGGTGTTCTCTCCTTCCCTGGAGTGGAGGGTGTTCTCTCCTTGCCTGGAGTGTTCTCTCCTTCCCTGGAGTGGAGGGTGTTCTCTCCATCCCTGGAGTGGAGGGTGTTCTCTCCTTCCCTGGAGTGGAGGGTGTTCTCTCCTTCCTGGAGTGGAGGGTGTTCTCTCCTTCCCTGGAGTGGAGGGTGTTCTCTCCTTGCCTGGAGTGTTTCTCTCCTTCCCTGGAGTGGAGGGTGTTCTCTCCTTCCCTGGAGTGGAGGGTGTTCTCTCCTTCCCTGGAGTGGAGGGTGTTCTCTCCTTCCCTGGAGTGGAGGGTGTTCTCTCCTTCCCTGGAGTGGAGGGTGTTCTCTCCTCCCTGGAGTGGAGGGTGTTCTCTCCTTCCCTGGAGTGGAGGGTGTTCTCTCCTTCCCTGGAGTGGAGGGTGTTCTCTCCTTGCCTGGAGTGTGTTCTCTCCTTCCCTGGAGTGGAGGGTGTTCTCTCCTTCCCTGGAGTGGAGGGTGTTCTCTCCTTCCCTGGAGTGGAGGGTGTTCTCTCCTTCCCTGGAGTGGAGGGTGTTCTCTCCTTCCCTGGAGTGGAGGGTGTTCTCTCCTTCCCTGGAGTGGAGGGTGTTCTCTCCTTCCCTGGAGTGGAGGGTGTTCTCTCCTTCCCTGGAGTGGAGGGTGTTCTCTCCTTCCCTGGAGTGGAGGGTGTTCTCTCCTTCCCTGGAGTGGAGGGTGTTCTCTCCTTGCCTGGAGTGTTCTCTCCTTCCCTGGAGTGGAGGGTGTTCTCTCCTTCCCTGGAGTGGAGGGTGTTCTCTCCTTCCCTGGAGTGGAGGGTGTTCTCTTCTTCCCTGGAGTGGAGGGTGTTCTCTCCTTCCCTGGAGTGGAGGGTGTTCTCTCCTTCCCTGGAGTGGAGGGTGTTCTCTCCTTCCCTGGAGTGGAGGGTGTTCTCTCCTTCCCTGGAGTGGAGGGTGTTCTCTCCTTCCCTGGAGTGGAGGGTGTTCTCTCCTTCCCTGGAGCCTGGAGGGTGTTCTCTCCTTCCCTGGAGTGGAGGGTGTTCTCTCCTTCCCTGGAGTGGAGGGTGTTCTCTCCTTCCCTGGAGTGGAGGGTGTTCTCTCCTTCCCTGGAGTGGAGGGTGTTCTCTCCTTCCCTGGAGCCTGGAGGGTGTTCTCTCCATCCTTGGAGTGGAGGGTGTTCTCTCCTTCCCTGGAGTGGAGGGTGTCCTCATCTTCCGTGGAGTGGAGGGTGTTCTCTCCTTCCCTGGAGCCTGGAGGGTGTTCTCTCCTTCCCTGGAGTGGAGGGTGTTCTCTCCTTCCCTGGAGTGGAGGGTGTTCTCTCCTTCCCTGGAGTGGAGGGTGTTCTCTCCTTCTCTGGAGCCTGGAGGGTGTTCTCTCCTTCCCTGGAGTGGAGGGTGTTCTCTCCTTCCCTGGAGTGGAGGGTGTTCTCTCCTTCCCTGGAGTGGAGGGTGTTCTCTCCTTCCCTGGAGTGGAGGGTGTTCTCTCCTTCCCTGGAGTGGAGGGTGTTCTCTCCTTCCCTGGAGTGGAGGGTGTTCTCTCCTTCCCTGGAGTGGAGGGTGTTCTCTCCTTCCCTGGAGTGGAGGGTGTTCTCTCCTTGCCTGGAGTGTTCTCTCCTTCCCTGGAGTGGAGGGTGTTCTCTCCATCCCTGGAGTGGAGGGTGTTCTCTCCTTCCCTGGAGTGGAGGGTGTTCTCTCCTTCCCTGGAGTGGAGGGTGTTCTCTCCTTCCCTGGAGTGGAGGGTGTTCTCTCCTTCCCTGGAGTGGAGGGTGTTCTCTCCTTCCCTGGAGTGGAGGGTGTTCTCTCCTTCCCTGGAGTGGAGGGTGTTCTCTCCCTTGGCCTGGAGTGTTCTCTCCTTCCCTGGAGTGGAGGGTGTTCTCTCCTTCCCTGGAGTGGAGGGTGTTCTCTCCTTCCCTGGAGTGGAGGGTGTTCTCTCCTTCCCTGGAGTGGAGGGTGTTCTCTCCTTCCCTGGAGTGGAGGGTGTTCTCTCCTTCCCTGGAGTGGAGGGTGTTCTCTCCTTCCCTGGAGTGGAGGGTGTTCTCTCCTTCCCTGGAGTGGAGGGTGTTCTCTCCTTCCCTGGAGCCTGGAGGGTGTTCTCTCCTTCCCTGGAGTGGAGGGTGTTCTCTCCTTCCCTGGAGTGGAGGGTGTTCTCTCCTTCCCTGGAGCCTGGAGGGTGTTCTCTCCTTCCCTGGAGTGGAGGGTGTTCTCTCCTTCCCTGGAGCCTGGAGGGTGTTCTCTCCTCCTGGAGTGGAGGGTGTTCTCTCCTTCCCTGGAGTGGAGGGTGTTCTCTCTTCCTGGAGTGGAGGGTGTTCTCTCCTTCCCTGGAGTGGAGGGTGTTCTCTCCTTCCCTGGAGTGGAGGGTGTTCTCTCCTTCCCTGGAGTGGAGGGTGTTCTCTCCTTCCCTGGAGTGGAGGGTGTTCTCTCCTTCCCTGGAGTGGAGGGTGTTCTCTCCTTCCCTGGAGTGGAGGGTGTTCTCTCCTTCCCTGGAGTGGAGGGTGTTCTCTCCTTCCCTGGAGTGGAGGGTGTTCTCTCCTTCCCTGGAGTGGAGGGTGTTCTCTCTTCCCTGGAGTGGAGGGTGTTCTCTCCTTCCCTGGAGTGGAGGGTGTTCTCTCCTTCCCTGGAGTGGAGGGTGTTCTCTCCTTCCCTGGAGTGGAGGGTGTTCTCTCCTTCCCTGGAGTGGAGGGTGTTCTCTCCTTCCCTGGAGTGGAGGGTGTTCTCTCCTTCCCTGGAGTGGAGGGTGTTCTCTCCTTCCCTGGAGTGGAGGGTGTTCTCTCCTTCCCTGGAGTGGAGGGTGTTCTCTCCTTCCCTGGAGTGGAGGGTGTTCTCTCCTTCCCTGGAGTGGAGGGTGTTCTCTCCTTCCCTGGAGCCTGGAGGGTGTTCTCTCCTTCCCTGGAGTGGAGGGTGTTCTCTCCTTCCCTGGAGTGGAGGGTGTTCTCTCCATCCCTGGAGTGGAGGGTGTTCTCTCCTTCCCTGGAGTGGAGGTGTTCTCTCTTCCCTGGAGTGGAGGGTGTTCTCTCCTTCCCTGGAGTGGAGGGTGTTCTCTCCTTCCCTGGAGTGGAGGGTGTTCTCTCCTTCCCTGGAGCCTGGAGGGTGTTCTCTCCTTCCCTGGAGTGGAGGGTGTTCTCTCCTTCCCTGGAGTGGAGGGTGTTCTCTCCTTCCCTGGAGTGGAGGGTGTTCTCTCCTTCCCTGGAGTGGAGGGTGTTCTCTCCTTCCCTGGAGTGGAGGGTGTTCTCTCCTTCCCTGGAGTGGAGGGTGTTCTCTCCTTCCCTGGAGTGGAGGGTGTTCTCTCCTTCCCTGGAGTGGAGGGTGTTCTCTCCTTCCCTGGAGTGGAGGGTGTTCTCTCCTTCCCTGGAGTGGAGGGTGTTCTCTCTTCCCTGGAGTGGAGGGTGTTCTCTCCTTCCCTGGAGTGGAGGGTGTTCTCTCCTTCCCTGGAGTGGAGGGTGTTCTCTCCTTCCCTGGAGTGGAGGGTGTTCTCTCCTTCCCTGGAGTGGAGGGTGTTCTCTCCTTCCCTGGAGTGGAGGGTGTTCTCTCTTTCCTGGAGTGGAGGGTGTTCTCTCCTTCCCTGGAGTGGAGGGTGTTCTCTCCTTCCCTGGAGTGGAGGGTGTTCTCTCCTTCCCTGGAGTGGAGGGTGTTCTCTCCTTCCCTGGAGTGGAGGGTGTTCTCTCCTTCCCTGGAGTGGAGGGTGTTCTCTCCTTCCCTGGAGTGGAGGGTGTTCTCTCCTTCCCTGGAGTGGAGGGTGTTCTCTCCTTCCCTGGAGTGGAGGGTGTTCTCTCCTTCCCTGGAGTGGAGGGTGTTCTCTCCTTCCCTGGAGTGGAGGGTGTTCTCTCCTTCCCTGGAGTGGAGGGTGTTCTCTCCTTCCCTGGAGTGGAGGGTGTTCTCTCCTTCCCTGGAGTGGAGGGTGTTCTCTCTTCCCTGGAGTGGAGGGTGTTCTCTCCTTCCCTGGAGTGGAGGGTGTTCTCTCCTTCCCTGGAGTGGAGGGTGTTCTCTCCTTCCCTGGAGTGGAGGGTGTTCTCTCTTCCCTGGAGTGGAGGGTGTTCTCTCCTTCCCTGGAGTGGAGGGTGTTCTCTCCTTCCCTGGAGTGGAGGGTGTTCTCTCCTTCCCTGGAGTGGAGGGTGTTCTCTCCTTCCCTGGAGTGGAGGGTGTTCTCTCCTTCCCTGGAGTGGAGGGTGTTCTCTCCTTCCCTGGAGTGGAGGGTGTTCTCTCCTTCCCTGGAGTGGAGGGTGTTCTCTCCTTCCCTGGAGTGGAGGGTGTTCTCTCCTTCCCTGGAGCCTGGAGGGTGTTCTCTCCTTCCCTGGAGTGGAGGGTGTTCTCTCCTTCCCTGGAGTGGAGGGTGTTCTCTCCTTCCCTGGAGTGGAGGGTGTTCTCTCCTTCCCTGGAGTGGAGGGTGTTCTCTCCTTCCCTGGAGCCTGGAGGGTGTTCTCTCCATCCTTGGAGTGGAGGGTGTTCTCTCCTTCCCTGGAGTGGAGGGTGTTCTCATCTTCCGTGGAGTGGAGGGTGTTCTCTCCTTCCCTGGAGTGGAGGGTGTTCTCTCCTTCCCTGGAGTGGAGGGTGTTCTCTCCTTCCCTGGAGTGGAGGGTGTTCTCTCCTTCCCTGGAGTGGAGGGTGTTCTCTCCTTCCCTGGAGTGGAGGGTGTTCTCTCCTTCCCTGGAGCCTGGAGGGTGTTCTCTCCTTCCCTGGAGTGGAGGGTGTTCTCTCCTTCCCTGGAGTGGAGGGTGTTCTCTCTTCCCTGGAGTGGAGGGTGTTCTCTCCTTCCCTGGAGTGGAGGGTGTTCTCTCCTTCCCTGGAGTGGAGGGTGTTCTCTCCTTCCCTGGAGTGGAGGGTGTTCTCTCCTTCCCTGGAGTGGAGGGTGTTCTCTCCTTCCCTGGAGTGGAGGGTGTTCTCTCCTTCCCTGGAGTGGAGGGTGTTCTCTCCTTCCCTGGAGTGGAGGGTGTTCTCTCCTTCCCTGGAGTGGAGGGTGTTCTCTCCTTCCCTGGAGTGGAGGGTGTTCTCTCCTTCCCTGGAGTGGAGGGTGTTCTCTCCTTCCCTGGAGTGGAGGGTGTTCTCTCCTTCCCTGGAGTGGAGGGTGTTCTCTCCTTCCCTGGAGTGGAGGGTGTTCTCTCCTTCCCTGGAGTGGAGGGTGTTCTCTCCTTCCCTGGAGTGGAGGGTGTTCTCTCCTTCCCTGGAGTGGAGGGTGTTCTCTCCTTCCCTGGAGTGGAGGGTGTTCTCTCCTTCCCTGGAGTGGAGGGTGTTCTCTCCTTCCCTGGAGTGGAGGGTGTTCTCTCCTTCCCTGGAGTGGAGGGTGTTCTCTCCTTCCCTGGAGTGGAGGGTGTTCTCTCCTTCCCTGGAGTGGAGGGTGTTCTCTCCTTCCCTGGAGTGGAGGGTGTTCTCTCCTTCCCTGGAGTGGAGGGTGTTCTCTCCTTCCCTGGAGTGGAGGGTGTTCTCTCCTTCCCTGGAGTGGAGGGTGTTCTCTCCTTCCCTGGAGTGGAGGGTGTTCTCTCCTTCCCTGGAGTGGAGGGTGTTCTCTCCTTCCCTGGAGTGGAGGGTGTTCTCTCCTTCCCTGGAGTGGAGGGTGTTCTCTCTTCCCTGGAGTGGAGGGTGTTCTCTCCTTCCCTGGAGTGGAGGGTGTTCTCTCCTTCCCTGGAGTGGAGGGTGTTCTCTCCTTCCCTGGAGTGGAGGGTGTTCTCTCCTTCCCTGGAGTGGAGGGTGTTCTCTCCTTCCCTGGAGTGGAGGGTGTTCTCTCCTTCCCTGGAGTGGAGGGTGTTCTCTCCTTCCCTGGAGTGGAGGGTGTTCTCTCCTTCCCTGGAGTGGAGGGTGTTCTCTCCTTCCCTGGAGTGGAGGGTGTTCTCTCCTTCCCTGGAGTGGAGGGTGTTCTCTCCTTCCCTGGAGTGGAGGGTGTTCTCTCCTTCCCTGGAGTGGAGGGTGTTCTCTCCTTCCCTGGAGTGGAGGGTGTTCTCTCCTTCCCTGGAGTGGAGGGTGTTCTCTCCTTCCCTGGAGTGGAGGGTGTTCTCTCCTTCCCTGGAGTGGAGGGTGTTCTCTCCTTCCCTGGAGTGGAGGGTGTTCTCTCCTTCCCTGGAGTGGAGGGTGTTCTCTCCTTCCCTGGAGTGGAGGGTGTTCTCTCCTTCCCTGGAGTGGAGGGTGTTCTCTCCTTCCCTGGAGTGGAGGGTGTTCTCTCCTTCCCTGGAGTGGAGGGTGTTCTCTCCTTCCCTGGAGTGGAGGGTGTTCTCTCCTTCCCTGGAGTGGAGGGTGTTCTCTCCTTCCCTGGAGTGGAGGGTGTTCTCTCCTTCCCTGGAGTGGAGGGTGTTCTCTCCTTCCCTGGAGTGGAGGGTGTTCTCTCCTTCCCTGGAGTGGAGGGTGTTCTCTCCTTCCCTGGAGTGGAGGGTGTTCTCTCCTTCCCTGGAGTGGAGGGTGTTCTCTCCTTCCCTGGAGTGGAGGGTGTTCTCTCCTTCCCTGGAGTGGAGGGTGTTCTCTCCTTCCCTGGAGTGGAGGGTGTTCTCTCCTTCCCTGGAGTGGAGGGTGTTCTCTCCTTCCCTGGAGTGGAGGGTGTTCTCTCCTTCCCTGGAGTGGAGGGTGTTCTCTCCTTCCCTGGAGTGGAGGGTGTTCTCTCCTTCCCTGGAGTGGAGGGTGTTCTCTCCTTCCCTGGAGTGGAGGGTGTTCTCTCCTTCCCTGGAGTGGAGGGTGTTCTCTCCTTCCCTGGAGTGGAGGGTGTTCTCTCTTCCCTGGAGTGGAGGGTGTTCTCTCCTTCCCTGGAGTGGAGGGTGTTCTCTCCTTCCCTGGAGTGGAGGGTGTTCTCTCCTTCCCTGGAGTGGAGGGTGTTCTCTCCTTCCCTGGAGTGGAGGGTGTTCTCTCCTTCCCTGGAGTGGAGGGTGTTCTCTCCTTCCCTGGAGTGGAGGGTGTTCTCTCCTTCCCTGGAGTGGAGGGTGTTCTCTCCTTCCCTGGAGTGGAGGGTGTTCTCTCCTTCCCTGGAGTGGAGGGTGTTCTCTCCTTCCCTGGAGTGGAGGGTGTTCTCTCCTTCCCTGGAGTGGAGGGTGTTCTCTCCTTCCCTGGAGTGGAGGGTGTTCTCTCCTTCCCTGGAGTGGAGGGTGTTCTCTCCTTCCCTGGAGTGGAGGGTGTTCTCTCCTTCCCTGGAGTGGAGGGTGTTCTCTCCTTCCCTGGAGTGGAGGGTGTTCTCTCCTTCCCTGGAGTGGAGGGTGTTCTCTCCTTCCCTGGAGTGGAGGGTGTTCTCTCCTTCCCTGGAGTGGAGGGTGTTCTCTCCTTCCCTGGAGTGGAGGGTGTTCTCTCCTTCCCTGGAGTGGAGGGTGTTCTCTCCTTCCCTGGAGTGGAGGGTGTTCTCTCCTTCCCTGGAGTGGAGGGTGTTCTCTCCTTCCCTGGAGTGGAGGGTGTTCTCTCCTTCCCTGGAGTGGAGGGTGTTCTCTCCTTCCCTGGAGTGGAGGGTGTTCTCTCCTTCCCTGGAGTGGAGGGTGTTCTCTCCTTCCCTGGAGTGGAGGGTGTTCTCTCCTTCCCTGGAGTGGAGGGTGTTCTCTCCTTCCCTGGAGTGGAGGGTGTTCTCTCCTTCCGTGGAGTGGAGGGTGTTCTCTCCTTCCCTGGAGTGGAGGGTGTTCTCTCCTTCCCTGGAGTGGAGGGTGTTCTCTCCTTCCCTGGAGTGGAGGGTGTTCTCTCCTTCCCTGGAGTGGAGGGTGTTCTCTCCTTCCCTGGAGTGGAGGGTGTTCTCTCCTTCCCTGGAGTGGAGGGTGTTCTCTCCTTCCCTGGAGCCTGGAGGGTGTTCTCTCCATCCCTGGAGTGGAGGGTGTTCTCTCCTCCCTGGAGTGGAGGGTGTTCTCTCTTCCCTGGAGTGGAGGGTGTTCTCTCCTTCCCTGAGTGGAGGGTGTTCTCTCCTTCCCTGGAGTGGAGGGTTTCTCTCCTTCCCTGGAGTGGAGGGTGTTCTCTCCTTCCCTGGAGTGGAGGGTGTTCTCTCCTTCCCTGGAGTGGAGGGTGTTCTCTCCTTCCCTGGAGTGGAGGGTGTTCTCTCCTTCCCTGGAGTGGAGGGTGTTCTCTCCTTCCCTGGAGTGGAGGGTGTTCTCTCCTTCCCTGGAGCCTGGAGGGTGTTCTCTCCTTCCCTGGAGTGGAGGGTGTTCTCTCCTTCCCTGGAGTGGAGGGTGTTCTCTCCTCCCTGGAGTGGAGGGTGTTCTCTCCTTCCCTGGAGTGGAGGGTGTTCTCATCTTCCCTGGAGTGGAGGGTTCTCTCCTTCCCTGGAGTGGAGGGTGTTCTCTCCTTCCCTGGAGTGGAGGGTGTTCTCTCCTTCCCTGGAGTGGAGGGTGTTCTCTCCTTCCCTGGAGTGGAGGGTGTTCTCTCCTTCCCTGGAGTGGAGGGTGTTCTCTCCTTCCCTGGAGTGGAGGGTGTTCTCTCCTTCCCTGGAGTGGAGGGTGTTCTCTCCTTCCCTGGAGTGGAGGGTGTTCTCTCCTTCCCTGGAGTGGAGGGTGTTCTCTCCTTCCCTGGAGTGGAGGGTTTCTCTCCTTCCCTGGAGTGGAGGGTGTTCTCTCCTTCCCTGGAGTGGGGGTGTTCTCTCCTTCCCTGGAGTGGAGGGTGTTCTCTCCTTCCCTGGAGTGGAGGGTGTTCTCTCCTTCCCTGGAGTGGAGGGTGTTCTCTCCTTCCCTGGAGTGGAGGGTGTTCTCTCCTTCCTGGAGTGGAGGGTGTTCTCTCCTTCCCTGGAGTGGAGGGTGTTCTCTCCTTCCCTGGAGTGGAGGGTGTTCTCTCCTTCCCTGGAGTGGAGGGTGTTCCTCTCCTCCCTGGAGTGGAGGGTGTTCTCTCCTTCCCTGGAGCCTGGAGGGTGTTCTCTCCTTCCCTGGAGTGGAGGGTGTTCTCTCCTTCCCTGGAGTGGAGGGTGTTCTCTCCTTCCCTGGAGTGGAGGGTGTTCTCTCCTTCCCTGGAGTGGAGGGTGTTCTCTCCTTCCCTGGAGTGGAGGGTGTTCTCTCCTTCCCTGGAGTGGAGGGTGTTCTCTCCTCCCTGGAGTGGAGGGTGTTCTCTCCTTCCCTGGAGTGGAGGGTGTTCTCTCCTTCCCTGGAGTGGAGGGTGTTCTCCCTTCCCTGGAGTGGAGGGTGTTCTCTCCTTCCCTGGAGTGGAGGGTGTTCTCTCCTTCCCTGGAGTGGAGGGTGTTCTCTCCTTCCCTGGAGTGGAGGGTGTTCTCTCCTTCCCTGGAGTGGAGGGTGTTCTCTCCTTCCCTGGAGCCTGGAGGGTGTTCTCTCCTTCCCTGGAGTGGAGGGTGTTCTCTCCTTCCCTGGAGTGGAGGGTGTTCTCTCCTCCCTGGAGTGGAGGTGTTCTCTCCTTCCCTGGAGTGGAGGGTGTTCTCTCCTTCCCTGGAGTGGAGGGTGTTCTCTCCTTCCCTGAGTGGAGGGTGTTCTCTCCTTCCCTGGAGTGGAGGGTGTTCTCTCCTTCCCTGGAGCCTGGAGGGTGTTCTCTCCTTCCCTGGAGTGGAGGGTGTTCTCTCCTTCCCTGGAGTGGAGGGTGTTCTCTCCTTCCCTGGAGTGGAGGGTGTTCTCTCCTTCCCTGGAGTGGAGGGTGTTCTCTCCTTCCCTGGAGTGGAGGGTGTTCTCTCCTTCCCTGGAGTGGAGGGTGTTCTCTCCTTCCCTGGAGTGGAGGGTGTTCTCTCCTTCCCTGGAGCCTGGAGGGTGTTCTCTCCATCCCTGGAGTGGAGGGTGTTCTCTCCTTCCCTGGAGTGGAGGGTGTTCTCTCCTTCCCTGGAGTGGAGGGTGTTCTCTCCTTCCCTGGAGTGGAGGTGTTCTCTCCTTCCCTGGAGTGGAGGGTGTTCTCTCCTTCCCTGGAGTGGAGGGTGTTCTCTCCTTCCCTCAGTGGAGGGTGTTCTCTCCTTCCCTGGAGTGGAGGGTGTTCTCTCCTTCCCTGGAGTGGAGGGTGTTCTCTCCTTCCCTGGAGTGGAGGGTGTTCTCTCCTTCCCTGGAGTGGAGGGTGTTCTCTCCTTCCCTGGAGTGGAGGGTGTTCTCTCCTTCCCTGGAGTGGAGGGTGTTCTCTCCTTCCCTGGAGTGGAGGAGTGTTCTCTCCTTCCCTGGAGTGGAGGGTGTCTCTCCTTCCCTGGAGTGGGGTGGTTCTCTCCTTCCCTGGAGTGGAGGGTGTTCTCTCCTTCCCTGGAGTGGAGGGTGTTCTCTCCTTCCCTGGAGTGGAGGGTGTTCTCTCCTTCCCTGGAGTGGAGGGTGTTCTCTCCTTCCCTGGAGTGGAGGGTGTTCTCTCCTTCCCTGGAGCCTGGAGGGTGTTCTCTCCTTCCCTGGAGTGGAGGGTGTTCTCTCCTTCCCTGGAGTGGAGGGTGTTCTCTCCTTCCCTGGAGTGGAGGGTGTTCTCTCCATCCCTGGAGTGGAGGGTGTTCTCTCCTTCCCTGGAGTGGAGGGTGTTCTCTCCTTCCCTGGAGTGGAGGGTGTTCTCTCCTTCCCTGGAGTGGAGGGTGTTCTCTCCTTCCCTGGAGTGGAGGGTGTTCTCTCCTTCCCTGGAGTGGAGGGTGTTCTCTCCTTCCCTGGAGTGGAGGGTGTTCTCTCCTTCCCTGGAGTGGAGGGTGTTCTCTCCTTCCCTGGAGTGGAGGGTGTTCTCTCCTTCCCTGGAGTGGAGGGTGTTCTCTCCTTCCCTGGAGCCTGGAGGGTGTTCTCTCCTTCCCTGGAGTGGAGGGTGTTCTCTCCTTCCCTGGAGTGGAGGGTGTTCTCTCTTCCGGAGTGGAGGGTGTTCTCTCCTTCCCTGGAGTGGAGGGTGTTCTCTCCTTCCCTGGAGTGGAGGGTGTTCTCTCCTTCCCTGGAGTGGAGGGTGTTCTCTCCTTCCCTGGAGTGGAGGGTGTTCTCTCCTTCCCTGGAGTGGAGGGTGTTCTCTCCTTCCCTGGAGTGGAGGGTGTTCTCTCCTTCCTGGAGTGGAGGGTGTTCTCTCCTTCCCTGGAGTGGAGGGTGTTCTCTCCTTCCCTGGAGTGGAGGTGTTCTCTCCTTCCCTGGAGTGGAGGGTGTTCTCTCCTTCCCTGGAGTGGAGGGTGTTCTCTCCTTCCCTGGAGTGGAGGGTGTTCTCTCCTTCCCTGGAGTGGAGGGTGTTCTCTCCTTCCCTGGAGTGGAGGGTGTTCTCTCCTTCCCTGGAGCCTGGAGGGTGTTCTCTCCTTCCCTGGAGTGGAGGGTGTTCTCTCCTTCCCTGGAGTGGAGGGTGTTCTCTCCTTCCCTGGAGTGGAGGGTGTTCTCTCCTTCCCTGGAGTGGAGGGTGTTCTCTCCTTCCCTGGAGTGGAGGGTGTTCTCTCCTTCCCTGGAGTGGAGGGTGTTCTCTCCTTCCCTGGAGTGGAGGGTGTTCTCTCCTTCCCTGGAGTGGAGGGTGTTCTCTCCTTCCCTGGAGTGGAGGGTGTTCTCTCCTTCCCTGGAGTGGAGGGTGTTCTCTCCTTCCCTGGAGTGGAGGGTGTTCTCTCCTTCCCTGGAGTGGAGGGTGTTCTCTCCTTCCCTGGAGTGGAGGGTGTTCTCTCCTTCCCTGGAGTGGAGGGTGTTCTCTCCTTCCCTGGAGTGGAGGGTGTTCTCTCCTTCCCTGGAGCCTGGAGGGTGTTCTCTCCTTCCCTGGAGTGGAGGGTGTTCTCTCCTTCCCTGGAGTGGAGGGTGTTCTCTCCTTCCCTGGAGTGGAGGGTGTTCTCTCCTTCCCTGGAGTGGAGGGTGTTCTCTCCTTCCCTGGAGTGGAGGGTGTTCTCTCCTTCCCTGGAGTGGAGGGTGTTCTCTCCTTCCCTGGAGTGGAGGGTGTTCTCTCCTTCCCTGGAGTGGAGGGTGTTCTCTCCTTCCCTGGAGTGGAGGGTGTTCTCTCCTTCCCTGGAGTGGAGGGTGTTCTCTCCTTCCCTGGAGTGGAGGGTGTTCTCTCCTTCCCTGGAGTGGAGGGTGTTCTCTCCTTCCCTGGAGTGGAGGGTGTTCTCTCCTTCCCTGGAGTGGAGGGTGTTCTCTCCTTCCCTGGAGTGGAGGTGTTCTCTCCTCCCTGGAGTGGAGGGTGTTCTCTCCTTCCCTGGAGTGGAGGGTGTTCTCTCCTTCCCTGGAGTGGAGGGTGTTCTCTCCTTCCCTGGAGTGGAGGGTGTTCTCTCCTTCCCTGGAGTGGAGGGTGTTCTCTCCTTCCCTGGAGTGGAGGGTGTTCTCTCCTCCTTCCCTGGAGTGGAGGTGTTCTCTCCTTCCCTGGAGTGGAGGGTGTTCTCTCCTTCCCTGGAGCCTGGAGGGTGTTCTCTCCTTCCCTGGAGTGGAGGGTGTTCTCTCCTTCCCTGGAGTGGAGGTGTTCTCTCTTCCCTGGAGTGGAGGGTGTTCTCTCCTTCCCTGGAGTGGAGGGTGTTCTCTCCTTCCCTGGAGTGGAGGGTGTTCTCTCCTTCCCTGGAGTGGAGGGTGTTCTCTCCTTCCCTGGAGTGGAGGGTGTTCTCTCCTTCCCTGGAGTGGAGGGTGTTCTCTCCTTCCCTGGAGTGGAGGGTGTTCTCTCCTTCCCTGGAGTGGAGGGTGTTCTCTCCTTCCCTGGAGTGGAGGGTGTTCTCTCCTTCCCTGGAGTGGAGGGTGTTCTCTCCTTCCCTGGAGTGGAGGGTGTTCTCTCCTTCCCTGGAGTGGAGGGTGTTCTCTCCTTCCCTGGAGTGGAGGGTGTTCTCTCCTCCCTGGAGTGGAGGGTGTTCTCTCCTTCCCTGGAGTGGAGGGTGTTCTCTCCTTCCCTGGAGTGGAGGGTGTTCTCTCCTTCCCTGGAGTGGAGGGTGTTCTCTCCTTCCCTGGAGTGGAGGGTGTTCTCTCCATCCCTGGAGTGGAGGGTGTTCTCTCCTTCCCTGGAGTGGAGGGTGTTCTCTCCTTCCCTGGAGTGGAGGGTGTTCTCTCCTTCCCTGGAGTGGAGGGTGTTCTCTCCTTCCCTGGAGTGGAGGGTGTTCTCTCCTTCCCTGGAGTGGAGGGTGTTCTCTCCTTCCCTGGAGTGGAGGGTGTTCTCTCCTTCCCTGGAGTGGAGGGTGTTCTCTCCTTCCCTGGAGTGGAGGGTGTTCTCTCCTTCCCTGGAGTGGAGGGTGTTCTCTCCTTCCCTGGAGTGGAGGGTGTTCTCTCCTTCCCTGGAGTGGAGGGTGTTCTCTCCTTCCCTGGAGTGGAGGGTGTTCTCTCCTTCCCTGGAGTGGAGGGTGTTCTCTCCTTCCCTGGAGTGGAGGGTGTTCTCTCCTTCCCTGGAGTGGAGGGTGTTCTCTCCTTCCCTGGAGTGGAGGGTGTTCTCTCCTTCCCTGGAGTGGAGGGTGTTCTCTCCTTCCCTGGAGTGGAGGGTGTTCTCTCCTTCCCTGGAGTGGAGGGTGTTCTCTCCTTCCCTGGAGTGGAGGGTGTTCTCTCCTTCCCTGGAGTGGAGGGTGTTCTCTCCTTCCCTGGAGTGGAGGGTGTTCTCTCCTTCCCTGGAGTGGAGGGTGTTCTCTCCTTCCCTGGAGTGGAGGGTGTTCTCTCCTTCCCTGGAGTGGAGGGTGTTCTCTCCTTCCCTGGAGTGGAGGGTGTTCTCTCCTTCCTGGAGTGGAGGGTGTTCTCTCCTTCCCTGGAGTGGAGGGTGTTCTCTCCTTCCCTGGAGTGGAGGGTGTTCTCTCCTTCCCTGGAGTGGGGGGTGTTCTCTCCTTCCCTGGAGTGGAGGGTGTTCTCTCCTTCCCTGGAGTGGAGGGTGTTCTCTCTTTCCCTGGAGTGGAGGGTGTTCTCTCCTTCCCTGGAGTGGAGGGTGTTCTCTCCTTCCCTGGAGTGGAGGGTGTTCTCTCCTTCCCTGGAGTGGAGGGTGTTCTCTCCTTCCCTGGAGTGGAGGGTGTTCTCTCCTTCCCTGGAGTGGAGGGTGTTCTCTCTTCCCTGGAGTGGAGGGTGTTCTCTCCTTCCCTGGAGTGGAGGGTGTTCTCTCCTTCCCTGGAGTGGAGGGTGTTCTCTCCTTCCCTGGAGTGGAGGGTGTTCTCTCCTTCCCTGGAGTGGAGGGTGTTCTCTCCTTCCCTGGAGTGGAGGGTGTTCTCTCCTTCCCTGGAGTGGAGGGTGTTCTCTCCTTCCCTGGAGTGGAGGGTGTTCTCTCCTTCCCTGGAGTGGAGGGTGTTCTCTCCTTCCCTGGAGTGGAGGGTGTTCTCTCCTTCCCTGGAGTGGAGGGTGTTCTCTCCTTCCCTGGAGTGGAGGGTGTTCTCTCCTTCCCTGGAGTGGAGGGTGTTCTCTCCTTCCCTGGAGCCTGGAGGGTGTTCTCTCCTTCCCTGGAGTGGAGGGTGTTCTCTCCTTCCCTGGAGTGGAGGGTGTTCTCTCCTTCCCTGGAGTGGAGGGTGTTCTCTCCTTCCCTGGAGTGGAGGGTGTTCTCTCTTCCCTGGAGTGGAGGGTGTTTCTCTCCTTCCCTGGAGTGGAGGGTGTTCTCTCCTTCCCTGGAGTGGAGGGTGTTCTCTCCTTCCCTGGAGTGGAGGGTGTTCTCTCCTTCCCTGGAGTGGAGGGTGTTCTCTCCTTCCCTGGAGAGGGTCTCTCCTTCCCTGGAGTGGAGGGTGTTCTCTCCTTCCCTGGAGTGGAGGGTGTTCTCTCCTTCCCTGGAGTGGAGGGTGTTCTCTCCTTCCCTGGAGTGGAGGGTGTTCTCTCCTTCCCTGGAGTGGAGGGTGTTCTCTCCTTCCCTGGAGTGGGTGTTCTCTCCTTCCCTGGAGTGGAGGGTGTTCTCTCCTTCCCTGGAGTGGAGGGTGTTCTCTCCTTCCCTGGAGTGGAGGGTGTTCTCTCCTTCCCTGGAGTGGAGGGTGTTCTCTCCTTGCCTGGAGTGTGTTCTCTCCTTCCCTGGAGTGGAGGGTGTTCTCTCCTTCCCTGGAGTGGAGGGTGTTCTCTCCTTCCCTGGAGTGGAGGGTGTTCTCTCCTTCCCTGGAGTGGAGGGTGTTCTCTCCTTCCCTGGAGTGGAGGGTGTTCTCTCCTTCCCTGGAGTGGAGGGTGTTCTCTCCTTCCCTGGAGTGGAGGTGTTCTCTCCATCCCTGGAGTGGAGGGTGTTCTCTCCTTCCCTGGAGTGGAGGGTGTTCTCTCCTTCCCTGGAGTGGAGGGTGTTCTCTCCTTCCCTGGAGTGGAGGGTGTTCTCTCCTTCCCTGGAGTGGAGGGTGTTCTCTCCTTCCCTGGAGCCTGGAGGGTGTTCTCTCCTTCCCTGGAGTGGAGGGTGTTCTCTCCTTCCCTGGAGTGGAGGGTGTTCTCTCCTTCCCTGGAGTGGAGGGTGTTCTCTCCTTCCCTGGAGTGGAGGGTGTCCTCATCTTCTGTGGAGTGGAGGGTTTTCTCTCCTTCCCTGGAGCCTGGAGGTGTCTCTCCTTCCCTGGAGTGGAGGGTGTTCTCTCCTTCCCTGGAGTGGAGGGTGTTCTCTCCTTCCCTGGAGCCTGGAGGGTGTTCTCTCCTTCCCTGGAGTGGAGGGTGTTCTCTCCTCTGGAGCCTGGAGGGTGTTCTCTCCTTCCCTGGAGTGGAGGGTGTTCTCTCCTTCCCTGGAGCCTGGAGGGTGTTCTCTCCATCCCTGGAGTGGAGGGTGTTCTCTCCTTCCCTGGAGTGGAGGGTGTTCTCTCTTCCCTGGAGTGGAGGGTGTTCTCTCCTTCCCTGGAGTGGAGGGTGTTCTCTCCTTCCCTGGAGTGGAGGGTGTTCTCTCCTTCCCTGAGTGGAGGGTGTTCTCTCCTTCCCTGGAGTGGAGGGTGTTCTCTCCTTCCCTGGAGTGGAGGGTGTTCTCTCCTTCCTGGAGTGGAGGGTGTTCTCTCCTTGCCTGGAGTGGAGGGTGTTCTCTCCTTCCCTGGAGTGGAGGGTGTTCTCTCCTTCCCTGGAGTGGAGGGTGTTCTCTCCTTCCCTGGAGTGGAGGGTGTTCTCTCCTTCCCTGGAGTGGAGGGTGTTCTCTCCTTGCCTGGAGTGTTCTCTCCTTCCCTGGAGTGGAGGGTGTTCTCTCCTTCCCTGGAGTGGAGGGTGTTCTCTCCTTCCCTGGAGTGGAGGGTGTTCTCTTCTTGCCTGGAGTGGAGGGTGTTTCTCTCCTTCCCTGGAGTGAGGGTGTTCTCATCCGTCCCTGGAGTGGAGGGTGTTCTCTCCTTCCCTGGAGTGGAGGGTGTTCTCTCCTTTCCTGGACCCTGGAGGGTGTTCTCTCCATCCCTGAGTGGAGGGTGTTCTCTCCTTCCCTGGAGTGAGGGTGTTCTCACTTTCCTGGAGCTGGAGGGTGTTCTCCCTGCCCTGGAGCTGGAGGGTGTTCTCTCCTCCTCCCTGGAGTGGAGGGTGTTATCTCCTTCCCTGGAGTGGAAGGTGTTCTCTCCTTCCCTGGAGCCTGGAGGGTGTTCTCTCCTTCCCTGGAGTGGAGGGTGTTCTCTCCTTCCCTGGAGCCTGGAGGGTGTTCTCTCCATCCTTGGAGTGGAGGGTGTTCTCTCCTTCCCTGGAGTGGAGGGTGTCCTCATCTTCTGTGGAGTGGAGGGTGTTCTCTCCTTCCCTGGAGCCTGGAAGGTGTTCTCGTCCTTCCCTGGATTGGGAGGTTGTTCTCCTCCTTCCCTGGAGTGGAGGGTGTTCTCTCCTTCCCTGGAGAGGAGGGTGTTCTCTCCTCTGGAGCCTGGAGGGTGTTCTCTCATTCCCTGGAGTGGAGGGTGTTCTCTCCTTCCCTGGAGCCTGGAGGGTGTTCTCTCCATCCCTGGAGTGGAGGGTGTTCTCTCCTTCCCTGGAAGTGGAGGGTGTTCTCATCTTCCGTGGAGTAGAGGGTGTTCTCTCCTTCCCTGGAGTGGAGGGTGTTCTCTCCTTCCCTGGAGTGGAGGGTGTTCTCTCCTTCCCTGGAGTGGAGGGTGTTTCTCTCCTTCTCCGGAGCCTCCTTCCCTGCAGTGGAGGGTGTTCTCTCCTTCCCTGGAGCCTGGAGGGTGTTCTCTCCTTCCCTGGAGTGGAGGGTGTTTCTCTCCTTCCCTGGAGCCTGGAGGGTGTTCTCTCCTTCCCTGGAGCCTGGAGGGTGTTCTCTCCTTCCCTGGAGTGGGTGTTCTCTCCTTCCCTGGAGTGGAGGGTGTTCTCTCCTTCCCTGGAGTGGAGGGTGTTCTCTCCTTCCCTGCAGTGGAGGGTTGTTCTCTCCTTCCCTGGAGTGGAGGGTGTTCTCTCCTTGCCTGGAGTGTTCTCTCCTTCCCTGGAGTGGAGGGTGTTCTCTCCATCCCTGGAGTGGAGGGTGTTCTCTCCTTCCCTGGAGTGGAGGGTGTTCTCTTCTGCCTGGAGTGGAGGGTGTTCTCTCCTTCCCTGGAGTGGAGGGTGTTCTCTCCTTCCCTGGAGTGGAGGGTGTTCTCTCCTTTCCTGGACCCTGGAGGGTGTTCTCTCCATCCCTGGAGTGGAGGGTGTTCTCTCCTTCCCTGGAGTGGAGGTGTGTTCTCACCTTCCGTGGAGCCTGGAGGGTGTTCTCTCCTTCCCTGGAGTGGAGGGTGTTCTCTCCTTCCCTGGAGTGGAAGGTGTTCTCTCCTTCCCTGGAGCCTGGAGGGTGTTCTCTCCTTCCCTGGAGTGGAGGGTGTTCTCTCCTTCCCTGGAGCCTGGAGGGTGTTCTCTCCATCCTTGGAGTGGAGGGTGTTCTCTCCTTCCCTGGAGTGGAGGGTGTCCTCATCTTCTGTGGAGTGGAGGGTGTTCTCTCCTTCCCTGGAGCCTGGAGGGTGTTCTCTCCTTCCCTGGAGTGGAGGGTGTTTCTCTCCTTCCCTGGAGTGGAGGGTGTTCTCTCCTTCCCTGGAGCCTGGAGGGTGTTCTCTCCTTCCCTGGAGTGGAGGGTGTTCTCTCCTCTGGAGCCTGGAGGGTGTTCTCTCCTTCCCTGGAGTGGAGGGTGTTCTCTCCTTCCCTGGAGCCTGGAGGGTGTTCTCTCCATCCCTGGAGTGGAGGGTGTTCTCTCCTTCCCTGGAGTGGAGGGTGTTCTCATCTTCCGTGGAGTAGAGGGTGTTCTCTCCTTCCCTGGAGTGGAGGGTGTTCTCTCCTTCCCTGGAGTGGAGGGTGTTCTCTCCATCCCTTGAGTGGAGGGTGTTCTCTCCTTCCCTGGAGTGGAGGGTGTTCTCTCCTTCCCTGGAGTCGAGGGTGTTCTCTCCTTCCATGGAGTGGATGGTGTTCTCTCCTTGCCTGGAGTGGAGGGTGTTCTCTACTTCCCTGGAGTGGAGGGTGTTCTCTCCTTCCCTGGAGTGGAGGGTGTTCTCTCCTTCCCTGCAGTGGAGGGTGTTCTCTCCTTCCCTGGAGTGGAGGGTGTTCTCTCCTTGCCTGGAGTGTTCTCTCCTTCCCTGGAGTGGAGGGTGTTCTCTCCATCCCTGGAGTGGAGGATGTTCTCTCCTTCCCTGGAGTGGAGGGTGTTCTCTTCTTGCCTGGAGTGGAGGGTGTTCTCTCCTTCCCTGGAGTGGAGGGTGTTCTCTCCTTCCCTGGAGTGGAGGGTGTTCTCTCCTTCCCTGGAGTGGAGGGTGTTCTCTCCTTTCCTGGACCCTGGAGGGTGTTCTCTCCATCCCTGGAGTGGAGGGTGTTCTCTCCTTCCCTGGAGTGGAGGGTGTTCTCACCTTCCGTGGAGCCTGGAGGGTGTTCTCTCCTTCCCTGGAGTGGAGGGTGTTCTCTCCTTCCCTGGAGTGGAAGGTGTTCTCTCCTTCCCTGGAGCCTGGAGGGTGTTCTCTCCTTCCCTGGAGTGGAGGGTGTTCTCTCCTTCCCTGGAGCCTGGAGGGTGTTCTCTCCATCCTTGGAGTGGAGGGTGTTCTCTCCTTCCCTGGAGTGGAGGGTGTCCTCATCTTCTGTGGAGTGGAGGGTGTTCTCTCCTTCCCTGGAGCCTGGAAGGTGTTCTCTCCTTCCCTGGAGTGGAGGGTGTTCTCTCCTTCCCTGGAGTGGAGGGTGTTCTCTCCTTCCCTGGAGAGGAGGGTGTTCTCTCCTCTGGAGCCTGGAGGGTGTTCTCTCATTCCCTGGAGTGGAGGGTGTTCTCTCCTTCCCTGGAGCCTGGAGGGTGTTCTCTCCATCCCTGGAGTGGAGGGTGTTCTCTCCTTCCCTGGAGTGGAGGGTGTTCTCATCTTCCGTGGAGTAGAGGGTGTTCTCTCCTTCCCTGGAGTGGAGGGTGTTCTCTCCTTCCCTGGAGTGGAGGGTGTTCTCTCCATCCCTTGAGTGGAGGGTGTTCTCTCCTTCCCTGGAGTGGAGGGTGTTCTCTCCTTCCCTGGAGTCGAGGGTGTTCTCTCCTTCCATGGAGTGGATGGTGTTCTCTCCTTGCCTGGAGTGGAGGGTGTTCTCTACTTCCCTGGAGTGGAGGGTGTTCTCTCCTTCCCTGGAGTGGAGGGTGTTCTCTCCTTCCCTGCAGTGGAGGGTGTTCTCTCCTTCCCTGGAGTGGAGGGTGTTCTCTCCTTGCCTGGAGTGTTCTCTCCTTCCCTGGAGTGGAGGGTGTTCTCTCCATCCCTGGAGTGGAGGGTGTTCTCTCCTTCCCTGGAGTGGAGGGTGTTCTCTTCTTGCCTGGAGTGGAGGGTGTTCTCTCCTTCCCTGGAGTGGAGGGTGTTCTCTCCTTCCCTGGAGTGGAGGGTGTTCTCTCCTTTCCTGGACCCTGGAGGGTGTTCTCTCCATCCCTGGAGTGGAGGGTGTTCTCTCCTTCCCTGGAGTGGAGGGTGTTCTCACCTTCCGTGGAGCCTGGAGGGTGTTCTCTCCTTCCCTGGAGTGGAGGGTGTTCTCTCCTTCCCTGGAGTGGAAGGTGTTCTCTCCTTCCCTGGAGCCTGGAGGGTGTTCTCTCCTTCCCTGGAGTGGAGGGTGTTCTCTCCTTCCCTGGAGCCTGGAGGGTGTTCTCTCCATCCTTGGAGTCGAGGGTGTTCTCTCCTTCCCTGGAGTGGAGGGTGTCCTCATCTTCTGTGGAGTGGAGGGTGTTCTCTCCTTCCCTGGAGCCTGGAGGGTGTTCTCTCCTTCCCTGGAGTGGAGGGTGTTCTCTCCTTCCCTGGAGTGGAGGGTGTTCTCTCCTTCCCTGGAGAGGAGGGTGTTCTCTCCTCTGGAGCCTGGAGGGTGTTCTCTCCTTCCCTGGAGTGGAGGGTGTTCTCTCCATCCCTGGAGTGGAGGGTGTTCTCTCCTTCCCTGGAGTGGAGGGTGTTCTCATCTTCCGTGGAGTAGAGGGTGTTCTCTCCTTCCCTGGATTGGAGGGTGTTCTCTCCTTCCCTGGAGTGGAGGGTGTTCTCTCCATCCCTTGAGTGGAGGGTGTTCTCTCCTTCCCTCAGTGGAGGGTGTTCTCTCCTTCCCTGGAGCCCGGAGGGTGTTCTCTACTTCCCTGGAGTGGAGGTGTTCTCTCCTTCCCTGGAGTGGAGGGTGTTCTCTCCTTCCCTGGAGTGGAGGGTGTTCTCTCCTTCCCTGGAGTGGAGGGTGTTCTCTCCTTCCCTGGAGTGGAGGGTGTGCTCACCTTCTGTGGAGTGGAGGGTGTTCTCTCCTTCCCTGAAGCCTGGAGGGTGTTCTCTCCTTCCCTGGAGTGGAGGGTGTTCTCTCCTTCACTGGAGCCTGGAGGGTGTTCTCTCCATCCCTGGAGTGGAGGGTGTTCTCTCCTTCCCTGGAGTGGAGGGTGTCCTCATCTTCCGTAGAGTGGAGGGTTTTCTCTCCTTCCCTGGAACCTGGAGGGTGTTCTCTCCTTCCCTGGAGTTCAGGGTGTTCTCTCCTTCCCTGGAGTGGAGGGTGTTCTCTCCTTCCCTGGAGTGGAGGGTGTTCTCTCCTTCTCCGGAGCCTCCTTCCCTGCAGTGGAGGGTGTTCTCTCCTTCCCTGGAGCCTGGAGGGTGTTCTCTCCTTCCCTGGAGTGGAGGGTGTTCTCTCCTTCCCTGGAGCCTGGAGGGTGTTCTCTCCTTCCCTGGAGTGGGTGTTCTCTCCTTGCCTGGAGTGGAGGGTGTTCTCTACTTCCCTGGAGTGGAGGGTGTTCTCTCCTTCCCTGCAGTGGAGGGTGTTCTCTCCTTCCCTGGAGTGGAGGGTGTTCTCTCCTTGCCTGGAGTGTTCTCTCCTTCCCTGGAGTGGAGGGTGTTCTCTCCATCCCTGGAGTGGAGGGTGTTCTCTCCTTCCCTGGAGTGGAGGGTGTTCTCTTCTTGCCTGGAGTGGAGGGTGTTCTCTCCTTCCCTGGAGTGGAGGGTGTTCTCTCCTTCCCTGGAGTGGAGGGTGTTCTCTCCTTTCCTGGACCCTGGAGGGTGTTCTCTCCATCCCTGGAGTGGAGGGTGTTCTCTCCTTCCCTGGAGTGGAGGGTGTTCTCACCTTCCGTGGAGCCTGGAGGGTGTTCTCTCCTTCCCTGGAGTGGAGGGTGTTCTCTCCTTCCCTGGAGTGGAAGGTGTTCTCTCCTTCCCTGGAGCCTGGAGGGTGTTCTCTCCTTCCCTGGAGTGGAGGGTGTTCTCTCCTTCCCTGGAGCCTGGAGGGTGTTCTCTCCATCCTTGGAGTGGAGGGTGTTCTCACCTTCCCTGGAGTCGAGGTTGTCCTCATCTTCTGTGGAGTGGAGGGTGTTCTCTCCTTCCCTGGAGCCTGGAGGGTGTTCTCTCCTTCCCTGGAGTGGAGGGTGTTCTCTCCTTCCCTGGAGCCTGGAGGGTGTTCTCTCCTTCCCTGGAGTGGAGGGTGTTCTCTCCTCTGGAGCCTGGAGGGTGTTCTCTCCTTCCCTGGAGTGGAGGGTGTTCTCTCCTTCCCTGGAGCCTGGAGGGTGTTCTCTCCATCCCTGGAGTGGAGGGTGTTCTCTCCTTCCCTGGAGTGGAGGGTGTTCTCATCTTCCGTGGAGTAGAGGGTGTTCTCTCCTTCCCTGGAGTGGAGGGTGTTCTCTCCTTCCCTGGAGTGGAGGGTGTTCTCTCCATCCCTTGAGTGGAGGGTGTTCTCTCCTTCCCTGGAGTGGACGGTGTTCTCTCCTTCCCTGGAGTCGAGGGTGTTCTCTCCTTCCATGGAGTGGATGGTGTTCTCTCCTTGCCTGGAGTGGAGGGTGTTCTCTACTTCCCTGGAGTGGAGGGTGTTCTCTCCTTCCCTGGAGTGGAGGGTGTTCTCTCCTTCCCTGCAGTGGAGGGTGTTCTCTCCTTCCCTGGAGTGGAGGGTGTTCTCTCCTTGCCTGGAGTGTTCTCTCCTTCCCTGGAGTGGAGGGTGTTCTCTCCATCCCTGGAGTGGAGGGTGTTCTCTCCTTCCCTGGAGTGGAGGGTGTTCTCTTCTTGCCTGGAGTGGAGGGTGTTCTCTCCTTCCCTGGAGTGGAGGGTGTTCTCTCCTTCCCTGGAGTGGAGGGTGTTCTCTCCTTTCCTGGACCCTGGAGGGTGTTCTCTCCATCCCTGGAGTGGAGGGTGTTCTCTCCTTCCCTGGAGTGGAGGGTGTTCTCACCTTCCGTGGAGCCTGGAGGGTGTTCTCTCCTTCCCTGGAGTGGAGGGTGTTCTCTCCTTCCCTGGAGTGGAAGGTGTTCTCTCCTTCCCTGGAGCCTGGAGGGTGTTCTCTCCTTCCCTGGAGTGGAGGGTGTTCTCTCCTTCCCTGGAGCCTGGAGGGTGTTCTCTCCATCCTTGGAGTGGAGGGTGTTCTCTCCTTCCCTGGAGTGGAGGGTGTCCTCATCTTCTGTGGAGTGGAGGGTGTTCTCTCCTTCCCTGGAGCCTGGAGGGTGTTCTCTCCTTCCCTGGAGTGGAGGGTGTTCTCTCCTTCCCTGGAGTGGAGGGTGTTCTCTCCTTCCCTGGAGAGGAGGGTGTTCTCTCCTCTGGAGCCTGGAGGGTGTTCTCTCCTTCCCTGGAGTGGAGGGTGTTCTCTCCTTCCCTGGAGCCTGGAGGGTGTTCTCTCCATCCCTGGAGTGGAGGGTGTTCTCTCCTTCCCTGGAGTGGAGGGTGTTCTCATCTTCCGTGGAGTAGAGGGTGTTCTCTCCTTCCCTGGATTGGAGGGTGTTCTCTCCTTCCCTGGAGTGGAGGGTGTTCTCTCCATCCCTTGAGTGGAGGGTGTTCTCTCCTTCCCTCAGTGGAGGGTGTTCTCTCCTTCCCTGGAGCCCGGAGGGTGTTCTCTACTTCCCTGGAGTGGAGGTGTTCTCTCCTTCCCTGGAGTGGAGGGTGTTCTCTCCTTCCCTGGAGTGGAGGGTGTTCTCTCCTTCCCTGGAGTGGAGGGTGTTCTCTCCTTCTCTGGAGCCTGGAGGGTGTTCTCTCCTTCCCTGGAGTGGAGGGTGTTCTCTCCTTCCCTGGAGTGGAGGGTGTTCTCTCCTTCCCTGGAGTGGAGGGTGTTCTCTCCTTCTCCGGAGCCTGGAGGGTGTTCTCTCCTTCCCTGGAGTGGAGGGTGTTCTCTCCTTCCCTGGAGTGGAGGGTGTTCTCTCCTTCCCTGGAGTGGAGGGTGTTCTCATCTTCCGTGGAGTAGAGGGTGTTCTCTCCTTCCCTGGAGTGGAGGGTGTTCTCTCCTTCCCTGGAGTGGAGGGTGTTCTCTCCATCCCTTGAGTGGAGGGTGTTCTCTCCTTCCCTCAGTGGAGGGTGTTCTCTCCTTCCCTGGAGCCCGGAGGGTGTTCTCTACTTCCCTGGAGTGGAGGTGTTCTCTCCTTCCCTGGAGTGGAGGGTGTTCTCTCCTTCCCTGGAGTGGAGGGTGTTCTCTCCTTCCCTGGAGTGGAGGGTGTTCTCTCCTTCCCTGGAGTGGAGGGTGTTCTCTCCTTCTCTGGAGCCTGGAGGGTGTTCTCTCCTTCCGTGGAGTGGAGGGTGTTCTCTCCTTCCCTGGAGCCTGGAGGGTGTTCTCTCCTTCCCTGGAGTGGAGGGTGTTCTCTCCTTCCCTGGAGTGGAGGGTGTTCTCTCCTTCCCTGGAGTGGAGGGTGTTCTCTCCTTCTCCGGAGCCTGGAGGGTGTTCTCTCCTTCCCTGGAGTGGAGGGTGTTCTCTCCTTCCCTGGAGTGGAGGGTGTTCTCTCCTTCCCTGGAGTGGAGGGTGTTCTTTCCTTCCCTGGAGCCTGTAGGGTGTTCTCTCCTTCCCTGGAGTGGAGGGTGTTCTCTACTTCCCTGGAGCCTGGAGGGTGTTCTCTCCTTCCTTGGAGTGGAGGGTGTTCTCTCCTACCCTGGAGTGGAGGGTGTTCTCTCCTTCCCTGGAGTGGAGGGTGTTCTCTCCTTGCCTGTCAAGTACCACTACATCTTCAACCTTCATCTTCAACCTCAGAGACCTCTCCAACGCGTAGAAAAACATGTGGATTAATGTTGAATGCTGGTAGAGAAGCATTGATGATCCATTACATGCCTGTTGTGAATAATAATTATAATAATAACCAGTTAGGTGTGCTAAAAACTTCCTTCATTTTCTCCTTCATTCATGAATCGTTCCATTAAAATCCCAGCAGTCAAACTGTTTGTCATCAAAACCCATCTCTAATACTTTTTTAATATACTCTATCAAAGTTTGTATTCTGAGAATTTTGTTGCACCCCAGGCAGTAAAAATCAAAGTACTGTAACTAATTTCTCATCTAAATGATTATTGATTTAGTCAGGTGGGCCTAATGTTGAGAAATAAGGTTGAAATTAGCAGAAAATAGGGAAGAATGGATTTGGTCTCCGGGGTTTTCATAGTGATTTAATCTATTTAAATGAATATTAGATTATACTGTAACCTCTACAGCTGTCAAGAGAGAGAAGCTATGGGCCATATTTCAGTCAGGATCCTCAGGGGTTCCAGGAGGGCAAAGACTCTCATTTAACACACCACTAATACTCTAAGACATTCAACCATGGTACTTTAGTTTTCAGAAGTCCTCCAAGCTTTGGAACTGTTTTAGTCACACTCCTATTCTTTTATGAAACGTGCATACAGAACGTTAGACTGTACATACAGAACGTTAGACTGTACAGTAAGCCATACTTCAAAAGAACAGCTTCTCAGTGATTCATAATTATCAGCCTTATAATCAGTTGAAGATTAGCAATTATATGAGTTATTCTAATCACACCTTTAACAATGAGGGACTACAGATTCAACACTGGAGAGATTATTATCTATAATTACACAGCCTGGACTCCAGCCATGGTAACCCCTTTTAAGACCTTTGATAAACGTTGATGACAGTACAGAGTTGATTTCAATAGCAGGGGCCTGACGGGGCTAGAACTCATTGAACTTTTTGAACTTTGAAGAGTCTCCTTGCTGTGTGTTTAGTTGAAGTCTGCGTTCTGTTCTTAAGGGTTTGAAGTCTGCGTTCTGTTCTAAAGGGATTGAAGTCTGCGTTCTCTTCCACAGGGTCTACGTAGTGTCACCGGTGTTAAGCGAGTAGAGGGAGAGGGAGAGAGGTGAAAGAGAGAGAGAGCAGAGGTTGACTCTTCCTTGTTGTTTTTCAGTCAGGGTAATAAGGACAATGTCAGAGATGTCTCAGACACAGCCCCGAGTTCTCTTTTGAACCTTTCCCTCCATATATTCAGCTGAAAGCTAGCTCCAGGGCCAGAGTATTGCTAGCTAGCTCCAGCGCCAGAGGATTGCTAGCTAGCTCCAGGGCCAGAGGGTTGCTAACTCGATTTAGGGCCAGAGGGTTGCTAGCTAGCTCTAGGGACAGCGGGTTGCTAGCTAGCTCTAGGGACAGAGGATTGCTAGCTATCTCCAGGGACAGAGGGTTGCTAGCTAGCTCTAGGGACAGAGGATTGCTAGCTAGCTCTAGGGACAGAGGGTTGCTAGCTAGCTCTAGGGACAGAGGATTGCTAGCTAGCTCCAAGGCCAGAGAATTGTCAAATAGCTTTATTTGACTTCTGTAACCGTAAAAGCCTTGGTTTCATGCATGTTAACATTAGAAGCATCCTCCCTAAGTTTGTTTTATTCACTGCTTTAGCACACTCTGCCAACCCAGATGTCCTAGCCGTGTCTGAATCCTGGCTACCCCTACCCCGATCAACAGCCCTGCACCCCCCACAGCGAATTGCCCAAGCCTCCTCCATTTCTCCTTCACCCAAATCCAGATAGCTGAGGTTCTGAAAGAGCTGCAAAATCTGGACCCCTACAAATCAGCCGGGCTAGACAATCTGGACCCTCCCTTTCTAAAAATTATCCACCGAAATTGTTGCAACCCCTATTACTAGCCTGTTCAACCTCTCTTTCGTATCGTCTGAGATTTCCAAAGATTGGAAAGCTGCCGCGGTCATCCCCCTCTTCAAAGGGGTAGACACTCTTGACCCAAACTGCTATAGACCTATATCTATCCTACCCTGCCTTTCTAAGGTCTTTGAAAGCCAAGTTAACAAACATACTACCGACCATTTCGAATCCCACCGTACCTTCTCCGCTATGCAATCTGGATTCAGAGCTCGTCATGGGTGCACCTCAGCCACGCTCAAGGTCCTAAGCGATATCATAACCGTCATCGATAACAGACATTACTGTGCAGCCGATCTGGCTAAGGGTTTCGACTCTGTCAATCGCATTCTTATCGGCAGACTCAACAGCCTTGGTTTCTCAAATGGTTGCCTCGCCTGGTTCACCAACTACTTCTCTGATAGAGTTCAGTGTGTCAGATCAGAGTACCTATTGTCCGGACCTCTAGCAGTCTCTATGGGGGTGCCACAGGGTTCAATTGTCGGGCCGACTCTCTTCTCTGTATACATCAATGATGTCGCTCTTGCTGCTGGTGATTCCCTAATCCACCTCTATGCAGACGACACCATTTTGTATACTTCTGGCCCTTCTTTGGACACTATGTTAAAAACCTCTCTGGGATATGTGGGACGCCAGCGTCCCACCTGGCCAACAGCCAGGGAAAATGCAGATCGCCAAATACAGAATAAATTACTATAAAAATCAAACTTTCATTAAATCACACATGCAAGAGAACAAATTAAAGCTACACTTGTTGTGAATCCAGCCAACATGTCAGATTTCAAAAAGGCTTTTCGGCGACAGCAAATGATGCTATTATCTGAGGATAGCGCCTTCGTAAACAAAGAGAGAGAAGTATATTTCAACCCTGCAGGTGCGACACAAAATGCAGAAATAAAAATATAATTAATACCTTACCTTTGACAAGCTTCTTTTATTGGCACTCCAGTATGTCCCATAAACATCACAAATGGTCCTTTTTTCCCGATTAATTCCATCGATATATATCCAAAATGTCCATGTATTTGGTGCGTCTGATCCAGAAAAACACCGGATCCAACTTGCTCAACGTGACTACAAAATATCTCAAAAGTTACCTGTAAACTTTGCCAAAACATTTCAAACTACTTTTTTAATACAACTTTAGGTATTTTTTAATTAACATAAACAATCGATAAAATAGAAAATGGGATGATCTGTGTTCAATACAGGAAGAAAACAAACTGAAGCATGCTTGCTGGTTATGCGCCTCTATCTAACAGTACACTTCAAGTGTCCCTCGTTCAAGATGGTCGTACTTCTTCATTACACAAAGGAATAACCTTAAACAATTTCTAAAGACTGTTGACATCCAGTGGAAGCGATAGGAACTGCAAGAAGGTCTCTTAGAAATCTGTAATCCCAATGAAAACACATTGAAAAGAGAGTGACCTCAAAAAAAACCTGAATGGTTTGTCCTCTAGGTTTCGCCTGCTAGATAAGTTAAACTCACAGACATGATTCAAACAGTTTTAGACACTTCAGAGTGTTTTCTATCCAAATCTACTAATAATATGCATATCTTATCTTCTGTGTTGAAGAGACATGTTGCCTACTCACACAATCCAGTTCACAGTCAATCGTATCTGTTTGTCCTCTGTTTTAAGAAGGGAAAGTTCTTTATGTGACGAAGACATCGGTCCTGAAAAGTTTAAGAACCGTCTGATGGGGCATTTTCACCTGAGACTTAGTCCACACTAGTGTGTAAGTAATGAAAGCTCTAGTGGTCTTTTTAGAGGAACTGTTTGCAATAGGAGTGTCACACTAAAGACTTGGAGTGAGTAGAATCAACAGGTGTTAACCATGGGATGTGTTAAACCACATTCACAGTTAGCCATTGTTATGTAAATGTTACTGAAAAGTCCCAGTGGCCTGTCATTGGCTCCCAGACAGAGCAGGTCCACTGAGGCTATGGCCCAATGAGACACTGGAGCCAGGCTGTGGGGGTGGGAACACAAAAGTCTGAGACTTTTTGGTAAAACAACCAGGGTAAGTCTCAGGAGAACATTAAACCATTATTGTTCTCTGACATTTAGTGTTTCACTTAATGAGTTGACAAATGCCTAGTAAGTCGAGACTAGTAAGTAATTCAGCTAAAAAGTCAGGAAGGTCCAGCCTTTGCAATGCCAAACATTACAGCTTGGTATGTATTCTATGGCAATGATGTTCACCTCTCCTGTCAAAAACACAGTCGTGCGACTTTTAATGAAGCAGCAGTTAATTTAGTTTCTCTTGTAAACGCTGGAACCACCAGTGAATACTGCCTCATTATCATCAGCGTGAATGAGCAAAATCAAGCTGAGCAGCCTGAAAAGAGAGCTGTTCAGACAACATTCAAGCATTTCTTCTCTTCACTATAAATCGTTAAATTTTCCAGTAGTGACATTCCTCAAGGTAGTTGTCAAAAGGTTGTATTGATGAGGTTCCGCTAAGAAATTAGCAGTTGATTTCTCCGATATCCTCCCTCCTCTCTGTCACTTCGGTTTTCCTTTGTCTCTCATTGATTGAAATATAACCACAAGTCTATCAATAAATACTTTCATCATATTTTTCTATGTTGTCATAGTTACCTCCCTGACATCAACTCAAAACCAGATCTAGCTTAATATTATGACAGATACAAACCATTGTCCTATTGGGACATGATGATGTTTGATAGTTAACTGGATGCCAGTAGCCACATCCCTCATAATAGGACAAGACAATCACACTGTGGTCCTATAGGGAGGAGTTGTCAGAGCTGCATTCCCCAGCACTGGCCCGTTAGACAGCGTTCGTTTCTATCGTTTGTTTTTCTGCCGTACGAGGCCGGCGGGCATAATAGGGATCTGTCTAGTGAACTTCACTGTAAACGAGCTCTGGAAGACAGAAGGAGATGGGGGGATGAGGGAGGGGAAGAGCGATGGGTGGGAGAGGGGGAGGAGGGAAGGAGAGGGAGAACAGGAGAGAGGAGAGAAAGTTATTTCAGCATGGGCAGGAGGGTGAACTCAGTCTACTGAATTATACTGTCTTCCCAGAGGAGGACATGCAGCCGTATCAGTTGGCTATGGAGGAGGAGAGGCATTATCTGTCTAGAGGAGGACAACAGCTGTATCAGTTAGATAGGGAGGAGGAGAGGCATTATCTGTCTAGAGGAGGACAACAGCTGTATCAGTTAGATAGGGCGGAGGAGAGGCATTTTTTGGAACCCAGAGCGGCTGGTTGTCAGAGAGGAGTGAAAACAAGCCACCAGTCCAGACATTTCTCTCACATACCCATCCCAGGAAACAAGCATCAAACAAGACCAGTCCAGACAGCTCTGACTCATATACCCATCCCAGGAAACAAGCATCAAACCAGACCAGTCCAGACAGCTCTGACTCATATACCCATCCCAGGAAACAAGCATCAAAACAGACCAGTCCAGACAGCTCTGACTCATATACCCATCCCAGGAAACAAGCATCAAACCAGACCAGTCCAGACAGCTCTGACTCATATACCCATCCCAGGAAACAAGCATCAAACCAGACCAGTCCAGACAGCTCTGACTCATATACCCATTCCAGGAAACAAGCATCAAACCAGACCAGTCTAGACAGCTGTCTCAAATACCCACCCCAGGAAACAAGCATTAAACCAGACCAGTCCAGACAGCTCTGACTCATATACCCATCCCAGGAAACAAGCATCAAACAAGACCAGTCCAGACAGCTCTGACTCATATACCCATCCCAGGAAACAAGCATCAAACCAGACCAGTCCAGACAGCTCTGATTCATATACCCATTCCAGGAAACAAGCATCAAACCAGACCAGTCCAGACAGCTCTGACTCATATACCCATCCCAGGAAACAAGCATCAAACCAGACCAGTCCAGACAGCTCTGACTCATATACCCATCCCAGGAAACAAGCATCAAACCAGACCAGTCCAGACAGCTCTGACTCATATACCCATCCCAGGAAACAAGCATCAAACCAGACCAGTCCAGACAGCTCTGACTCATATACCCATCCCAGGAAACAAGCATCAAACCAGACCAGTCTAGACAGCTGTCTCATATACCCATCCCAGGAAACAAGCATCAAACCAGACCAGTCTAGACAGCTGTCTCAAATACCCACCCCTCTCCTCAGGATAATGAAAGAGGGGAGAAAAATACAGGGGGGGACTGCCAAAGTATGACTGGAGGGGAAGGAGAGGAAGTCATTTCACACACGCACCCCCCTTCAACCGACCAGATTCAGCAGACAGTTGTCTTGATCTGGTCCAATATGCTGACAGATTGGATTCAGTTGGCTGTAACGCGTTAGGTGATGCTGACCACTTTGATTGTTTCATACGTCGTCCTGTAGCCTGGAACACTCAACATCTGTTCGCTTCCTCCCACAGGCACGGGGCACAGAGAGGAACAAACAGAGCCAGGGCATCACCAGGCCCATTTCTCATGCCAAGGCAGCTGCTGGGAGAGGCGATGGGATTACACTGAGACATGGATGACTTGGCAGGGTGACTATCTCCTTCTGTGGCACAATGTTAGTGTTTAGCTCCTCCAGAGCAAAGCATATCTTCCTAGATTAGTTCGTCATTCATTTGTTGGAAGGTATTGGCTGATTGCTCTGAAGTTGATGTGATATTTGTTCATTTGGGAGGGTGTAGGAGATGCCAACGTTTAGTTTGTGAAAAGCCAAGTACGACAAATAGTCATACATCTATGAACTACTTTTCTCTTAACAGTCTTCAGTCATTCCATAGAATATATCATTTGAAATCAAACAAAGAAGTCCCATTGAAATATAGTTTTTTTTAATATAAATGGAATCATAAAAATCCCTGATCTCACTTTCTCTCACTCCCTTTCTTCCAGGATCTCGACCAAACAGTGTCTGACTTACCCCGCTCTATCTTACAGAATCTGATCCCTGAGGTATACATTTACTTTATCTGGCATCCAATGAATATCTCGTCTCCTGTCCCGTCGGGGATATTCTGTTCTGTACCTGTGTGACTGAAGGGCTTAATTATAGAGACAATATGGTGAAGATCAACTTCCACAAGTCCAACCACGTCTACAGAGACACAATGGTGAAGATCTACTTACATGAGTCAAACCGTGTCCACACCAGTGGCGGTCGGTGCCGTTTAAGATGAGGGAGGACGATACATTTTTTATGAGCAGGGCCTTATTTCTATTACAGCATATTGGATGACTGCCATTCATATTCCATTCTGCCAGTTCAATGTAACGGCGATAGGATACTCTAATTTTCCCTGTACCCATCATGAGGTTGCTACAACCTAGCCAATGAATGAAAGTTTACAACGTAGGTGCACACAGGCCGAGAGTAAAATTTGAGGTGACAGACAGTGACACATGAACAGACAGTGACACATTCAATAATGCCTTGCACACTCTTGCCTGCATCTAGCTGATATAGGGTGTACAGTACATTCAGACCACTTTACTTTTTCCACATTTTGGTACGTTACAGCTTTATTCTGAAATGAATTAAATTCATGTTTTCTTCATAAATCTACACACAATACCCCATAATGACAAAACGAAAACAGGTTTTTAGAAATGTTTGCAATTGTATAAAAAAAAAAAACAGAAATACATATTCAGACCCTTTGCTATGAGACTCGAAACCAATCATAACCGCTACACACAACCTACATCGTTGTCACCATATTAACTAATGTAACATCATAGTCAACATAGCTAGTAGAACTAATGCGTTAGAGAACCGGCTACAATCATGCAGTACAGTGTACAGTCAGTAAGCAGTTTAGCAGTTACACCGGCGGGCCCAGGTGGCAATACATTTGTAAAACCAACAGTTTACCTTGACTTAGAAGAATTTCAGTGTTGGATAGATATAGCCAACTAGCTAACATAGCATCCCTCTCTGTTGGATAGCCATAGCCAGCTAGCTAACATAGCATCCCTCTGTTTGAGCTGAGTGTTTGAGTAGGCTGCATTTGCTAGCTAAGTGAGAGTGAAAGTGAAAAATTATGAAGTATCTCTCTGAAGTATCTCTCTCTCTCGCTCTCTTCTGCTTAATTTTTTAAGAAATTAATTTGTTCAAAGCTGTTCAACTATTGTCTTTCTCTCTCGTTGAGTCAACTACTCACCACATTTTATGCACTGCAGTGCTAGCTAGCTGTAGGTTATGCTTTGAGTACTAGATTCATCCTCTGATCCTTTGATTGGGTGGCAAACGTGTCAGTTCATACTGCAAGAGCTCTGATAGGTTGGAGGACATCCTTCAACCTATCAGAGGTGGAGGTGGAGAGGATGAGGAGGATGAGGAGGATGGTCCTCCCCTTGCTCCTCTGAGGAGCCTTAACTGGTCTACAGAGATAACGTGGTGGAGGACAAAGACACGCATGCCTTTGATAAGCTGCAGGCAGACACCGTGAGAAGTTGTATGAGGTGAGGGGAGACTTTTACAAAGTTACACACAGAGAAATGGTACGCGCACAGGCACACACGTGGATGTACACTCACACACACCCACATACACACACAGGCACAGGCACACGCATATTCACACACTGTTGAGGACAGCGTTTTACAAAGTTCAGCGGAGTAAGACAGAGCAGGATGTGGAGAGTGAAAATCATTAGGTGGCCTGCCAGTCTGAGGCTGGACATCAGTAGCTAGAGCAGGGGGAGGAGAGGAGATGGAGATGGAGAGGACAGGAAAGGAAGGGAGAGGACAGGACAGGAGTGGAGAGGTGAAGGAGGGGGAGGAGAGGAGATGGAGATGGAGAGGACAGGAAAGGAAGGGAGATGACAGGAGTGGAGAGGTGAAGGAGGGGGAGGAGAGGAGATGGAGATGGAGAGGACAGGAAAGGAAGGGAGAGGACATGAGTGGAGAGTTGAAGGAGGGGGAGGAGAGGAGATGGAGATGGAGAGGACAGGAAATGAAGGGAGAGGACAGGAGTGGAGAGGTGAAGGAGGGGGAGGGGAGGAGAGGAGATGGAGATGGAGAGGACAGGAAAGGAAGGGAGAGGACAGGAGAGGAGAGGTGAAGGAGGGGGAGGAGAGGAGAGGAGATGGAGATGACAGGAAAGGAAGGGAGAGGACAGGAGTGGAGAGGTGAAGGAGGGGGAGGAGAGGAGATGGAGATGGAGAGGACAAGAAAGGAAGGGAGAGGACAGGAGAGGAGAGGTGAAGGAGGGGGAGGAGAGGAGATGGAGATGGAGAGGACAGGAAAGGAAGGGAGAGGACAGGAGTGGAGAAGTGAAGGAGGGGGAGGAGAGGAGATGGAGAGGAGAGGACAGGAAAGGAGAGGACAGGAGAGGAGAGGAGAGGAAACGAAAGGAGAGGAGAGAATACTAATCAGTAGAGGGGTCTAATTGTAACATTTGAATGGTTTTCTGTCTGCTGCGCCCTGACTCCCTACCCCCCAGAGTTTATCACCAAAAACACTGTTCATGCTTACCGCCAGGGAACTGACACCTACACACACAGGGGAACCCACACAGACACACACACAGGCACTTGTTTACGCTCTCTCTCTCTCTCTCTCTCTCTCTCTCTCTCTTTCTCACTCAGTCTCTGTGTCTCTCTCCTCCTCCCCTCCCCCTTCTACATCTGACTAACCTGGCGTCCCTCTACATCAAAGCAAAGCTGCCGTGAAGAACGTTGGCACTGTGCTGCTGATGAGTAATGCCCAGGTGGCATAATGAGAAGTTCTTTGTTCTGGTCAACTAACTTTTTGCATCAGGTACGATTGAGAGCGGGACATTGGGGAGGGGAGAGGAAGGGGGTTGGTATTGGGGTTGGGACATTTGGAAAGAAGGCTATGTGTCATGATTTTGGCTTCAGGTAAGGCTGGGACATTGGGGAGGGGAGAGGAAGGGGGTTGGTATTGGGGTTGGGACATTTGGAAAGAAGGCTATGTGTCATGATTTTGGCATCAGGTAAGGCTGGGACATTGGGTAATAGAATTGTTACATGTTACTCTGTTGGCATCAGGTAAGGCTGGGGAAGCCCGAGCGATATATAAAGATAGTGTTTGTTCTCTGAGGTTTCAGTCTAGCAAAGCCGAAGCTTCCTGTATCTGACAGCTGAATACGAGGGGAGTTCTCTCTGTCACAAAGAGGAGCATCCAGTCACCATGGCGTTATGGAAGTATACTACACAGTACCACTGCATCACCGTTTACTGTGGAGGTGATGCCAAAGCCACATTTCAACCTCTGTAAATGACATGTATGAGGATTTCACATCAAATGAAGACCTAGAGAAACAGAGGATAGTCCCGATCAGAGCTGCACCGCAGTGAAAACAGGATTATGAGTCATACAGTCAACATGGTCCTCGCCTGTCAGTAGTACCTCCCTTTTACATACCTTAACCTCATCTGACAGTTCTATTGTAGGTGAGCTCTCTATTGGTTTAACCCTGAGTGGTCTGTCATCGGTATAATGCCTATTGGTTTAGCCCTGAATGGTCTATGAACAGTGAGATCCCTATTGGTTTAGACACTGTACATGTGAGTGATCCAATATTTTACACTGTAGATGGGGTATACATCCACAACTTTTGCTAGGTATTACAGCAGTGTTGGAGCTAGAAACACAAGCATATTCCTTGGTATTACTGTTGGAGCTAGAAACACAAGCATATTGCTAGGTATTACTGTACTGTTGGAGCTAGAAACACAAGCATATTGTTAGGTATTACTGTTGGAGCTAGAAACACAAGCATTTAACTAGGTATTACTGCACTGTTGGAGCTAGAAACACAAGCATATTGCTAGGTATTACTGTTGGAGCTGGAAACACAAGCATATTGCTAGGTATTACTGTTGGAGCTAGAAACACAAGCATATTGCTAGGTATTACTGTTGGAGCTAGAAACACAAGCATATTGCTAGGTATTACTGCACTGTTGGAGCTAGAAACACAAGCATATTGCTAGGTATTACTGCACTGTTGGAGGTAGAAAACACAAGCATATTGCTAGGTATTACTGCACTGTTGTAGCTAGAAACACAAGAATATTGTTAGGTATTACTGTTGGAGCTAGAAACACAAGCATATTGCTAGGTATTACTGTTGGAGCTAGAAACACAAGCTTATTGCTAGGTATTACTGTTGGAGCTAGAAACACAAGCTTATTGCTAGGTATTACTGTTGGAGCTAGAAACACAAGCATTTAACTAGGTATTACTGCACTGTTTGAGCTAGAAACACAAGCATATTGCTAGGTATTACTGCACTGTTGGATGTAGAAACACAAGCTTATTGCTAGGTATTACTGTTGGAGCTAGAAACACAAGGATATTGTTAGGTATTACTGTTGGAGCTAGAAACACAAGCATACTGCTAGGTATTACTGTTGGAGCTAGAAACACAAGCATATTGTTAGGTATTACTGCACTGTTGGACCTAGAAACACAAGCATATTGCTAAGTATTACTGTTGGAGCTAGAAACACAAGCATATTGCTAGGTATTACTGTTGGAGCTAGAAACACAAGCATATTGTTAGGTATTACTGCACTGTTGGAGCTAGAAACACAAGCATATTGTTAGGTATTACTGTTGGAGCTAGAAACACAAGCATATTGTTAGGTATTACTGTTGGAGCTAGAAACACAAGCCTATTGTTAGGTATTACTGTTAGAGCTAGAAACACAAGCATATTGCTAGGTATTACTGCACTGTTGGAGCTAGAAACACAAGCATTTAACTAGGTATTACTGCACTGTTGGAGCTAGAAACACAAGCATATTGCTTGGTATTACTGTTGGAGCTAGAAACACAAGCATATTGTTAGGTATTACTGTTGGAGCTAGAAACACAAGCATATTGCTAGGTATTACTGTTGGAGCTAGAAACACAAGCATGTTGTTAGGTATTACTGTTGGAGCTAGAAACACAAGCATATTGTTAGGTATTACTGTTGGAGCTAGAAACACAAGCATATTGCTAGGTATTACTGTTGGAGCTAGAAACACAAGCATATTGCTAGGTATTACTGTTGGAGCTAGAAACACAGGCATATTGCTAGGTATTACTGTTGGAGCTAGAAACACAAGCATATTGCTAGGTATTACTGTTGGAGCTAGAAACACAAGGATATTGCTAAGTATTACTGTACTGTTGGAGCTAGAAACACAAGCATATTGCTAGGTATTACTGCACTGTTGGAGCTAGAAACACAAATATATTGTTAGGTATTACTGTTGGAGCTAGAAACACAAGCATATTGCTAGGTATTACTGTACTGTTGGAGCTCGAAACACAAGCACATTATTAGGTATTACTGTTGGAGCTAGAAACACAAGCATATTGTTAGGTATTACTGTTGGAGCTAGAAACACAAGCATATTGCTAGGTATTACTGTACTGTTGGAGCTCGAGACACAAGCACATTATTAGGTATTACTGTTGGAGCTAGAAACACAAGGATATTGTTAGGTATTACTGTTGGAGCTAGAAACACAAGCACATTATTAGGTATTACTGTTGGAGCTAGAAACACAAGCACATTATTAGGTATTACTGTACTGTTGGAGCTAGAGACACAAGCACATTATTAGGTATTACTGTTGGAGCTAGAAACACAAGCATATTGTTAGGTATTACTGTTGGAGCTAGAAACACAAGCACATTATTAGGTATTACTGTACAGTTGGAGCTAGATACACAAGCACATTATTAGGTATTACTGTTGGAGCTAGAAACACAAGCATATTGTTAGGTATTACTGTTGGAGCTAGAGACACAAGCATATTGCTAGGTATTACTGTTGGAGCTAGAAACACAAGCACATTATTAGGTATTACTGTTGGAGCTAGAAACACAAGCATATTGTTAGGTATTACTGTTGGAGCTAGAAACACAAGCACATTATTAGGTATTACTGTTGGAGCTAGAAACACAAGCATATTGCTAGGTATTACTGTTGGAGCTAGAAACACAAGCATATTGTTAGGTATTACTGTACTGTTGGAGCTAGAAACACAAACATATTGCTTGGTATTACTGTTGGAGCTAGAAACACAAGCATATTGCTAGGTATTACTGTACTGTTGGAGCTAGAAACACAAGCATATTGCTTGGTATTACTGTTGGAGCTAGAAACACAAGCATATTGCTAGGTATTACTGTTGGAGCTAGAAACACAAGCATATTGTTAGGTATTACTGTACTGTTGGAGCTAGAAACACAAGCATATTGCTTGGTATTACTGTTGGAGCTAGAAACACAAGCATATTGCTAGGTATTACTGTACTGTTGGAGCTAGAAACACAAGCATATTGTTAGGTATTACTGTTGGAGCTAGAAACACAAGCATTTAACTAGGTATTACTGCACTGTTGGAGCTAGAAACACAAGCATATTGCTAGGTATTACTGTTGGAGCTGGAAACACAAGCATATTGCTAGGTATTACTGTTGGAGCTAGAAACACAAGCATATTGCTAGGTATTACTGTTGGAGCTAGAAACACAAGCATATTGCTAGGTATTACTGCACTGTTGGAGCTAGAAACACAAGCATATTGCTAGGTATTACTGCACTGTTGGAGGTAGAAAACACAAGCATATTGCTAGGTATTACTGCACTGTTGTAGCTAGAAACACAAGAATATTGTTAGGTATTACTGTTGGAGCTAGAAACACAAGCTTATTGCTAGGTATTACTGTTGGAGCTAGAAACACAAGCTTATTGCTAGGTATTACTGTTGGAGCTAGAAACACAAGCATTTAACTAGGTATTACTGCACTGTTTGAGCTAGAAACACAAGCATATTGCTAGGTATTACTGCACTGTTGGATGTAGAAACACAAGCTTATTGCTAGGTATTACTGTTGGAGCTAGAAACACAAGGATATTGTTAGGTATTACTGTTGGAGCTAGAAACACAAGCATACTGCTAGGTATTACTGTTGGAGCTAGAAACACAAGCATATTGTTAGGTATTACTGCACTGTTGGACCTAGAAACACAAGCATATTGCTAAGTATTACTGTTGGAGCTAGAAACACAAGCATATTGCTAGGTATTACTGTTGGAGCTAGAAACACAAGCATATTGTTAGGTATTACTGCACTGTTGGAGCTAGAAACACAAGCATATTGTTAGGTATTACTGTTGGAGCTAGAAACACAAGCATATTGTTAGGTATTACTGTTGGAGCTAGAAACACAAGCCTATTGTTAGGTATTACTGTTAGAGCTAGAAACACAAGCATATTGCTAGGTATTACTGCACTGTTGGAGCTAGAAACACAAGCATTTAACTAGGTATTACTGCACTGTTGGAGCTAGAAACACAAGCATATTGCTTGGTATTACTGTTGGAGCTAGAAACACAAGCATATTGTTAGGTATTACTGTTGGAGCTAGAAACACAAGCATATTGCTAGGTATTACTGTTGGAGCTAGAAACACAAGCATGTTGTTAGGTATTACTGTTGGAGCTAGAAACACAAGCATATTGTTAGGTATTACTGTTGGAGCTAGAAACACAAGCATATTGCTAGGTATTACTGTTGGAGCTAGAAACACAAGCATATTGCTAGGTATTACTGTTGGAGCTAGAAACACAGGCATATTGCTAGGTATTACTGTTGGAGCTAGAAACACAAGCATATTGCTAGGTATTACTGTTGGAGCTAGAAACACAAGGATATTGCTAGGTATTACTGTACTGTTGGAGCTAGAAACACAAGCATATTGCTAGGTATTACTGCACTGTTGGAGCTAGAAACACAAATATATTGTTAGGTATTACTGTTGGAGCTAGAAACACAAGCATATTGCTAGGTATTACTGTACTGTTGGAGCTCGAAACACAAGCACATTATTAGGTATTACTGTTGGAGCTAGAAACACAAGCATATTGTTAGGTATTACTGTTGGAGCTAGAAACACAAGCATATTGCTAGGTATTACTGTACTGTTGGAGCTCGAGACACAAGCACATTATTAGGTATTACTGTTGGAGCTAGAAACACAAGCATATTGTTAGGTATTACTGTTGGAGCTAGAAACACAAGCACATTATTAGGTATTACTGTTGGAGCTAGAAACACAAGCACATTATTAGGTATTACTGTACTGTTGGAGCTAGAGACACAAGCACATTATTAGGTATTACTGTTGGAGCTAGAAACACAAGCATATTGTTAGGTATTACTGTTGGAGCTAGAAACACAAGCACATTATTAGGTATTACTGTACAGTTGGATCTAGATACACAAGCACATTATTAGGTATTACTGTTGGAGCTAGAAACACAAGCATATTGTTAGGTATTACTGTTGGAGCTAGAGACACAAGCATATTGCTAGGTATTACTGTTGGAGCTAGAAACACAAGCACATTATTAGGTATTACTGTTGGAGCTAGAAACACAAGCATATTGTTAGGTATTACTGTTGGAGCTAGAAACACAAGCACATTATTAGGTATTACTGTTGGAGCTAGAAACACAAGCATATTGCTAGGTATTACTGTTGGAGCTAGAAACACAAGCATATTGTTAGGTATTACTGTACTGTTGGAGCTAGAAACACAAGCATATTGCTTGGTATTACTGTTGGAGCTAGAAACACAAGCATATTGCTAGGTATTACTGTACTGTTGGAGCTAGAAACACAAGCATATTGCTTGGTATTACTGTTGGAGCTAGAAACACAAGCATATTGCTAGGTATTACTGTTGGAGCTAGAAACACAAGCATATTGCTTGGTATTACTGTTGGAGCTAGAAACACAAGCATATTGCTAGGTATTACTGTACTGTTGGAGCTAGAAACACAAGCATATTGCTTGGTATTACTGTTGGAGCTAGAAACACAAGCATATTGCTAGATTACTGTTGGAGCTAGAAACACAAGCATATTGTTAGGTATTACTGTTGGAGCTAGAAACACAAGCATATTGTTAGGTATTACTGTTGGAGCTAGAAACACAAGCATATTGCTAGGTATTACTGTTGGAGCTAGAAACACAAGCATATTATTAGGTATTACTGTTGGAGCTAGAAACACAAGCACATTATTAGGTATTACTGTTGGAGCTAGAAACACAAGCATATTGCTAGGTATTACTGTACTGTTGGAGCTCGAGACACAAGCACATTATTAGGTATTACTGTTGGAGCTAGAAACACAAGCATATTGTTAGGTATTACTGTTGGAGCTAGAAACACAAGCATATTGCTAGGTATTACTGTTGGAGCTAGAAACACAAGCATGTTGTTAGGTATTACTGTTGGAGCTAGAAACACAAGCATATTGTTAGGTATTACTGTTGGAGCTAGAAACACAAGCATATTGCTAGGTATTACTGTTGGAGCTAGAAACACAAGCATATTGCTAGGTATTACTGTTGGAGCTAGAAACACAGGCATATTGCTAGGTATTACTGTTGGAGCTAGAAACACAAGCATATTGCTAGGTATTACTGTTGGAGCTAGAAACACAAGGATATTGCTAGGTATTACTGTACTGTTGGAGCTAGAAACACAAGCATATTGCTAGGTATTACTGCACTGTTGGAGCTAGAAACACAAATATATTGTTAGGTATTACTGTTGGAGCTAGAAACACAAGCATATTGCTAGGTATTACTGTACTGTTGGAGCTCGAAACACAAGCACATTATTAGGTATTACTGTTGGAGCTAGAAACACAAGCATATTGTTAGGTATTACTGTTGGAGCTAGAAACACAAGCATATTGCTAGGTATTACTGTACTGTTGGAGCTCGAGACACAAGCACATTATTAGGTATTACTGTTGGAGCTAGAAACACAAGCATATTGTTAGGTATTACTGTTGGAGCTAGAAACACAAGCACATTATTAGGTATTACTGTTGGAGCTAGAAACACAAGCACATTATTAGGTATTACTGTACTGTTGGAGCTAGAGACACAAGCACATTATTAGGTATTACTGTTGGAGCTAGAAACACAAGCATATTGTTAGGTATTACTGTTGGAGCTGGAGACACAAGCACATTATTAGGTATTACTGTTGGAGCTAGAAACACAAGCATATTGTTAGGTATTACTGTTGGAGCTAGAAACACAAGCATATTGTTAGGTATTAATGTTGGAGCTAGACACACAAGCACATTATTAGGTATTACTGTACTGTTGGAGCTAGAGACACAAGCACATTATTAGGTATTACTGTTGGAGCTAGAAACACAAGCATATTGCTAGGTATTACTGTTGGAGCTAGAAACACAAGCATATTGTTAGGTATTACTGTTGGAGCTAGAAAAACAAGCATATTGCTAGGTATTACTGTTGGAGCTAGAAACACAAGCATATTGCTAGGTATTACTGCACTGTTGGAGCTAGAAACACAAGCATATTGCTAGGTATTACTGTTGGAGCAAGAAACACAAGCATATTGCTAGGTATTACTGTACTGTTGGAGATCGAAACACAAGCACATTATTAGGTATTACTGTTGGAGCTAGAAACACAAGCATATTGCTAGGTATTACTGTTGGAGCTAGAAACACAAGCATATTGCTAGGTATTACTGCACTGTTGGAGCTAGAAACACAAATATATTGTTAGGTATTACTGTTGGAGCTAGAAACACAAGCATATTGCTAGGTATTACTGTACTGTTGGAGCTCGAAACACAAACACATTATTAGGTATTACTGTTGGAGCTAGAAACACAAGCATATTGTTAGGTATTACTGTTGGAGCTAGAAACACAAGCACATTATTAGGTATTACTGTTGGAGCTAGAAACACAAGCACATTATTAGGTATTACTGCACTGTTGGAGCTCGAAACACAAGCACATTATTAGGTATTACTGTTGGAGCTAGAAACACAAGCATATTGCTAGGTATTACTGTTGGAGCTAGAAACACAAGCATATTGTTAGGTATTACTGTTGGAGCTAGAAACACAAGCATATTGCTAGGTATTACTGTACTGTTGGAGCTCGAGACACAAGCACATTATTAGGTATTACTGTTGGAGCTAGAAACACAAGCATATTGCTAGGTATTACTGTTGGAGCTAGAAACACAGGCATATTGCTAGGTATTACTGTTGGAGCTAGAAATACAAGCATATTGCTAGGTATTACTGTTGGAGCTAGAAACACAAGGATATTGCTAGGTATTACTGTACTGTTGGAGCTAGAAACACAAGCATATTGCTAGGTATTACTGCACTGTTGGAGCTAGAAACACAAATATATTGTTAGGTATTACTGTTGGAGCTAGAAACACAAGCATATTGCTAGGTATTACTGTACTGTTGGAGCTCGAAACACAAGCACATTATTAGGTATTACTGTTGGAGCTAGAAACACAAGCATATTGTTAGGTATTACTGTTGGAGCTAGAAACACAAGCATATTGCTAGGTATTACTGTACTGTTGGAGCTCGAGACACAAGCACATTATTAGGTATTACTGTTGGAGCTAGAAACACAAGCATATTGTTAGGTATTACTGTTGGAGCTAGAAACACAAGCACATTATTAGGTATTACTGTTGGAGCTAGAAACACAAGCACATTATTAGGTATTACTGTACTGTTGGAGCTAGAGACACAAGCACATTATTAGGTATTACTGCTGGAGCTAGAAACACAAGCATATTGTTAGGTATTACTGTTGGAGCTAGAAACACAAGCACATTATTAGGTATTACTGTACAGTTGGAGCTAGATACACAAGCACATTATTAGGTATTACTGTTGGAGCTAGAAACACAAGCATATTGTTAGGTATTACTGTTGGAGCTAGAGACACAAGCACATTATTAGGTATTACTGTTGGAGCTAGAAACACAAGCATATTGCTAGGTATTACTGTTGGAGCTAGAAACACAAGCACATTATTAGGTATTACTGTTGGAGCTAGAAACACAAGCATATTGTTAGGTATTACTGTTGGAGCTAGAAACACAAGCACATTATTAGGTATTACTGTTGGAGCTAGAAACACAAGCATATTGCTAGGTATTACTGTTGGAGCTAGAAACACAAGCATATTGTTAGGTATTACTGTACTGTTGGAGCTAGAAACACAAGCATATTGCTTGGTATTACTGTTGGAGCTAGAAACACAAGCATATTGCTAGGTATTACTGTACTGTTGGAGCTAGAAACACAAGCATATTGCTTGGTATTACTGTTGGAGCTAGAAAACACAAGCATATTGCTAGGTATTACTGTTGGAGCTAGAAACACAAGCATATTGCTAGGTATTACTGTACTGTTGGAGCTAGAAACACAAGCATATTGCTTGGTATTACTGTTGGAGCTAGAAACACAAGAATATTGCTAGATTACTGTTGGAGCTAGAAACACAAGCATATTGTTAGGTATTACTGTTGGAGCTAGAAACACAAGCATATTGTTAGGTATTACTGTTGGAGCTAGAAACACAAGCATATTGCTAGGTATTACTGTTGGAGCTAGAAACACAAGCATATTATTAGGTATTACTGTTGGAGCTAGAAACACAAGGATATTATTAGGTATTACTGTTGGAGCTAGAAACACAAGCACATTATTAGGTATTACTGTTGGAGCTAGAAACACAAGCATATTGCTAGGTATTACTGTACTGTTGGAGCTCGAGACACAAGCACATTATTAGGTATTACTGTTGGAGCTAGAAACACAAGCATATTGCTTGGTATTACTGTTGGAGCTAGAAACACAAGCATGTTGCTAGGTATTACTGTACTGTTGGAGCTAGAAACACAAGCATATTGCTTGGTATTACTGTTGGAGCTAGAAACACAAGCATATTGCTAGATTACTGTTGGAGCTAGAAACACAAGCATATTGTTAGGTATTACTGTTGGAGCTAGAAACACAAGCATATTGTTAGGTATTAAGGTTGGAGCTAGAAACACAAGCATATTGCTAGGTATTACTGTTGGAGCTAGAAACACAAGCATATTATTAGGTATTACTGTTGGAGCTAGAAACACAAGGATATTATTAGGTATTACTGTTGGAGCTAGAAACACAAGCACATTATTAGGTATTACTGTTGGAGCTAGAAACACAAGCATATTGCTAGGTATTACTGTACTGTTGGAGCTCGAGACACAAGCACATTATTAGGTATTACTGTTGGAGCTAGAAACACAAGCATATTGTTAGGTATTACTGTTGGAGCTGGAGACACAAGCACATTATTAGGTATTACTGTTGGAGCTAGAAACACAAGCATATTGTTAGGTATTACTGTTGGAGCTAGAAACACAAGCATATTGTTAGGTATTAATGTTGGAGCTAGACACACAAGCACATTATTAGGTATTACTGTACTGTTGGAGCTAGAGACACAAGCACATTATTAGGTATTACTGTTGGAGCTAGAAAAACAAGCATATTGCTAGGTATTACTGTTGGAGCTAGAAACAAAAGCATATTGTTAGGTATTACTGTTGGAGCTAGAAAAACAAGCATATTGCTAGGTATTACTGTTGGAGCTAGAAACACAAGCATATATTGCTAGGTATTACTGCACTGTTGGAGCTAGAAACACAAGCATATTGCTAGGTATTACTGTTGGAGCAAGAAACACAAGCATATTGCTAGGTATTACTGTACTGTTGGAGATCGAAACACAAGCACATTATTAGGTATTACTGTTGGAGCTAGAAACACAAGCATATTGCTAGGTATTACTGTTGGAGCTAGAAACACAAGCATATTGCTAGGTATTACTGCACTGTTGGAGCTAGAAACACAAATATATTGTTAGGTATTACTGTTGGAGCTAGAAACACAAGCATATTGCTAGGTATTACTGTACTGTTGGAGCTCGAAACACAAGCACATTATTAGGTATTACTGTTGGAGCTAGAAACACAAGCACATTATTAGGTATTACTGTTGGAGCTAGAAACACAAGCACATTATTAGGTATTACTGCACTGTTGGAGCTCGAAACACAAGCACATTATTAGGTATTACTGTTGGAGCTAGAAACACAAGCATATTGCTAGGTATTACTGTTGGAGCTAGAAACACAAGCATATTGTTAGGTATTATTGTTGGATCTAGAAACACAAGCATATTGCTAGGTATTACTGTACTGTTGGAGCTCGAGACACAAGCACATTATTAGGTATTACTGTTGGAGCTAGAAACACAAGCATATTGTTAGGTATTACTGTTGGAGCTAGAAACACAAGCACATTATTAGGTATTACTGTTGGAGCTAGAAACACAAGCACATTATTAGGTATTACTGTACTGTTGGAGCTAGAGACACAAGCACATTATTAGGTATTACTGTTGGAGCTAGAAACACAAGCATATTGTTAGGTATTACTGTACTGTTGGAGCTAGAGACACAAGCACATTATTAGGTATTACTGTTGGAGCTAGAAACACAAGCATATTGTTAGGTATTACTGTACTGTTGGAGCTAGAGAAACAAGCACATTATTAGGTATTATTGTTGGAGCTAGAAACACAAGCATATTGTTAGGTATTACTGTTGGAGCTAGAGACACAAGCACATTATTAGGTATTACTGTTGGAGCTAGAAACACAAGCATATTGCTAGGTATTACTGTTGGAGCTAGAAACACAAGCATATTGCTAGGTATTACTGTACTGTTGGAGCTAGAAACACAAGCATATTGCTTGGTATTACTGTTGGAGCTAGAAACACAAGCATATTGCTAGGTATTACTGTACTGTTGGAGCTAGAAACACAAGCATATTGCTTGGTATTACTGTTGGAGCTAGAAACACAAGCATATTGCTTGGTATTACTGTTGGAGCTAGAAACACAAGCATATTGTTAGGTATTACTGTTGGAGCTAGAAACACAAGCATATTGCTAGGTATTACTGTTGGAGCTAGAAACACAAGCATGTTGTTAGGTATTACTGTTGGAGCTAGAAACACAAGCATATTGTTAGGTATTACTGTTGGAGCTAGAAACACAAGCATATTACTAGGTATTACTGTTGGAGCTAGAAACACAAGCATATTGCTAGGTATTACTGTTGGAGCTAGAAACACAGGCATATTGCTAGATATTACTGTTGGAGCTAGAAACACAAGCATATTGCTAGGTATTACTGTTGGAGCTAGAAACACAAGCATATTGTTAGGTATTACTGTTGGAGCTAGAAACACAAGCATATTGCTAGGTATTACTGTACTGTTGGAGCTCGAGACACAAGCACATTAGTAGGTATTACTATTGGAGCTAGAAACACAAGCATATTGTTAGGTATTACTGTTGGAGCTAGAAACACAAGCACATTATTAGGTATTACTGTACTGTTGGAGCTAGAGACACAAGCACATTATTAGGTATTACTGTTGGAGCTAGAAACACAAGCACATTATTAGGTATTACTGTACTGTTGGAGCTAGATACACAAGCACATTATTAGGTATTACTGTTGGAGCTAGAAACACAAGCATATTGTTGGTATTACTGTTGGAGCTAGAGACACAAGCACATTATTAGGTATTACTGTTGGAGCTAGAAACACAAGCATATTGCTAGGTATTACTGTTGGAGCTAGAAACACAAGCATATTGTTAGGTATTACTGTTGGAGCTAGAAACACAAGCACATTATTAGGTATTACTGTTGGAGCTAGAAACACAAGCATATTGCTAGGTATTACTGTTGGAGCTAGAAACACAAGCATATTGCTTGTTATTACTGTTGGAGCTAGAAACACAAGCATATTGCTAGATTACTGTTGGAGCTAGAAACACAAGCATATTGTTAGGTATTACTGTTGGAGCTAGAAACACAAGCATATTGTTAGGTATTACTGTTGGAGCTAGAAACACAAGCATATTGCTAGGTATTACTGTTGGAGCTAGAAACACAAGCATATTATTAGGTATTACTGTTGGAGCTAGAAACACAAGGATATTATAAGGTATTACTGTTGGAGCTAGAAACACAAGCACATTATTAGGTATTACTGTTGGAGCTAGAAACACAAGCATATTGCTAGGTATTACTGTACTGTTGGAGCTCGAGACACAAGCACATTATTAGGTATTACTGTTGGAGCTAGAAACACAAGCATATTGCTAGGTATTACTGTACTGTTGGAGCTGGAGACACAAGCACATTATTAGGTATTACTGTTGGAGCTAGAAACACAAGCATATTGTTAGGTATTACTGTTGGAGCTAGAAACACAAGCACATTATTAGGTATTACTGTACTGTTGGAGCTAGAGACATAAGCACATTATTAGGTATTACTGTTGGAGCTAGAACACAAGCATATTTTTAGGTATTACTGTACTGTTGGAGCTAGAGACACAAGCACATTATTAGGTATTACTGTTGGAGCTAGAAACACAAGCATATTGTTAGGTATTACTGTACTGTTGGAGCTAGAGACACAAGCACATTATTAGGTATTACTGTTGGAGCTAGAAACACAAGCATATTGTTAGGTATTACTGTTGGAGCTAGAGTCACAAGCACATTATTAGGTATTACTGTTGGAGCTAGAAACACAAGCATATTGCTAGGTATTACTGTTGGAGCTAGAAACACAAGCACATTATTAGGTATTACTGTACTGTTGGAGCTAGAGACACAAGCACATTATTAGGTATTACTGTTGGAGCTAGAAACACAAGCATATTGTTAGGTATTACTGTTGGAGCCAGAAACACAAGCATATTGCTAGGTATTACTGTTGGAGCTAGAAACACAAGCATATTGTTAGGTATTACTGTTGGAGCTAGAAACACAAGCACATTATTAGGTATTACTGTTGGAGCTAGAAACACAAGCATATTGCTAGGTATTACTGTTGGAGCTAGAAACACAAGCATATTGCTAGGTATTACTGCACTGTTGGAGCTAGAAACACAAGCATATTGCTTGGTATTACTGTTGGAGCTAGAACACAAGCATATTGCTAGGTATTACTGTACTGTTGGAGCTAGAAACACAAGCATATTGCTTGGTATTACTGTTGGAGCTAGAAACACAAGCATATTGCTAGATTACTGTTGGAGCTAGAAACACAAGCATATTGTTAGGTATTACTGTTGGAGCTAGAAACACAAGCATATTGTTAGGTATTACTGTTGGAGCTAGAAACACAAGCATATTGCTAGGTATTACTGTTGGAGCTAGAAACACAAGCATATTATTAGGTATTACTGTTGGAGCTAGAAACACAAGGATATTATTAGGTATTACTGTTGGAGCTAGAAACACAAGCACATTATTAGGTATTACTGTTGGAGCTAGAAACACAAGCATATTGCTAGGTATTACTGTACTGTTGGAGCTCGAGACACAAGCACATTATTAGGTATTACTGTTGGAGCTAGAAACACAGCATATTGTTAGGTATTACTGTTGGAGCTAGAAACACAAGCATATTGCTAGGTATTACTGTACTGTTGGAGCTCGAGACACAAGCACATTATTAGGTATTACTGTTGGAGCTAGAAACACAGCATATTGTTAGGTATTACTGTTGGAGCTAGAAACACAAGCATATTGCTAGGTATTACTGTACTGTTGGAGCTGGAGACACAAGCACATTATTAGGTATTACTGTTGGAGCTAGAACACAAGCATATTGTTAGGTATTACTGTTGGAGCTAGAAACACAAGCACGTTATTAGGTATTACTGTACTGTTGAGCTAGAGACACAATCACATTATTAGGTATTACTGTTGGAGCTAGAAACACAAGCATATTGTTAGGTATTACTGTAATGTTGGAGCTAGAGACACAAGCACATTATTAGGTATTACTGTTGGAGCTAGAAACACAAGCATATTGTTAGGTATTACTGTACTGTTGGAGCTAGAGACACAAGCACATTATTAGGTATTACTGTTGGAGCTAGAAACACAAGCATATTTTTAGGTATTACTGTTGGAGCTAGAGACACAAGCACATTATTAGGTATTACTGTTGGAGCTAGAAACACAAGCATATTGCTAGGTATTACTGTTGGAGCTAGAAACACAAGCATATTGTTAGGTATTACTGTTGGAGCTAGAAACACAAGCACATTATTAGGTATTACTGTTGGAGCTAGAAACACAAGCATATTGCTAGGTATTGCTGTTGGAGCTAGAAACACAAGCATATTGCTAGGTATTACTGTACTGTTGGAGCTAGAAACACAAGCATATTGCTTGGTATTACTGTTGGAGCTAGAAACACAAGCATATTGCTAGGTATTACTGTACTGTTGGAGCTAGAAACACAAGCATATTGCTTGGTATTACTGTTGGAGCTAGAAACACAAGCATATTGCTAGATTACTGTTGGAGCTAGAAACACAAGCATATTGTTAGGTATTACTGTTGGAGCTAGAAACACAAGCATATTGTTAGGTATTACTGTTGGAGCTAGAAACACAAGCATATTGCTAGGTATTACTGTTGGAGCTAGAAACACAAGCATATTATTAGGTATTACTGTTGGAGCTAGAAACACAAGATATTATTAGGTATTACTGTTTGGAGCTAGACACAAGCACATTATTAGGTATTACTGTTGGAGCTAGAAACCAAGCATATTGCTAGGTATTACTGTACTGTTGGAGCTCGAGACACAAGCACATTATTAGGTATTACTGTTGGAGCTAGAAACACAAGCATATTGTTAGGGTATTACTGTTGGAGCTAGAAACACAAGCATATTGCTAGTATTACTGTACTGTTGGAGCTCGAGACACAAGCCACATTATTAGGTATTACTGTTGGAGCTAGAAACACAAGCATATTGTTAGGTATTACTGTTGGAGCTAGAAACACAAGCATATTGCTAGGTATTACTGTACTGTTGGAGCTGGAGACACAACACATTATTAGGTATTACTGTTGGAGATAGAAACACCAAGCATATTGTTAGGTATTACTGTTGGAGCTAGAAACACAAGCAGTTATTAGGTATTACTGTACTGTTGGGAGCTAGAGACACAAGCACATTATTAGGTAATTACTGTTGGAGCTAGAAACACAAGCATATTGTTAGGTATTACTGTACTGTTGGAGCTAGAGACACAAGCACATTATTAGGTATTACTGTTGGAGCTAGAAACACAAGCATATTTTTAGGTATTACTGTTGGAGCTAGAGACACAAGCACATTATAGGTATTACTGTTGGAGCTAGAAACACAAGCATATTGCTAGGTATTACTGTTGGAGCTAGAAACACAAGCATATTGTTAGGGTATTACTGTTGGAGCTAGAAACACAAGCAACATTATTAGGTATTACTGTTGGAGCTAGAAACACAAGCATATTGCTAGGTATTGCTGTTGGAGCTAGAAACACAAGCATATTGCTAGGTATTACTGTACTGTTGGAGCTAGAAACACAAGCATATTGCTTGGTATTACTGTTGGAAGGCTAGAAAACACAGCATATTGCTAGGTATTACTGTACTTTGTGGAGCTAGAAAAACAAGCATATTGGCTTGGTATTATGTTGGAGCTAGAAACACAAGCATATTGCTAGATTACTGTTGGAGCTAGAAACACCAAGCATATTGTTAGGTATTACTGTTGGAGCTAGAAACACAAGCATATTGTTAGGTATTACTGTTGGAGCTAGAAACACAAGCATATTGCTAGGTATTACTGTTGGAGCTAGAAACACAAGCATATTATTAGGTATTACTGTTGGAGCTAGAAACACAAGGATATTATTAGGTATTACTGTTGGAGCTAGAAACACAAGCACATTATTAGGTATTTACTGTTGGAGCTAGAAACACAAGCATATTGCTAGGTATTACTGTCTGTTGGAGCTCGAGACACAAGCACATTATTAGGTATTACTGTTGGAGCTAGAAACACAAGCATATTGTTAGGTATTACTGTTGGAGCTAGAAACACAAGCATATTGCTAGGTAATTACTGTACTGTTGGAGCTCGAGACACAAGCACATTATTAGGTATTACTGTTGGAGCTAGAAACACAAGCATATTGTTAGGTATTACTGTTGGAGCTAGAAACACAAGCATATTGCTAGGTATTACTGTACTGTTGGAGCTGGAGACACAAGCACATTATTAGGTATTATGTTGGAGCTAGAAACACAAGCATATTGTTAGGTATTACTGTTGGAGCTAGAACACAGCACGTTATTAGGTATTACTGTAGCTGTTGGAGCTAGAGACAAAGCACATTATTAGGTATTACTGTTGGAGCTAGAAACACAAGCATATTGTTAGGTATTACTGTAATGTTGGAGCTAGCGACACAAGCACATTATTAGGTATTACTGTTGGAGCTAGAAACACAAGCATATTGTTAGGTATTACTGTACTGTTGGAGCTAGAGACACAAGCACATTATTAGGTATTACTGTTGGAGCTAGAAACACAAGCATATTTTAGGTATTACTGTTGGAGCTAGAGACACAAGCACATTATTAGGTATTACTGTTGGAGCTAGAAACAAGCCTATTGCTAGGTATTACTGTTGGAGCTAGAAACAGAAGCATATTGTTAGGTATTACTGTTGGAGCTAGAAACACAAGCACATTATTAGGTATTACTGTTGGAGCTAGAAACACAAGCATATTGTTAGGTATTACTGTTGGAGCTAGAAACACAAGCATATTGTTAGGTATTACTGTTGGAGCTAGAAACACAAGCATATTGTTAGGTATTACTGTTGGAGCTAGAAACACAAGCATATTGCTAGGTATTACTGTTGGAGCTAGAAACACAAGCATATTGCTAGGTATTACTGTTGGAGCTAGAAACACAAGCATATTGCTAGGTATTACTGTTGGAGCTAGAAACACAAGCATATTGTTAGGTATTACTGTTGGAGCTAGAAACACAAGCATATTGCTAGGTATTATTACTGTTGGAGCTAGAAACACAAGCATATTGCTTAGGTATTACTGTTGGAGCTAGAAACACAAGCATATTGTTAGGTATTACTGTTGGAGCTAGAAACACAAGCATATTGTTAGGTATTACTGTTGGAGCTAGAAACACAAGCATATTGCTAGGTATTACTGTTGGAGCTAGAAACACAAGCATATTGCTGGTATTACTGTTGGAGCTAGAAACACAAGCATATTGTTAGGTATTACTGTTGGAGCTAGAAACACAAGCATATTGTTATGTATTACTGTTGGAGCTAGAAACACAAGCATATTGTTAGGTATTACTGTTGGAGCTAGAAACACAAGCATATTGCTAGGTATTACGTACTGTTGGAGCTAGAACACAGCATATTATTGGTATTACTGTTGGAGCTAGAACACAAGCATATTTTAGGTATTAGCTGTTGGAGCTAGAAACACAAGCAATTATTAGGTATTACTGTTGGAGCTAGAAACAAAGCATATTGCTAGTATTACTGTTGGAGCTAGAAACACAAGCATATTGTTAGGTATTACTGTTGGAGCTAGAAACACAAGCATATTGTTGTATTACTGTTGGAGCTAGAAACACAAGCATATTGCTAGGTATTACTGTTGGAGCTAGAAACACAAGCATATTAGCTAGGTATTAACTAGTTACTGTTGGAGCTAGAACACAAGCAATTGTTAGGTATTACTGTTGGAGCTAGAAACACAAGCATATTGCTAGGTATTACTGTTGGAGCTAGAAACACAAGCATATTGCTAGGTATTACTGTTGGAGCTAGAAACACAAGCATATTGTTAGGTATTACTGTTGGAGCTAGAAACACAAGCATATTGTTAGGTATTACTGTTGGAGCTAGAAACACAAGCATATTGCTAGGTATTACTGTTGGAGCTAGAAACACAAGCATATTGTTAGGTATTACTGTTGGAGCTAGAAACACAAGCATATTGTTAGGTATTACTGTTGGAGCTAGAAACACAAGCATATTGTTAGGTATTACTGTTGGAGCTAGAAACACAAGCATATTGTTAGGTATTACTGTTGGAGCTAGAAACACAAGCATATTGCTAGGTATTACTGTTGGAGCTAGAAACACAAGCATATTGTTAGGTATTACTGTTGGAGCTAGAAACACAAGCATATTGCTAGGTATTACTGTTGGAGCTAGAAACACAAGCATATTGCTAGGTATTACTGTTGGAGCTAGAAACACAAGCATATTGCTAGGTATTACTGTTGGAGCTAGAAACACAAGCATATTGTTAGGTATTACTGTTGGAGCTAGAAACACAAGCATATTGTTAGGTATTACTGTTGGAGCTAGAAACACAAGCATATTGTTAGGTATTACTGTTGGAGCTAGAAACACAAGCATATTGTTAGGTATTACTGTTGGAGCTAGAAACACAAGCATATTGTTAGGTATTACTGTTGGAGCTAGAAACACAAGCATATTGTTAGGTATTACTGTTGGAGCTAGAAACACAAGCATATTGTTAGGTATTACTGTTGGAGCTAGAAACACAAGCATATTGTTAGGTATTACTGTTGGAGCTAGAAACACAAGCATATTGTTAGGTATTACTGTTGGAGCTAGAAACACAAGCATATTGTTAGGTATTACTGTTGGAGCTAGAAACACAAGCATATTGCTAGGTATTACTGTACTGTTGGAGCTAGAAACACAAGCATATTATTAGGTATTACTGTTGGAGCTAGAAACACAAGCATATTGCTAGGTATTACTGTTGGAGCTAGAAACACAAGCATATTGTTAGGTATTACTGTTGGAGCTAGAAACACAAGCATATTGTTAGGTATTACTGTTGGAGCTAGAAACACAAGCATATTGTTAGGTATTACTGTTGGAGCTAGAAACACAAGCATATTGCTAGGTATTACTGTTGGAGCTAGAAACACAAGCATATTGTTAGGTATTACTGTTGGAGCTAGAAACACAAGCATATTGTTAGGTATTACTGTTGGAGCTAGAAACACAAGCATATTGCTAGGTATTACTGTTGGAGCTAGAAACACAAGCATATTGTTAGGTATTACTGTTGGAGCTAGAAACACAAGCATATTGCTAGGTATTACTGTTGGAGCTAGAAACACAAGCATATTGCTAGGTATTACTGTTGGAGCTAGAAACACAAGCATATTGTTAGGTATTACTGTTGGAGCTAGAAACACAAGCATATTGTTAGGTATTACTGTTGGAGCTAGAAACACAAGCATATTGCTAGGTATTACTGTTGGAGCTAGAAACACAAGCATATTGTTAGGTATTACTGTTGGAGCTAGAAACACAAGCATATTGTTAGGTATTACTGTTGGAGCTAGAAACACAAGCATATTGTTAGGTATTACTGTTGGAGCTAGAAACACAAGCATATTGTTAGGTATTACTGTTGGAGCTAGAAACACAAGCATATTGTTAGGTATTACTGTTGGAGCTAGAAACACAAGCATATTGTTAGGTATTACTGTTGGAGCTAGAAACACAAGCATATTGTTAGGTATTACTGTTGGAGCTAGAAACACAAGCATATTATTAGGTATTACTGTTGGAGCTAGAAACACAAGCATATTGTTAGGTATTACTGTTGGAGCTAGAAACACAAGCACATTATTAGGTATTACTGTTGGAGCTAGAAACACAAGCATATTGCTAGGTATTACTGTTGGAGCTAGAAACACAAGCATATTATTAGGTATTACTGTTGGAGCTAGAAACACAAGCATATTGTTAGGTATTACTGTTGGAGCTAGAAACACAAGCATATTGTTAGGTATTACTGTTGGAGCTAGAAACACAAGCATATTGCTAGGTATTACTGTTGGAGCTAGAAACACAAGCATATTGCTAGGTATTAACTGTACTGTTGGAGCTTAGAAAACACAGCCATATTGCTAAGGTATTACTGTACTGTTGGAGCTGGAGACACAAGCACATTATTAGGTAATTACTGTTGGAGCTAGAAACACAAGCATATTGTTAGGTATTACTGGTTGGAGCTAGAAACACAGCACATTAATTAGGTATATACTGTACTGTTGGAAGCTAGAGACGACAAGCACATTATTAGGTATTATCTGTTGGAGATAAGAAACACAAGCATATTGCTAGGCTATTACTGTTGGATGCTAGAAACACAGAGCATATTGTTAGGTATTACTGTTGGAGCTAGAAAACAAGCATATTGTTAGGTATTACTGTTGGAGCTAGAAACACAGCATATTGCTAGGTATTACTGTTTGGAGCTAGAAACACAAGCATATTGTTAGGTATTACTGTTGGAGCTAGAAACACAAGCATATTGTTAGGTATTACTGTTGGAGCTAGAAACACAAGCATATTGCTAGGTATTACTGTTGGAGCTAGAAACACAAGCATATTGCTAGGTATTACTGTTGGAGCTAGAAACACAAGCATATTGCTAGGTATTACTGTTGGAGCTAGAAACACAAGCATATTGCTAGGTATTACTGTTGGAGCTAGAAACACAAGCATATTGTTAGGTATTACTGTTGGAGCTAGAAACACAAGCATATTGTTAGGTATTACTGTTGGAGCTAGAAACACAAGCATATTGCTAGGTATTACTGTTGGAGCTAGAAACACAAGCATATTGTTAGGTATTACTGTTGGAGCTAGAAACACAAGCATATTGTTAGGTATTACTGTTGGAGCTAGAAACACAAGCATATTGCTAGGTATTACTGTTGGAGCTAGAAACACAAGCATATTGCTAGGTATTACTGTTGGAGCTAGAAACACAAGCATATTGTTAGGTATTACTGTTGGAGCTAGAAACACAAGCATATTGCTAGGTATTACTGTTGGAGCTAGAAACACAAGCATATTGTTAGGTATTACTGTTGGAGCTAGAAACACAAGCATATTGTTAGGTATTACTGTTGGAGCTAGAAACACAAGCATATTGTTATGTATTACTGTACTGTTGGAGCTAGAAACACAAGCATATTGTTAGGTATTACTGTTGGAGCTAGAAACACAAGCATATTGTTAGGTATTACTGTTGGAGCTAGAAACACAAGCATATTATTAGGTATTACTGTTGGAGCTAGAAACACAAGCATATTATTAGGTATTACTGTTGGAGCTAGAAACACAAGCATATTATTAGGTATTACTGTTGGAGCTAGAAACACAAGCATATTGTTAGGTATTACTGTTGGAGCTAGAAACACAAGCATATTGTTAGGTATTACTGTTGGAGCTAGAAACACAAGCATATTGTTAGGTATTACTGTTGGAGCTAGAAACACAAGCATATTGTTGGGTATTACTGTTGGAGCTAGAGACACAAGCACATTATTAGGTATTACTGTTGGAGCTAGAAACACAAGAATATTGCTAGGTATTACTGTTGGAGCTAGAAACACAAGCATATTGTTAGGTATTACTGTTGGAGCTAGAAACACAAGCATATTGTTAGGTATTACTGTACTGTTGGAGCTAGAAACACAAGCATATTGCTAGGTATTACTGTACTGTTGGAGCTAGAAACACAAGCATATTGCTTGGTATTACTGTTGGAGCTAGAAACACAAGCATATTGCTAGATTACTGTTGGAGCTAGAAACACAAGCATATTGTTAGGTATTACTGTTGGAGCTAGAAACACAAGCATATTGTTAGGTATTACTGTTGGAGCTAGAAACACAAGCATATTGCTAGGTATTACTGTTGGAGCTAGAAACACAAGCATATTATTAGGTATTACTGTTGGAGCTAGAAACACAAGGATATTATTAGGTATTACTGTTGGAGCTAGAAACACAAGCAGATTATTAGGTATTACTGTTGGAGCTAGAAACACAAGCATATTGCTAGGTATTACTGTACTATTTGAGCTCGAGACACAAGCACATTATTAGGTATTACTGTTGGAGCTAGAAACACAAGCATATTGTTAGGTATTACTGTTGGAGCTAGAAACACAAGCATATTGTTAGGTATTACTGTACTGTTGGAGCTAGAAACACAAGCATATTATTAGGTATTACTGTACTGTTGGAGCTAGAAACACAAGCATATTGCTAGGTATTACTGTACTGTTGGAGCTAGAAACACAAGCATATTGCTTGGTATTACTGTTGGAGCTAGAAACACAAGCATATTGCTAGATTACTGTTGGAGCTAGAAACACACGCATATTGTTAGGTATTACTGTTGGAGCTAGAAACACAAGCATATTGTTAGGTATTACTGTTGGAGCTAGAAACACAAGCATATTGCTAGGTATTACTGTTGGAGCTAGAAACACAAGCATATTATTAGGTATTACTGTTGGAGCTAGAAACACAAGGATATTATTAGGTATTACTGTTGGAGCTAGAAACACAAGCACATTATTAGGTATTACTGTTGGAGCTAGAAACACAAGCACATTATTAGGTATTACTGTTGGAGCTAGAAACACAAGCATATTGTTAGGTATTACTGTTGGAGCTAGAAACACAAGCACATTATTAGGTATTACTGTACTGTTGGAGCTAGAGACACAAGCACATTATTAGGTATTACTGTTGGAGCTAGAAACACAAGCATATTGCTAGGTATTACTGTTGGAGCTAGAAACACAAGCATATTGCTAGGTATTACTGTTGGAGCTAGAAACACAAGCATGTTGTTAGGTATTACTGTTGGAGCTAGAAACACAAGCATATTGTTAGGTATTACTGTTGGAGCTAGAAACACAAGCATATTGCTAGGTATTACTGTTGGAGCTAGAAACACAAGCATATTGCTAGGTATTACTGTTGGAGCTAGAAACACAAGCATATTGCTAGGTATTACTGTTGGAGCTAGAAACACAGGCATATTGCTAGGTATTACTGTTGGAGCTAGAAACACAAGCATATTGCTAGGTATTACTGTTGGAGCTAGAAACACAAGCATATTGTTAGGTATTACTGTTGGAGCTAGAAACACAAGCATATTGCTAGGTATTACTGTACTGTTGGAGCTCGAGACACAAGCACATTATTAGGTATTACTGTTGGAGCTAGAAACACAAGCATATTGTTAGGTATTACTGTTGGAGCTAGAAACACAAGCACATTATTAGGTATTACTGTTGGAGCTAGAAACACAAGCACATTATTAGGTATTACTGTACTGTTGGAGCTAGAGACACAAGCACATTATTAGGTATTACTGTTGGAGCTAGAAACACAAGCATATTGTTAGGTATTACTGTTGGAGCTAGAAACACAAGCACATTATTAGGTATTACTGTACTGTTGGAGCTAGATACACAAGCACATTATTAGGTATTACTGTTGGAGCTAGAAACACAAGCATATTGTTGGGTATTACTGTTGGAGCTAGAGACACAAGCACATTATTAGGTATTACTGTTGGAGCTAGAAACACAAGCATATTGCTAGGTATTACTTTTGGAGCTAGAAACACAAGCATATTGCTAGGTATTACTGTTGGAGCTAGAAACACAAGCATATTGTTAGGTATTACTGTACTGTTGGAGCTAGAAACACAAGCATATTGCTAGGTATTACTGTACTGTTGGAGCTAGAAACACAAGCATATTGCTTGGTATTACTGTTGGAGCTAGAAACACAAGCATATTGCTAGATTACTGTTGGAGCTAGAAACACAAGCATATTGTTAGGTATTACTGTTGGAGCTAGAAACACAAGCATATTGTTAGGTATTACTGTTGGAGCTAGAAACACAAGCATATTGCTAGGTATTACTGTTGGAGCTAGAAACACAAGCATATTATTAGGTATTACTGTTGGAGCTAGAAACACAAGGATATTATTAGGTATTACTGTTGGAGCTAGAAACACAAGCAGATTATTAGGTATTACTGTTGGAGCTAGAAACACAAGCATATTGCTAGGTATTACTGTACTATTGGAGCTCGAGACACAAGCACATTATTAGGTATTACTGTTGGAGCTAGAAACACCAAGCATATTTTTAGGTATTACTGTTGGAGCTAGAAACACAAGCATATTGTTAGGTATTACTGTACTGTTGGAGCTAGAAACACAAGCATATTATTAGGTATTACTGTACTGTTGGAGCTAGAAACACAAGCATATTGCTAGGTATTACTGTACTGTTGGAGCTAGAAACACAAGCATATTGCTTGGTATTACTGTTGGAGCTAGAAACACAAGCATATTGCTAGATTACTGTTGGAGCTAGAAACACACGCATATTGTTAGGTATTACTGTTGGAGCTAGAAACACAAGCATATTGTTAGGTATTACTGTTGGAGCTAGAAACACAAGCATATTGCTAGGTATTACTGTTGGAGCTAGAAACACAAGCATATTATTAGGTATTACTGTTGGAGCTAGAAACACAAGGATATTATTAGGTATTACTGTTGGAGCTAGAAACACAAGCACATTATTAGGTATTACTGTTGGAGCTAGAAACACAAGCACATTATTAGGTATTACTGTTGGAGCTAGAAACACAAGCATATTGTTAGGTATTACTGTTGGAGCTAGAAACACAAGCACATTATTAGGTATTACTGTACTGTTGGAGCTAGAGACACAAGCACATTATTAGGTATTACTGTTGGAGCTAGAAACACAAGCATATTGCTAGGTATTACTGTTGGAGCTAGAAACACAAGCATATTGTTAGGTATTACTGTACTGTTGGAGCTAGAAACACAAGCATATTATTAGGTATTACTGTACTGTTGGAGCTAGAAACACAAGCATATTGCTAGGTATTACTGTACTGTTGGAGCTAGAAACACAAGCATATTGCTTGGTATTACTGTTGGAGCTAGAAACACAAGCATATTGCTAGATTACTGTTGGAGCTAGAAACACACGCATATTATTAGGTATTACTGTTGGAGCTAGAAACACAAGGATATTATTAGGTATTACTGTTGGAGCTAGAAACACAAGCACATTATTAGGTATTACTGTTGGAGCTAGAAACACAAGCACATTATTAGGTATTACTGTTGGAGCTAGAAACACAAGCATATTGTTAGGTATTACTGTTGGAGCTAGAAACACAAGCACATTATTAGGTATTACTGTACTGTTGGAGCTAGAGACACAAGCACATTATTAGGTATTACTGTTGGAGCTAGAAACACAAGCATATTGCTAGGTATTACTGTTGGAGCTAGAAACACAAGCATATTGTTAGGTATTACTGTTGGAGCTAGAAAAACAAGCATATTGTTAGGTATTACTGTTGGAGCTAGAAACACAAGCATATTGCTAGGTATTACTGTTGGAGCTAGAAACACAAGCATATTGCTAGGTATTACTGCACTGTTGGAGCTAGAAACACAAGCATATTGCTAGGTATTACTGTTGGAGCAAGAAACACAAGCATATTGCTAGGTATTACTGTACTGTTGGAGCTCGAAACACAAGCACATTATTAGGTATTACTGTTGGAGCTAGAAACACAAGCATATTGCTAGGTATTACTGTTGGAGCTAGAAACACAAGCATATTGCTAGGTATTACTGTTGGAGCTAGAAACACAAGCATATTGTTAGGTATTACTGTTGGAGCTAGAAACACAAGCATATTGCTAGGTATTACTGTACTGTTGGAGCTCGAGACACAAGCACATTATTAGGTATTACTGTTGGAGCTAGAAACACAAGCATATTGTTAGGTATTACTGTTGGAGCTAGAAACACAAGCACATTATTAGGTATTACTGTTGGAGGTAGAAACACAAGCACATTATTAGGTATTACTGTACTGTTGGAGCTAGAGACGCAAGCACATTATTAGGTATTACTGTTGGAGCTAGAAACACAAGCATATTGTTAGGTATTACTGTACTGTTGGAGCTAGAGACACAAGCACATTATTAGGTATTACTGTTGGAGCTAGAAACACAAGCATATTGTTAGGTATTACAGTACTGTTGGAGCTAGAGACACAAGCACATTATTAGGTATTACTGTTGGAGCTAGAAACACAAGCATATTGTTAGGTATTACTGTTGGAGCTAGAGACACAAGTACATTATTAGGTATTACTGTTGGAGCTAGAAACACAAGCATATTGCTAGGTATTACTGTTGGAGCTAGAAACACAAGCATATTGTTAGGTATTACTGTTGGAGCTAGAAACACAAGCACATTATTAGGTATTACTGTTGGAGCTAGAAACACAAGCATATTGCTAGGTATTACTGTTGGAGCTAGAAACACAAGCATATTGCTAGGTATTACTGTACTGTTGGAGCTAGAAACACAAGCATATTGCTTGGTATTACTGTTGGAGCTAGAAACACAAGCATATTGCTAGGTATTACTGTACTGTTGGAGCTAGAAACACAAGCAAATTGCTTGGTATTACTGTTGGAGCTAGAAACACAAGCATATTGCTAGATTACTGTTGGAGCTAGAAACACAAGCATATTGTTAGGTATTACTGTTGGAGCTAGAAACACAAGCATATTGTTAGGTATTACTGTTGGAGCTAGAAACACAAGCATATTGCTAGGTATTACTGTTGGAGCTAGAAACACAAGCATATTATTAGGTATTACTGTTGGAGCTAGAAACACAAGGATATTATTAGGTATTACTGTTGGAGCTAGAAACACAAGCACATTATTAGGTATTACTGTTGGAGCTAGAAACACAAGCATATTGCTAGGTATTACTGTACTGTTGGAGCTCGAGACACAAGCACATTATTAGGTATTACTGTTGGAGCTAGAAACACAAGCATATTGTTAGGTATTACTGTTGGAGCTAGAAACACAAGCATATTGCTAGGTATTACTGTACTGTTGGAGCTGGAGACACAAGCACATTAGTAGGTATTACTGTTGGAGCTAGAAACACAAGCATATTGTTAGGTATTACTGTTGGAGCTAGAAACACAAGCACATTATTAGGTATTACTGTTGGAGCTAGAAACACAAGCACATTATTAGGTATTACTGCACTGTTGGAGCCCGAAACACAAGCACATTATTAGGTATTACTGTTGGAGCTAGAAACACAAGCATATTGCTAGGTATTACTGTTGGAGCTAGAAACACAAGCATATTGCTAGGTATTACTGTTGGAGCTAGAAACACAAGCATATTGTTAGGTATTACTGTTGGAGCTAGAAACACAAGCATATTGTTAGGTATTACTGTTGGAGCTAGAAACAAGCATATTGCTAGGTATTACTGTTGGAGCTAGAAACACAAGCATATTGCTAGGTATTACTGTACTGTTGGAGCTAGAAACACAAGCATATTGTTAGGTATTACTGTTGGAGCTAGAAACACAAGCATATTGCTAGGTATTACTGTACTGTTGGAGCTCGAAACACAAGCACATTATTAGGTATTACTGTTGGAGCTAGAAACACAAGCATATTGTTAGGTATTACTGTTGGAGCTAGAAACACAAGCACATTGTTAGGTATTACTGTTGGAGCTAGAAACACAAGCACATTATTAGGTATTACTGCACTGTTGGAGCTAGAAACACAAGCATATTGCTAGGTATTACTGTTGGAGCTAGAAACACAAGCACATTATTAGTTATTACTGTTGGAGCTAGAAACACAAGCACATTATTAGGTATTACTGCACTGTTGGAGCTCGAAACACAAGCATTTCACTATACCTGTGATGACATCTGCAAATCTGTGCATGCAAACAATGCCTTTATTTGATTTCTCAACTGTTGGCCAGCCTCTTTTATATGTGTGACTACATTAGTGATGTGCAACCACTATACCCTGTTCTCTCAGTGAAGGCAGGCTGCCCAGGGATTAGCTGTACTATGCTGCTGATGATTGGTGCCTCTTGACTCTCCTTCCTAGTTGAGCTGAGCGTTCTGGGGTTTGGGACAGAGTAAACGAGGGTAATATATTCCCATGGGTCGGTGTTTTGAGAGGCTGGATCTCACACAGACACACATGCATGCACACGCACACACACACACACACACACACACACACACACACACACACACACACACACACACACACACACACACACACACACACACACACACACACACACACACACACACACACACACACACACACACCTCATCCTTGTGCTACAGTATGTATGCGGCCGTGTGTTTCTCCCCTGGGGGCAGTAGGCTGACGCCCCTAGGTGTGTGTGTGTAGGTGGCCCTGTATTTCTTTCCGGTGGGCAGTATGCTGCGGGTACGTAGAAGGAAATTTCCAGCCATCGACTGGTTCAATGCTTGGCCACAGGAGGCGCTGGAGTCTGTTCCTACAGAAGGTCGACAACATCGAGATGATGCGCACACACAGGCACACAACAACAGAATCACACAATCACTAATTTCCCGGAACCGACAGAGTCAGTGGGAACATACTGTACTCCTCACATCCTTTCTCCTCTCTCCTCACGTCCTCTCTCCTCAAGTCCTCTCTCCTCACGTACTTGCTCCTCTCTCCTCGCCTCCTTCTCACAACCCATTGGAGGAGAAGTGCAATGAGAGGGGAGAGAGTAGGTTGAAGTATAGATGAGCTGATACCACAGGATGTATCTGGGAAACAATCAGGGCTGCTGAATTCTTGTGTTATACGCACAAGTGTGTGTGTGTGTGTGTGTGTGTGTGTGTGTGTGTGTGTGTGTGTGTGTGTGTATGTGTATGTGTGTGTGTGGCTCCTAGAACTTCCTGTGTCAGTGTAGATTTGCGTGGGCGAACAATGCTGTTATACTTTTTACAATGAACCCATACACACACACACCTCCTCTTCTCTTGTCTCTCCGACACTAATTTCCGTGGGAGACTACACTCTGACAAGAAAGGGTTCCAAAGGATTCTTCAGCTGTCCCAATAGGAGAACCCATTTTTGTTCCAGGTATAACCTTTTTGGTTTCAGGTAAAATAATTTTGGGTTCCATGTAGTACTCTCTGTGAAAAGTGTTCTACATGGAACCCAAAAAGGGTTTTACCTGGAAGCAAAGGGGTTCTGCCTGGAACCAATAAGGGTTCTTCAAAGGGTTATTCTATGGGGACAGCCAAAGAACCCTTTTAGTTTCTAGATAGCACCTTTTTGTTCTAAGAGTGCACTGTCTGGTGTCCAGCTGTGTAAATGTGAAGGTTGTAGTGTCTCCTCTACCTGACAGGGAATGCAGGTTCTATTTTTTCGAGAGATTTTTAAAATTATCTTAACTAAATTATCATTGCGTTTCAATGATAGTAAAACTAATATGATCAAACAAAGGGACACCAACTGAAACAAATGAGCTGTTACTCAAACCTGCTGGAGAGATTCTATTGGTCAATAACAGATTCATTATGTGTGTGTAATATGCACATTGATTTCTACAGCCTTCTCTCTTTTCATCACAGATGTCATAGCAGACACCATGCTTCACTTGTAACAATCACAGATAGAAGAATCAACCAAACCTCAACCCTGACCTCTGTGACCTTGGCCATGACTTCTGCCAACTCTTCTGTCCCCTCGACCTGACAGGGAGCTGGATAAACATCTCCTCTCCTGACAGGGAACCGGATAAACGTCTCCTCTACCTGACAGGGAACCGGATAAACGTCTCCTCTACCTGACAGGGAACCGGATAAACGTCTCCTCTACCTGACAGGGAACCGGATCAAATTTTAAAAAGCAGGTACTATTTTTCTTAATGGATGATGAAGGGAAAATAGTTAAGCTTTTAAGCCACATTTTTCTATGTTCTGAAAACATGATTTGATTGAGTTCTAGTGTGCTAGTGTGCTAGTGTGCTAGTGTTCTAGTGTGCTAGTGTGCTAGTGTGCTAGTGTTCTAGTGTGCTAGTGTTCTAGTGTGCTAGTGTGCTAGTGTGCTAGTGTTCTAGTGTGCTAGTGTTCTAGTGTGCTAGTGTTCTAGTGTGCTAGTGTTCTAGTGTGCTAGTGTTCTAGTGTGCTAGTGTGCTAGTGTGCTAGTGTTCTAGTGTGCTAGTGTGCTAGTGTGCTAGTGTTCTAGTGTGCTAGTGTTCTAGTGTGCTAGTGTGCTAGTGTGCTAGTGTTCTAGTGTGCTAGTGTTCTAGTGTGCTAGTGTGCTAGTGTGCTAGTGTGCTAGTGTTCTAGTGTGCTAGTGTTCTAGTGTGCTAGTGTGCTAGTGTTCTAGTGTGCTAGTGTTCTAGTGTGCTAGTGTTCTGGTGTGCTAGTGTTCTAGTGTGCTAGTGTTCTAGTGTGCTAGTGTGCTAGTGTTCTAGTGTGCTAGTGTGCTAGTGTTCTAGTGTGCTAGTGTTCTAGTGTGCTAGTGTTCTAGTGTTCTAGTGTGCTAGTGTTCTAGTGTGCTAGTGTTCTAGTGTGCTAGTGTGCTAGTGTTCTAGTGTGCTAGTGTTCTAGTGTGCTAGTGTGCTAGTGTTCTAGTGTGCTAGTGTGCTAGTGGTCTAGTGTTCTAGTGTGCTAGTGTGCTAGTGTGCTAGTGTTCTAGTGTGCTAGTGTTCTAGTGTTCTAGTGTGCTAGTGTTCTAGTGTGCTAGTGTTCTAGTGTGCTAGTGTGCTAGTGTTCTAGTGTGCTAGTGTTCTAGTGTGCTAGTGTGCTAGTGTTCTAGTGTGCTAGTGTGCTAGTGGTCTAGTGTTCTAGTGTGCTAGTGTGCTAGTGTGCTAGTGTTCTAGTGTGCTAGTGTTCTAGTGTGCTAGTGTTCTAGTGTGCTAGTGTGCTAGTGGTCTAGTGTTCTAGTTGTCTAGTGTTCTATTGTGCTAGTGTGCTAGTGTTCTATTGCGCTAGTGTTCTATTGTGCTAGTGTTCTAGTGTTCTATTGTGCTAGTGTTCTAGTGTTCTAGTGTGCTAGTGTTCTAGTGGTCTAGTGTTCTAGTGTTCTAGTGTGCTAGTGTTCTAGTGTGCTAGTGTTCTAGTTTGCTAGTGGTCTAGTGTTCTAGTTGTCTAGTGTTCTTTTGTTCTAGTGTTCTATTGTGCTAGTGTTCTAGTGTTCTATTGTGCTAGTGTTCTAGTGTGCTAATGTGCTAGTGTGCTAGTGTTCTAGTGTGCTAGTGTTCTAGTGTGCTAGTGTGCTAGTGTGCTAGTGTGCTAGTGTTCTAGTGTGCTAGTGTGCTAGTGTTCTAGTGTGCTAGTGTTCTAGTGTGCTAGTGTTCTAGTGTTCTAGTGTGCTAGTGTTCTAGTGTGCTAGTGTTCTAGTGTGCTAGTGTTCTAGTGTGCTAGTGTGCTAGTGTTCTAGTGTGCTAGTGTTCTAGTGTGCTAGTGTGCTAGTGTTCTAGTGTGCTAGTGTTCTAGTGTGCTAGTGTGCTAGTGGTCTAGTGTTCTAGTGTGCTAGTGTGCTAGTGTGCTAGTGTTCTAGTGTGCTAGTGTTCTAGTGTGCTAGTGTTCTAGTGTGCTAGTGTGCTAGTGGTCTAGTGTTCTAGTTGTCTAGTGTTCTATTGTGCTAGTGTGCTAGTGTTCTATTGCGCTAGTGTTCTATTGTGCTAGTGTTCTAGTGTTCTATTGTGCTAGTGTTCTAGTGTTCTAGTGTGCTAGTGTTCTAGTGGTCTAGTGTTCTAGTGTTCTAGTGTGCTAGTGTTCTAGTGTGCTATTGTTCTAGTTTGCTAGTGGTCTAGTGTTCTAGTTGTCTAGTGTTCTTTTGTTCTAGTGTTCTATTGTGCTAGTGTTCTAGTGTTCTATTGTGCTAGTGTTCTAGTGTGCTAATGTGCTAGTGTGCTAGTGTGCTAGTGTTCTAGTGTGCTAGTGTGCTAGTGGTCTAGTGTTCTAGTTGTCTAGTGTTCTATTGTGCTAGTGTGCTAGTGTTCTATTGCGCTAGTGTTCTATTGTGCTAGTGTTCTAGTGTTCTATTGTGCTAGTGTTCTAGTGTTCTAGTGTGCTAGTGTTCTAGTGGTCTAGTGTTCTAGTGTTCTAGTGTGCTAGTGTTCTAGTGTGCTATTGTTCTAGTTTGCTAGTGGTCTAGTGTTCTAGTTGTCTAGTGTTCTTTTGTTCTAGTGTTCTATTGTGCTAGTGTTCTAGTGTTCTATTGTGCTAGTGTTCTAGTGTGCTAATGTGCTAGTGTGCTAGTGTTCTAGTGTTCTAGTGTGCTAGTGTTCTAGTGTGCTAGTGTTCTAGTGTACTAGTGTGCTAGTGTTCTAGTGTGCTAGTGTTTTAGTGGTCTAGTGTTCTAGTGTTCTATTGTGCTAGTGGTCTAGTGTTCTAATGTTCTAGTGTGCTAGTGTTCTATTGTGCTAGTGTGCTAGTGGTCTAGTGTTCTAGTGGTCTAGTGCTCTAGTGTTCTAGTGTTCTAGTGTGCTAGTGTGCTAGTGTTTTAGTGTGCTAGTGTTCTAGTGTGCTAGTGGTCTAGTGTTGTAGTGTGTTAGTGTTCTAGTGTGCTAGTGTGCTAGTGTTCTATTGTGCTAGTGTGCTAGTGTTCTAGTGGTCTAGTGTTCTAGTGTGCTTGTGTGCTTGTGTGCTAGTGTTCTATGGTGCTAGTGTGCTAGTGTTCTAGTGTTCTAGTGGTCTAGTGTTCTAGTGTTCTATTGTGCTAGTGTTCTATTGTGCTAGTGTTCTAGTGTGCTAGTGTTCCAGTGTGCTAGTGTTCTAGTGTTCTAGTGGTCTAGTGTTCTAGTGTTCTAGTGTGCTAGTGTTCTATTGTGCTAGTGTGCTAGTGGTTTCGTGTTCTAGTGGTCTAGTGCTCTAGTGTTCTAGTGTGCTAGTGTGCTAGTGTTTTAGTGTGCTAGTGTTCTAGTGTGCTAGTGGTCTAGTGTTCTAGTGTGGTAGTGTGTTAGTGTTCTAGTGTGCTAGTGTGCTAGTGTTCTATTGTGCTAGTGTGCTAGTGTTCTAGTGGTCTAGTGTTCTAGTGTGCTTGTGTGCTTGTGTTCTAGTGGTCTAGTGTTCTAGTGTTCTAGTGTGCTAGTGTTCTATTGTGCTAGTGTGCTAGTGGTCTAGTGTTCTAGTGGTCTAGTGCTCTAGTGTTCTAGTGTGCTAGTGTGCTAGTGTTTTAGTGTGCTAGTGTTCTAGTGTGCTAGTGGTCTAGTGTTGTGGTGTGTTAGTGTTCTAGTGTGCTAGTGTGCTAGTGTTCTATTGTGCTAGTGTGCTAGTGTTCTAGTGGTCTAGTGTTCTAGTGTGCTTGTGTGCTTGTGTGCTAGTGTTCTATGGTGCTAGTGTGCTAGTGTTCTAGTGTTCTAGTGGTCTATTGTTCTAGTGTTCTATTGTGCTAGTGTTCTATTGTGCTAGTGTTCTAGTGTGCTAGTGTTCCAGTGTGCTAGTGTTCTAGTGTTCTAGTGGTCTAGTGTTCTAGTGTTCTAGTGTGCTAGTGTTCTATTGTGCTAGTGTGCTAGTGGTCTCGTGTTCTAGTGGTCTAGTGCTCTAGTGTTCTAGTGTGCTAGTGTGCTAGTGTTTTAGTGTGCTAGTGTTCTAGTGTGCTAGTGGTCTAGTGTTGTAGTGTGGTAGTGTGTTAGTGTTCTAGTGTGCTAGTGTGCTAGTGTTCTAGTGTGCTAGTGTTCTAGTGTTCCAGTGTGCTAGTGTTCTAGTGTGCTAGTGTTCTAGTGTGCTAGTGTGCTAGTGTTCTAGTGTGCTAGTGTTCTAGTGTGCTAGTGTGCTAGTGTTCTAGTGTGCTAGTGTTCTAGTGTGCTAGTGTGCTAGTGGTCTAGTGTTCTAGTGTGCTAGTGTGCTAGTGTGCTAGTGTTCTAGTGTGCTAGTGTTCTAGTGTGCTAGTGTTCTAGTGTGCTAGTGTGCTAGTGGTCTAGTGTTCTAGTTGTCTAGTGTTCTATTGTGCTAGTGTGCTAGTGTTCTATTGCGCTAGTGTTCTATTGTGCTAGTGTTCTAGTGTTCTATTGTGCTAGTGTTCTAGTGTTCTAGTGTGCTAGTGTTCTAGTGGTCTAGTGTTCTAGTGTTCTAGTGTGCTAGTGTTCTAGTGTGCTAGTGTTCTAGTTTGCTAGTGGTCTAGTGTTCTAGTTGTCTAGTGTTCTTTTGTTCTAGTGTTCTATTGTGCTAGTGTTCTAGTGTTCTATTGTGCTAGTGTTCTAGTGTGCTAATGTGCTAGTGTGCTAGTGTTCTAGTGTTCTAGTGTGCTAGTGTTCTAGTGTGCTAGTGTTCTAGTGTACTAGTGTGCTAGTGTTCTAGTGTGCTAGTGTTTTAGTGGTCTAGTGTTCTAGTGTTCTATTGTGCTAGTGGTCTATTGTGCTAGTGTTCTAGTGTGCTAGTGTTCCAGTGTGCTAGTGTTCTAGTGTTCTAGTGGTCTAGTGTTCTAATGTTCTAGTGTGCTAGTGTTCTATTGTGCTAGTGTGCTAGTGGTCTAGTGTTCTAGTGGTCTAGTGCTCTAGTGTTCTAGTGTTCTAGTGTGCTAGTGTGCTAGTGTTTTAGTGTGCTAGTGTTCTAGTGTGCTAGTGGTCTAGTGTTGTAGTGTGTTAGTGTTCTAGTGTGCTAGTGTGCTAGTGTTCTATTGTGCTAGTGTGCTAGTGTTCTAGTGGTCTAGTGTTCTAGTGTGCTTGTGTGCTTGTGTGCTAGTGTTCTATGGTGCTAGTGTGCTAGTGTTCTAGTGTTCTAGTGGTCTAGTGTTCTAGTGTTCTATTGTGCTAGTGTTCTATTGTGCTAGTGTTCTAGTGTGCTAGTGTTCCAGTGTGCTAGTGTTCTAGTGTTCTAGTGGTCTAGTGTTCTAGTGTTCTAGTGTGCTAGTGTTCTATTGTGCTAGTGTGCTAGTGGTTTCGTGTTCTAGTGGTCTAGTGCTCTAGTGTTCTAGTGTGCTAGTGTGCTAGTGTTTTAGTGTGCTAGTGTTCTAGTGTGCTAGTGGTCTAGTGTTCTAGTGTGGTAGTGTGTTAGTGTTCTAGTGTGCTAGTGTGCTAGTGTTCTATTGTGCTAGTGTGCTAGTGTTCTAGTGGTCTAGTGTTCTAGTGTGCTTGTGTGCTTGTGTTCTAGTGGTCTAGTGTTCTAGTGTTCTAGTGTGCTAGTGTTCTATTGTGCTAGTGTGCTAGTGGTCTAGTGTTCTAGTGGTCTAGTGCTCTAGTGTTCTAGTGTGCTAGTGTGCTAGTGTTTTAGTGTGCTAGTGTTCTAGTGTGCTAGTGGTCTAGTGTTGTGGTGTGTTAGTGTTCTAGTGTGCTAGTGTGCTAGTGTTCTATTGTGCTAGTGTGCTAGTGTTCTAGTGGTCTAGTGTTCTAGTGTGCTTGTGTGCTTGTGTGCTAGTGTTCTATGGTGCTAGTGTGCTAGTGTTCTAGTGTTCTAGTGGTCTATTGTTCTAGTGTTCTATTGTGCTAGTGTTCTATTGTGCTAGTGTTCTAGTGTGCTAGTGTTCCAGTGTGCTAGTGTTCTAGTGTTCTAGTGGTCTAGTGTTCTAGTGTTCTAGTGTGCTAGTGTTCTATTGTGCTAGTGTGCTAGTGGTCTCGTGTTCTAGTGGTCTAGTGCTCTAGTGTTCTAGTGTGCTAGTGTGCTAGTGTTTTAGTGTGCTAGTGTTCTAGTGTGCTAGTGGTCTAGTGTTGTAGTGTGGTAGTGTGTTAGTGTTCTAGTGTGCTAGTGTGCTAGTGTTCTATTGTGCTAGTGTTCTAGTGTTCTAGTGGTCTAGTGTTCTAGTGTGCTTGTGTGCTTGTGTGCTAGTGTTCTATGGTGCTAGTGTGCTAGTGTTCTAGTGTTCTAGTGGTCTAGTGTTCTAGTGTGGTAGTGTTCTAGTGTTCTAGTGTTCTATTGTGCTAGTGTGCTAGTGTTCTAGTGTTCTAGTGTTTTAGTGTTCTAGTGGTCTAGTGTTCTAGTTGTCTAGTGTTCTAGTGTTCTAGTGTTCTAGTGTGCTAGTGTTCTAGTGGTCTAGTGGTCTAGTGTTCTAGTGTGCTAGTTTTCTAGTGGTCTATTGTTCTAGTGTTCTAGTTTTCTAGTTTGCTAGTGTTCTAGTGGTCTAGCGTTCTCGTGTTCTAGTGTTCTAGGGTTCTAGTGGTCTAGTGTTCTAGTGTGGTAGTGTGTTAGTGTTCTAGTGTGCTAGTGTTCTATTGTGCTAGTGTGCTAGTGTTCTAGTGTTCTAGTGGTCTAGTGTTCTAGTGTTCTTGTGTGCTAGTGTTCTAGTTTGCTAGTGGTCTAGTGTTCTAGTTGTCTAGTGTTCTTTTGTTCTAGTGTTCTATTGTGCTAGTGTTCTAGTGTTCTAGTGTTCTATTGTGCTAGTGTTCAAGTGTGCTAATGTGCTAGTGTGCTAGTGTTCTAGTGTGCTAGTGTTCTAGTGTGCTAGTGTTCTAGTGTGCTAGTGTGCTAGTGTTCTAGTGGTCTAGTGTTCTAGTGTACTACTGTTCTAGTGGTCTAGTTTTCTAGTGTGCTAGTGTTCTAGTGCGCCAGTATTCTAGTGTGCTATTGTGCTAGTGTTCTAGTTGTCTAGGGTTCTAGTGTGCTAGTGTTCTATTGTGCTAGTGTGCTAGTGTGCTAGTGGTCTAGTGTTCTAGTGATCTAGTGGTCTAGTGTTCTAGTGTTCTAGTGTGGTAGTGTGTTAGTGTTCTATTGTGCTAGTGTGCTAGTGTTCTAATGTTCTAGTGTTCTAGTGTTCTAGTTGTCTAGTGTTCTAGTATTCTAGTGTGCTAGTGTTCTAGTGGTCTAGTGTTCTAGGGTGCTTGTGTGCTAGTGTGCTAGTGTGCTAATTTTCTAGTGGTCTATTGTTCTAGTGTTCTAGTTTTCTAGTGTGCTAGTGTTCAGTGTGCTCATGTTCTAGTGTGCTAGTTTTCTAGTATGCTAATGTTCTAGTGGTCTAGTGTTCTAGTTTGCTAGTGTTCTAGTGTTCTAGTGGTCTAGTGTGCTAGTGTTCTAGTGTTCTAGAGGTCTAGTGTTCTAGTGTTCTAGTGTGCTAGTGTTCAGTGTGCTAATGTTCTAGTGTGCTAGTTTTCTAGTATGCTAGTGTTCTAGTGGTCTAGTGTTCTAGTGTTCTAGTGTTCTAGTGTGGTAGTGTTCTAGTGTTCTAGTGTTCTATTGTGCTAGTGTGCTAGTGTTCTAGTGTTCTAGTGTTCTAGTGTTCTAGTGTTCTAGTTGTCTAGTGTTCTAGTGTTCTAGTGTTCTAGTGTTCTAGTGTGCTAGTGTTCTAGTGGTCTAGTGGTCTAGTGTTCTAGTGTGCTAGTTTTCTAGTGGTCTATTGTTCTAGTGTTCTAGTTTTCTAGTTTGCTAGTGTTCAGTGTGCTAATGTTCTAGTGTGCTAGTTTTCTAGTATGCTAGTGTTCTAGTGGTCTAGCGTTCTAGTGTTCTAGTGTTCTAGGGTTCTAGTGGTCTAGTGTTCTAGTGTGGTAGTGTGTTAGTGTTCTAGTGTGCTAGTGTTCTATTGTGCTAGTGTGCTAGTGTTCTAGTGTTCTAGTGGTCTAGTGTTCTAGTGTTCTTGTGTGCTAGTGTTCTAGTTTGCTAGTGGTCTAGTGTTCTAGTTGTCTAGTGTTCTTTTGTTCTAGTGTTCTATTGTGCTAGTGTTCTAGTGTTCTAGTGTTCTATTGTGCTAGTGTTCTAGTGTGCTAATGTGCTAGTGTGCTAGTGTTCTAGTGTGCTAGTGTTCTAGTGTGCTAGTGGTCTAGTGCTCTAGTGTTCCAGTGTGCTAGTGTTCTAGTGTGCTAGTGTTCTAGTGTGCTAGTGTGCTAGTGTTCTAGTGGTCTAGTGTTCTAGTGTACTACTGTTCTAGTGGTCTAGTGTTCTAGTGTGCTAGTGTTCTAGTGCGCCAGTATTCTAGTGTGCTATTGTGCTAGTGTTCTAGTTGTCTAGGGTTCTAGTGTGCTAGTGTTCTATTGTGCTAGTGTGCTAGTGTGCTAGTGGTCTAGTGTTCTAGTGATCTAGTGGTCTAGTGTTCTAGTGTTCTAGTGTGGTAGTGTGTTAGTGTTCTATTGTGCTAGTGTGCTAGTGTTCTAGTGTTCTAGTGTTCTAGTGTTCTAGTTGTCTAGTGTTCTAGTATTCTAGTGTGCTAGTGTTCTAGTGGTCTAGTGTTCTAGGGTGCTTGTGTGCTAGTGTTCTAGTGTTCTAGTGGTCTAGTGTGCTAGTGTTCTAGTGTTCTAGAGGTCTAGTGTTCTAGTGTTCTAGTGTGCTAGTGTTCAGTGTGCTAATGTTCTAGTGTGCTAGTTTTCTAGTATGCTAGTGTTCTAGTGGTCTAGTGTTCTAGTGTTCTAGTGTTCTAGTGTGGTAGTGTTCTAGTGTTCTAGTGTTCTATTGTGCTAGTGTGCTAGTGTTCTAGTGTTCTAGTGTTCTAGTGTTCTAGTGTTCTAGTTGTCTAGTGTTCTAGTGTTCTAGTGTTCTAGTGTTCTAGTGTGCTAGTGTTCTAGTGGTCTAGTGGTCTAGTGTTCTAGTGTGCTAGTTTTCTAGTGGTCTATTGTTCTAGTGTTCTAGTTTTCTAGTTTGCTAGTGTTCAGTGTGCTAATGTTCTAGTGTGCTAGTTTTCTAGTATGCTAGTGTTCTAGTGGTCTAGCGTTCTAGTGTTCTAGTGTTCTAGGGTTCTAGTGGTCTAGTGTTCTAGTGTGGTAGTGTGTTAGTGTTCTAGTGTGCTAGTGTTCTATTGTGCTAGTGTGCTAGTGTTCTAGTGTTCTAGTGGTCTAGTGTTCTAGTGTTCTTGTGTGCTAGTGTTCTAGTTTGCTAGTGGTCTAGTGTTCTAGTTGTCTAGTGTTCTTTTGTTCTAGTGTTCTATTGTGCTAGTGTTCTAGTGTTCTAGTGTTCTATTGTGCTAGTGTTCTAGTGTGCTAATGTGCTAGTGTGCTAGTGTTCTAGTGTGCTAGTGTTCTAGTGTGCTAGTGGTCTAGTGCTCTAGTGTTCCAGTGTGCTAGTGTTCTAGTGTGCTAGTGTTCTAGTGTGCTAGTGTGCTAGTGTTCTAGTGGTCTAGTGTTCTAGTGTACTACTGTTCTAGTGGTCTAGTGTTCTAGTGTGCTAGTGTTCTAGTGCGCCAGTATTCTAGTGTGCTATTGTGCTAGTGTTCTAGTTGTCTAGGGTTCTAGTGTGCTAGTGTTCTATTGTGCTAGTGTGCTAGTGTGCTAGTGGTCTAGTGTTCTAGTGATCTAGTGGTCTAGTGTTCTAGTGTTCTAGTGTGGTAGTGTGTTAGTGTTCTATTGTGCTAGTGTGCTAGTGTTCTAGTGTTCTAGTGTTCTAGTGTTCTAGTGTTCTAGTTGTCTAGTGTTCTAGTATTCTAGTGTGCTAGTGTTCTAGTGGTCTAGTGTTCTAGGGTGCTTGTGTGCTAGTGTGCTAGTGTTCTAGGGTGCTAGTGTGCTAGTGTTCTAGTGTGCTAGTGTGCTAATTTTCTAGTGGTCTATTGTTCTAGTGTTCTAGTTTTCTAGTGTGCTAGTGTTCAGTGTGCTCATGTTCTAGTGTGCTAGTTTTCTAGTATGCTAATGTTCTAGTGGTCTAGTGTTCTAGTTTGCTAGTGTTCTAGTGTTCTAGTGGTCTAGTGTGCTAGTGTTCTAGTGTTCTAGAGGTCTAGTGTTCTAGTGTTCTAGTGTGCTAGTGTTCAGTGTGCTAATGTTCTAGTGTGCTAGTTTTCTAGTATGCTAGTGTTCTAGTGGTCTAGTGTTCTAGTGTTCTAGTGTTCTAGTGTGGTAGTGTTCTAGTGTTCTAGTGTTCTATTGTGCTAGTGTGCTAGTGTTCTAGTGTTCTAGTGTTCTAGTGTTCTAGTTGTCTAGTGTTCTAGTGTTCTAGTGTTCTAGTGTGCTAGTGTTCTAGTGGTCTAGTGGTCTAGTGTTCTAGTGTGCTAGTTTTCTAGTGGTCTATTGTTCTAGTGTTCTAGTTTTCTAGTTTGCTAGTGTTCAGTGTGCTAATGTTCTAGTGTGCTAGTTTTCTAGTATGCTAGTGTTCTAGTGGTCTAGCGTTCTAGTGTTCTAGTGTTCTAGGGTTCTAGTGGTCTAGTGTTCTAGTGTGGTAGTGTGTTAGTGTTCTAGTGTGCTAGTGTTCTATTGTGCTAGTGTGCTAGTGTTCTAGTGTTCTAGTGGTCTAGTGTTCTAGTGTTCTTGTGTGCTAGTGTTCTAGTTTGCTAGTGGTCTAGTGTTCTAGTTGTCTAGTGTTCTTTTGTTCTAGTGTTCTATTGTGCTAGTGTTCTAGTGTTCTAGTGTTCTATTGTGCTAGTGTTCTAGTGTGCTAATGTGCTAGTGTGCTAGTGTTCTAGTGTGCTAGTGTTCTAGTGTGCTAGTGGTCTAGTGCTCTAGTGTTCCAGTGTGCTAGTGTTCTAGTGTGCTAGTGTTCTAGTGTGCTAGTGTGCTAGTGTTCTAGTGGTCTAGTGTTCTAGTGTACTACTGTTCTAGTGGTCTAGTGTTCTAGTGTGCTAGTGTTCTAGTGCGCCAGTATTCTAGTGTGCTATTGTGCTAGTGTTCTAGTTGTCTAGGGTTCTAGTGTGCTAGTGTTCTATTGTGCTAGTGTGCTAGTGTGCTAGTGGTCTAGTGTTCTAGTGATCTAGTGGTCTAGTGTTCTAGTGTTCTAGTGTGGTAGTGTGTTAGTGTTCTATTGTGCTAGTGTGCTAGTGTTCTAGTGTTCTAGTGTTCTAGTGTTCTAGTTGTCTAGTGTTCTAGTATTCTAGTGTGCTAGTGTTCTAGTGGTCTAGTGTTCTAGGGTGCTTGTGTGCTAGTGTGCTAGTGTGCTAGTGTTCTAGGGTGCTAGTGTGCCAGTGTTCTAGTGTGCTAGTGTGCAAATTTTCTAGTGGTCTATTGTTCTAGTGTTCTAGTTTTCTAGTGTGCTAGTGTTCAGTGTGCTCATGTTCTAGTGTGCTAGTTTTCTAGTATGCTAATGTTCTAGTGGTCTAGTGTTCTAGTTTGCTAGTGTTCTAGTGTTCTAGTGCGCTAGTGTTCTAGTGTTCTAGAGGTCTAGTGTTCTAGTGTTCTAGTGTGCTAGTGTTCTAGTGTTCTAGTGTTCTAGTGGTCTAGTGTTCTAGTGTTCTAATTGTCTAGTGTTCTAGTGTTCTAGTGTGCTAGTGTTCTAGTGGTCTAGTGTTCTAGTTTGCTAGTGTTCTAGTGTGCTAGTGTTCTAGTGTTCTCGTGTGCTAGTGTGCTTGTGTGCTAGTGTTCTAGTTTTCTAGTGTGCTAGTTTTCTAGTGGTCTATTGTTCTAGTGTTCTAGTTTTCTAGTGTGCTAGTGTTCTAGTGTGCTAGTTTTCTAGTATGCTAGTGTTCTAGTGTGCTAGTGTTCTAGTGGTCTAGTGTGCTAGTGGTCTAGTGTTCTAGTGTTCTAGTGTGCTAGTTTTCTAGTGGTCTATTGTTCTAGTGTTCCAGTTTTCTAGTGTGCTAGTGTTCTAGTGTGCTAGTTTTCTATTATGCTAGTGTTCTAGTGTGCTAGTGTTCTAGTGTTGTAGTGTTTAGTGTTCTCGCGGCCTAGTGTGCTAGTGTTCTAGTGTTCCCAGATTCCTAGAATCACAGCCCTATGAACTGGTAATGATGCTGTAGGGGAAAACACCTGCTCTCCTGTAAATGAGATCGTGGAAATAACTAGGTTTGTTTAGCCCCACGTGGACTTATCTTCCATAAAAGGAGCGAGGGAAGATATTTATCAGGATTTTATTTGATAAAGACAACATGCCTTGTCTAGAAGCTAGGGTATCATGTGTGGGTAGGTGGTGGCCTTATACACAATGGTACATGTATACAGAGAGCTGTCCAGATGTAGAGGAATTGTACTGTTTACCTCACAAACACTCTCCCTCTCTCTCTCCATCCCTCTCCGTCTTGCACATTGTCTCTCTTCTCTCCCTCTCTATTCCTCCCCCACACTTTCTCTCTCCTCCCTCTCTCTGCTCGCCCTCCATCTCGCTCTATTTATCCACCCCACCCATCACTGAAGGTTCACTTGGTGGTCGTCTGGTTCTGTCTGGGTTGATTTCGTAGGCATCAGGACCCAACAGAGACATCTTCTACACAACACTGCTCAGTTCTCTCACGTCATGTTTAGTTAACTAGCTCACAGAAAAACAAAAATCACTCTGTGTTTTATTTCCCCTGTGCAACGTTTTGATGAAATCAGACAGTAATGTAGAAACACGTACGCTTTCTGTGGGAATTGTAAGTGGTTTGGCGTGTTTCAGTTGGTAGAGCATGGCACTTGCAACGGCAGGGTTGTCTGGGTTCGATTCCCACGGGGGACCAGTAAGAAAAGAAGTATGAAAATGTGTGCACTCACTACTGTAAGTTGCTCTGGATAAGAGCATCTGCTAAATAACTAAAATGTGAAGTAACTTTTCTAGAGCTAAGGCTATTAATTATGAATAGTTATTTCGACATTCCCTTTTTTGTTCATTTTTTGACTGCCTTTGACTGCTTTTCAATGTAATGGATCAAACGGCTTTTTATGAGAGAATGATGTCAGTTCTGAGGGTTGGATTTTTAAAGGTTTGGTCCTGTGAAAACATTTATTTAAACTCATCTATTTATCTTCTTTCTTCGTCGCTTTTGGAGAGATTATAAAAATAAAAAAAATAAAAAATATCGTTGCGTTTCAATGATAGTAAAACTAATATGATCAAACAAAGGGACACCAACTCAAACAAATTAGCTGTCACTCAAACCTGTTGGATCAGGGCAAGGTGACTGGTAACATGACCGAATACAAACAGTGCAGCTATTCCCTCCGCAAGGCTATCAAACAAGCTAAGCGTCAGTATAGAGACAAAGTAGAATCTCAATTCAACGGCTCAGACGCAAGAGGTATGTGACAGGGTCTACAGTCAATCACGGACTACAAGAAGAAAACCAGCCCAGTCACGGACCAGGATTTCTTGCTCCCAGGCAGACTAAATAACTTTTTTGCCCGCTTTGAGGACAATACAGTGCCTCTGACACGGCCTGCAACGAAAACATGCGGTCTCTCCTTCACTGCAGCCGAGATGAGTAAAACATTTAAACGTGTTAACCCTCGCAAGGCTGCAGGCCCAGACGGCATCCCCAGCCGCGCCCTCAGAGCATGCGCAGACCAGCTGGCCGGTGTGTTCACGGACATATTCAATCAATCCCTATACCAGTCTGCTGTTCCCACATGCTTCAAGAGGGCCACCATTGTTCCTGTTCCCAAGAAAGCTAAGGTAACTGAGCTAAACGACTACCGCCCCGTAGCACTCACTTCCGTCATCATGAAGTGCTTTGAGAGACTAGTCAAGGACCATATCACCTCCACCCTACCTGACAACCTAGACCCACTCCAATTTGCTTACCGCCCAAATAGGTCCACAGACGATGCAATCTCAACCACACTGCACACTTCCCTAACCCATCTGGACAAGAGGAATACCTATGTGAGAATGCTGTTCATCGACTACAGCTCGGCATTCCACACCTTAGTACCCTCCAAGCTCGTCATCAAGCTCGATACCCTGGGTCTCGACCCCGCCCTGTGCAACTGGGTACTGGACTTCCTGACGGGCCGCCCCCAGGTGGTGAGGGTAGGCAACAACATCTCCACCCCGCTGATCCTCAACACTGGGGCCCCACAAGGGTGCGTTCTGAGCCCTCTCCTGTACTCCCTGTTCACCCACGACTGCGTGGCCACGCACGCATCCAACTCAATCATCAAGTTTGCGGACGACACAACAGTGGTAGGCTTGATTACCAACAACGACGAGACGGCCTACAGGGAGGAGGTGAGGGCCCTCGGAGTGTGGTGTCAGGAAAATAACCTCACACTCAACGTCAACAAAACTAAGGAGATGATTGTGGACTTCAGGAAACGGCAGAGGGAACACCCCCCCTATCCACATCGATGGAACAGTAGTGGAGAGGGTAGTAAGTTTTAAGTTCCTCGGCATACACATCACAGACAAACGGAATTGGTCCACTCACACAGACAGCATCGTGAAGAAGGCGCAGCAGCGCCTCTTCAACCTCAGGAGGCTGAAGAAATTCGGCTTGTCACCAAAAGCACTCACAAACTTCTACAGATGCACAATCGAGATCATCCTGGCGGGCTGTATCACCGCCTGGTACGGCAACTGCTCCGCCCACAACCGTAAGGCTCTCCAGAGGGTAGTGAGGTCTGCACAACGCATTTACCGGGGGCAAACTACCTGCCCTCCAGGACACCTACACCACCCGATGTTACAGGAAGGCCATAAAGATCATCAAGGACAACAACCACCCGAGCCACTGCCTGTTCACCCCGCTATCATCCAGAAGGCGAGGTCAGTACAGGTGCATCAAAGCTGGGACCAAGAGACTGAAAAACAGCTTCTATCTCAAGGCCATCAGACTGTTAAACAGCCACCACTAACATTGAGTGGCTGCTGCCAACACACTGACTCAACTCCAGCCACTTTAATAATGGGAATTGATGGGAAATGATGTAAAATATATCACTAGCCACTTTAAACAATGCTACCTAATATAATGTTTACATACCCTACATTATTCATCTCATATGTATACGTATATACTGTACTCTATATCATCTACTGCATCCTTATGTAATACATGTATCACTAGCCACTTTAACTATGCCACTTTGTTTACATACTCATCTCATATGTATATACTGTACTCGATACCATCTACTGTATCTTGCCTAAGCTGCTCTGTACCATCACTCATTCATATATCTTTCTGTACATATTCTTTATCCCCTTACACTGTGTATAAGACAGTAGTTTTTTTGGGAATTGTTAGTTAGATTACTTGTTGGATTATTACTGCATTGTCGGAACTAGAAGCACAAGCATTTCGCTACACTCGCATTAACATCTGCTAACCATGTGTATGTGACAAATAAAATTTGATTTGATTTGATTTGAGAGATTCTATTGGTCAATAACAGATTCATTATGTGTGTGTAATATGCACATTGATTTCTACAGCCTTCTCTCTTTTCATCACAGATGTCATAGGAGACGCCATGCTCCACTTGTAACAATCACAGATAGAAGAATCAACCAAACCTCAACCCTGACCTCTGTGACCTTTGCCATGACTTCTGCCCACTCCTATTCTCTTCTGTAATAGGTGGACAGCCTGAAGGCCCAGCCGGCCACCCAGGAGTTGGAGTTGAAAGTAATGAACGTTGGTAGTTTCAGTGACTTCAGGAAACAGCAGAGGGAACACCCCCCTATCCACATCGATGGAACAGTAGTGGAGAGGGTAGTAAGTTTTAAGTTCCTCGGCATACACATCACAGACAAACTGAATGAACGCTGGTAGTTTCAATCGTGTAAGTAGATACTATTTTAATTTTACCTTTATTTAACCAGGCAAGTCAGTTAAGAACCAATTCTTATTTTCAATGACAGCCCAGAATCTGATTAAATTTAATTTCCTGTTTTTAGCTCCCCATAACGCATCACCGGGGGCATACTACCTGCCCTCCATGACACCTACAGCACCCGATGTCACGGGAAGGCCAAAAAGATCATCAAGGATATTAACCACCCGAGCCACTGCCTGTTCACACCGCCACCATCCAGAAGGCGAGGTCAGTACAGGTGCATCAAAGCCGGGACCGAGAGACTGAAAAACAGCTTCAATCTCAAGGCCATCAGACTGTTAAACAGCCACCACTAACATTGAGTGGCTGCTGCCAACACACTGACTCAACTCCAGCCACTTTAATAATGGAAAAATGTATGTAAAAAATGTATCACTAGCTACTTTAAACAACGCCACTTAATATAACGTTTATATACATTACTCATCTCATATGTATATACTGTACTCTATACCATCTACTGGATCTTGCCATCTTTATGTAATGCATGTATCACTAGCCACTTTAAACAATGCCACTTTATATGTTTACATACCCTACATTACTCATCTCATATGTATATACTGTACTCTATACCATCTACTGCCTATGCCGTTTTGTACCATCACTCATTCATATATCTTTATGTACATATTCTTTATCCCTTTACACTTGTGTGTATAAGGTAGTTGTTGTGAAATTGTTAGGTTAGATTACTCGTTGGTTATTATTGCATTGTCGGAACTAGAAGCACAAGCATTTCGCTAAACTCGCATTAACATCTGCTAACCATGTGTATGTGACAAATAAAATTAGATTTGATTTGTATGGCTGTACCAGTAGGTCAGGCTGTATGTGTCGCGCTGGGCGCACGCACGCTGACTTTGGTGGCCAGCTTTACGGTGTTTCCTCTTACACATTGGTGCTGCTAGCTTCCGGGTTAAGCAAGCAGTGTGTCAAGAAGAAGTGTGGCTTGGCAGGGTCATGTTTCGGAGGACGCATGGCTCTCGACCTTCGCCTCTCCTGAGTCCGTACAGGAGTTGCAGCTATGGGACAAGACTGTAACTACCAGCTAAAACATTAGGAACACCTTCTTAACATTGTGTGGCACCTCTTTTTGCCTTCAGAACAGCCCCAATTCATCAGGGCACGGACTCTTTAACCACTCTACTAGCAGGTAGACTAGTAGTTAAAACGTTGGGTCAGTAACTGAAAGGTTGCTGGATTGAATCCCTGAGCTGACAAGGTAAAATTTTGTCATTTTGAGCAACCCACTGTTCCCCGGGTGCCGAAGACGTGGATGTCGATTATGGCAGCCCCGGCACCTCTCTGATTCAGAGGGGTTGGGTTAAATGCGGAAGACATTTCAGTTGAATGGATTCAGTTCACTAGGTATCGACATTTCCCTTTCTAAAATGTGTCGCAAGTGTAGAAAACCGAGCAGCGTTGCAGTTCTTGACACACTCAAACCGGTGCACTTGGTACCTACTACCATACAACGTTCAAAGGCACTTCTGTCTTGTCTTGCCAATTCACCCTCTGAATGGCACACGTGCACAATACATGTCTTGAAAGTCCTTCATTAACCTGTCTCCTCCCCTTCATCTATGCTGATTGAAGTGGATTTAACAAGTTACATCAATAAGGGATCAAAACGGTCACTTGGATTCACCTGGTCAGTTCCTAATGTTTTGTAGACTCAGTGTAAAACCTTTTTCTATGGTTCCTAATAGAACCTTTAATTTTTTTTATTTTTTATTTCACCTATTTAACCAGGTAGGGTAGTTGAGAACAAGTTCTCATTTACAACTGCGACCTGGCCAAGATAATGCAAAGCAGTTTGACACATACAACAACACAGAGCTACACATGGAATAAACAAAACATACAGTCAATAATACAGGGTGTGCAAATGAGGTAAGGAAAGGGAGGTAAGGCAATAAAATAGGCCATAGTGGCGATGTAATTATGATATAGCAATTAAACACTGGAGTGGTAGATGTGCAGAAGATGAATGTGCAAGTAGAGATACTGGGGTGCAAAGGAGTAAAATAAATAAATAAATACAGTATGGGGATGAGGTAGTTGGATGGCCTATTTACAGTTGGGCTATTTACAGGTGCAATGATCTGTGAGCTGCTCTGACAGCTGGTGCTTGAAGTTAGTGAGGGAGATAAGAGGCTCCAGCTTCAGCGATTTTTGTAGTTCGTTCCAGTCATTGGCAGCAGAAAACTGGAAGGAAAGGCGGCCAAAGGAGGAATTGGCTTTGGGGGTGACCAGTGAAATATACCTGCTGGAGCGTGTGCTGTGTGTGGGTGCTGCTATGGTGACCAGTGAACTGAGATATGGCGGGGCTTTACCGAGCAAAGACATGTAGATGACCTGGAGCCAGTGGGTTAGGCGACGAGTATGAAGCGAGGGACAGTCAACGAGAGCGTACAGGTCGCAGAGGTGGGTAGTATTAGTGGGCTGTGGTGACAAAACGGATGGCACTGTGATAAACTGCATCCAATTTGTTGAGTAGATTGTTGGAGGCTATTTTGTAAATGACATCGCCAAAGTCGAAGATCGGTAGGATGGTCAGTTTTACGAGGGTATGTTCGACAGCATGAGTGAAGGATGCTTTGTTGCAAAATAAGAAGCTGATTCTAGATTTAATTTTGGATTGGAGATGCTTAATGTGGGTCTGGAAGGAGAGTTTACAGTCTAACCAGACACCTAGGTATTTGTAGTTGTCCACATATTCTAGGTCAGAACCGTCCAGAGAATGGACTATATTATATTACTATATAATATAGTTACCATACTATATACCATACTGTATTGTTAAATACCATTTGTTTTATTGTGTTTACTAACAGGCTGAGTCAGGTTTGCTAGCTCTGGAATGGCTCGGGGTCCCTGAGGAGAGAATTGAGACCTACTGATTTAGACAAAACTTCTTAAATGACTCAAGGACATACATGACTCTTCCACAAGACACCATCATTAGCCATAGTCAGATATGACATGCAACAGCATAACACAACCTATTAGATCAACTGGAATGACACTGACTCACAGTTGCAGAAAAAGAGTTGTGAACAAACCACACCCCAAATGATTTGAATGAGCCACCACTCCTACCCTTCTTTAAACGGCAAAGAAACATTGAAGTGACGTCGCACGAACCATCTCGCAAGCTTGCAAGATCAGAATGGTTCGTACGAGGCTACCATTTAAGGACTCAAAGGGTTCTTTAGGTCAGTATGGTTCCACATAGAACAGCTTTTCCCAAACTCGATTACCATGAATTGTTTACGAGGTTTAATGTTTGATTTGTTACATTCAATAATTCAATAATTGCTTGATAAAATGATGGCAATCCTCCATTTCTATCGCCAGTAAGAAACTGCTATATTTAGCAAGTTGGCTGGTAACAACTGAGAACTGCTAGCTAACTGGCAAGCACAATAACAGTCAACAACTTTCGGGAGTACAGACCCCCAGCAATTGGCCGATCGCCTTCTAGTGGTGAAAGTAAGAACTCCCGAAAATGCAGAGAGGAGAATCATTATTCTGTCAAGGAAACTTTTTTTCATATTCGGACGAAATAAATGTGATCAAGTGTGTAAATGATAACACTTTAGTGCAGGAAGGAAATAAATGTATTGAGTGAATGCTGGAATGAATCAATTAACAATGCAAATGGGAAATGTGTGCATTAAGGAAATAGACACCTGGCTCAAATAGGTGTCTGTCTCTAGTAAGTGACTGTTGTGTTCTGTTGTGTTCAACTGAAAATATTTTCTGAAAATAAAGTAATGTGAGTAAATGATGGTTATTTAGTGATAATGGACAGTCACTACCACAATAATTTGAGTCTCTGTTGTTACAGCATTCAACCCACATAATGCATAGTGCATTCAATGTTTAAATAAATATGAAAAACCAAAAAATTAAAGCAACCTCAAAAAGCACTACTCACTCAGCACTACCAAGCTATTATGCCAGATGAGAAGGAGGGATAATGGGCAAAGACAGAGATGAATGAAAAACACTTAAGAGGGAAACTGGAATCTACTCTGCCAGGTTATTAATGGAGAGAGAAGGATGAATGAAAGAGGAAAACAATGATTTATTTAGAGGTACTAGACTTCAGTCAGGATGTTCTAGAGAAGGAAAATGTGAATAAAACAGAGAAAGAGAGCAGAATAAGAAGAAGAAATACTAATAGGAGTCTTTAGGGAGGTTAGCCTAGCTGGGATAGAGATGTCGGTTCTGGTTGGGTGAACACAGAACACCTTAAACCACTCAGGTCCTTAGTGAATCCCACAACTCTTTCATATAAAACCAATGGAGAACAGATAGGGTGTAAGAGACTGCTGGACATTGATTGAGCTGTGAATATTATAGTAAATGTATTCTAAGTGAAACCCATAGCATTGCAAAATGTGTGTGTGTGCTTGTGTGTGTGCACGTGTGTGCACATGTGTGTGAGTGCGAGCGTTTGTGTGTTTATGTGTGCATGCATGTGTGTGTACCTTATTGAGAGTGTTCAGGGAAGGTTCATCATTGGCCAGGTCCTCCTTTCAGTCTCTCAGTTTTCCTGTGACCACCACAGCTACATATGCTGGATCTTAACTTGATTGCTCTTTTGTCACAGCGAATTCTCCTGATGCATCAGTAAATTCAAACGGGAGTGGCTAAACATGAGCAGTTGTCTTTTTCACCAGGCGGAGGCAGTCGAGTCGTTGGGATCAGGGCTTGCTATCTAAGATAATGATCTCTCTCGCTCGCTCAAACGCTATAGACCTACAGCTGAAATCGGAAGTTTACATACACTTAGGTTGGAGTCATCAACCACTCCACAAATTTCTTGTTAACAAACTATGGTTTTGGCAAGTCGGTTAGGACATCTACTTTGTGCATGACACAAGTCATTTTTCCAACAATTGTTTACATATAGATTATTTCACTTATAATTCACTGTATCACAATTCCAGTGGGTCAGAAGTTTACATACACTAAATTGCCTGTGCCTTTAAAAAGCTTGGAAAATCCCAGAAAATGATGTCATGGCTTTAGAAGCTGATTGGCTAATTTACATAATTTGAGTCAATTGGAGGTGTACCTGTGGATGTATTTCAAGTCCTACCTTCAAAGTCAGTGACTCTTTGCTTGACATCATGGGAAAATCAAAAGAAATCAGCCAAGACCTCAGAAAAAAATGGTAGATGTCCACAAGTCTGGTTCATCCTTGGGAGCAATTTCCAAATGCCTGAAGGTAACACATTCATCTGTACAAACAATAGTATGCAAGTATAAACACCATGGGACCATGCAGCCGTCATACCGCTCAGGAAGGAGACGCGTTCTGTCTCAGAGAGATGAACGTACTTTGGTGCAAAAGTGCAAATCAATCCCAGGTAACAGCAAAGGACCTTGTGAAGATGCTGGAGGAAACAGGTCCAAAAGTATCTACATCCACAGTAAAACGAGTCCTATATTGACATAACCTGAAAGACTGCTCAGCAAGGAAGAAGCCATTGCTCCAAAACCGCCATCAAAAAGCCAGACTACAGTTTGCAACTGCACAAGGGGACAAATGCCGTACTTTTTGGAGAAATGTACTCTGGTCTGAAAAAACAAAAATATAACTATTTGGCCATAATGACCGCCATTATGTTTGGAGGAAAAAGGGGGAGGCTTGCTAGCCGAAGAACGCCATCCCAGCCGTGAAGCACGGGGGTGGCAGCATCATGTGTGGGGGTGCTTTGCTGCAGGAGGGACTGGTGCGCTTCACAAAATAGATGGCATCATGAGGATGGAAAATTATGTGGATATATTGAAGCAACATCTCAAGACATCAGTCAGGAAGTTGAAGCTTGGTCGCAAGTGGGCCTTCCAAATGGACAATGACCCCAAGCATACATGCAAAGTTGTGGCAAAATGGCTTAAGGACAACAAAGTCAAGGTATTTGAGTGACCATAATAAAGCCCTGACCTCAATCCTATAGAAAATTTGTGGGCAGAACTGAAAAAGTCTGTGTGAGGAAAGAGGCGTACAAACCTGACTCAGTTACACCAGCCCTGTCAGGAGAAATGGCCCTTATTTCACCCAACTTATTGCAGGAAGCTTGTGGAACGCTACCCAAGTTTTAACCCAAGTTAAACAATATAAAGGCCATGCTACCAAATACTAATTGAGTGTTTGTAAACATCTGACCCACTGGGAATTTGATGAAAGAAGTAAAAGCTGAAATAAATCATTCTCTCTACTATTATTCTGACATTTCACATTCTTAAAATATAGTGGTGATCCTAACTGACCTAAGACATGGAATTTTTACTAGGATTAAATGTCAGGAATTGTGAAATACTGAGTTTAAATGTAATTGGCTAAGGTGTATGTAAACTTCCAACATCAACTGTAGGTCCTATTACTGCAACATTCAAATGTACAAAACATGTATCTGAAATACAGCCATACACATACAACCATTGTTTTATTGTGCTTAATAACACAAGGTAGATACTAGGCCAAGGCATACAAGTGTTTAGTGTTTAGTGTAAACTCAGCAAAAAAAGAAACGTCCCTTTTTGTCACGCCCTGACCTTAGAGAGTCTGTTTATTTCTCTATTTGGTTAGGTCAGGGTGTGTTTTGGGTGGGCATTCTAGTTTTATATTTCTTTGTTGGCTGGGTATGGTTCCCAATCAGAAGCAGCTGTCTATCGTTGTATCTGATTGGGAATCGTACTTAGGCAGCCTGTTTTCCACCTGAGTTTGTGGGATCTTGATTTTGCACAGTCGCTGTATAGCCCTGCAGAACTTTACGTTCGTTGATCTTTTGTTGTTTTTTGGGTGTTCATCTCAATAAAGGAAGATGTACACTTTCCTGCACTTCGGTCTCATTCCGACGATGGACGTAACACGTTTTCAGGACCCTGTCTTTCAAAGATAATTCCTAAAAATCAAACTAACTTCACAGATCTTCATTGTAAAGAGTTTAGATAAAATAAAATACAACATTTTATTTGTCACATACACATGGTTAGCAGATGTTAATGTGAGTGTAGCGAAATGCTTGTGCTTCTAGTTCCGACAATGCAGTAATAACCAACGAGTAATCTAACCTAACATTTCACAACAACTACCTTAAACACACAAGTGTAAAGGGATGAAGAATATGTACATAAAGATATATGAATAAGTGATGGTACAGAACGGCATAGGCAAGATGCAGTAGATGGTATAGAGTACAGTGTATACATATGAGATGAGTAATGTAGGGTATGTAAACATATAAAAGTGACATTGTTTAAAGTGGCTAGTGATACATGTATTACATAAAGATGGCAAGATGCAGTAGATGGTATCGAGTAAAGTATATACATATGAGATGAGTAATGTAGGGTATATAAATGTTATATTAAGTGGCATTGTTTAAAGTGGCTAGTTATACATTTTTTACATCAATTTTTCCATTATTAAAGTGGCTGGAGTTGAGTCAGTATGTTGGCAGCAGCCGCTCAATGTTAGTGGTGGCTGTTTAACAGTCTGATGACCTTGAGATAGAAGCTGTGTTTCAGTCAACCGGTCCCTGCTTTGATGCTCCTGTACTGACCTCGCCTTCTGGATGATAGCGGGGTGAACAGGCAATGGCTCGGGTGGTTGTTGTCCTTGATGATCTTTATGGCCTTCCTGTGACATCGGGGGGTGTAGGTGTCCTGGAGGGCAGGTAGTTTGCCCCCAGTGATGCGTTATGCAGACCCCACTACCCTCTGGAGAGCCTTATGGTTGTGGGCGGAGCAGTTGCCATACCAGGCGGTGATACAGCCCGACAGGATGCTCTCGATGCTCTCGATTCTGCATCTGTAAAAGCTTGTGAGTGCTTTTGGTGACCAGCTGAATTTCTTCAGCCTCCTGAGGTTGAAGAGGTGCTGCTGCGCCTTCTTCACCACGCTGTCTGTGTGGGTTGAACAATTTAGTTTGTCCGTGATGTGTACGCCGAGGAACTTAAAATTTACTACCCTCGCCACTACTGTCCTGTCGATGTGGATTGGGGGGTGCTCCCTCTGTCGTTTCCTGAAGTCCACGATCACCTCCTTTGTTTTGTTGACGTTGATTGTGATTATTATTTTCCTGACACCACACTCCGAGGGCTCTCACCTCCTCCCTGTAGGCCGTCTCGTCGTTGTTGGTAGTCAAGCCTACCACTGTAGTGTCGTGTGCAAACTTGATGATTGAGTTGGAGGCATGCATTGCCACGCAGTCGTGGGTGAACAGGGAGTACAGGAGAGGGCTCAGAACGCACCCTTGTGGGGCCCCAGTGTTGAGGATCAGCGGGGTGGAGATGTTGTTACCTACCCTCACCACCTGGGGGCGGCCGGTCAGGAAGTCCAGTACACAGTTGCACAGGGCGGGGTCGAGACCCAGGTTCTCGAGCTTAATGACGAGTTTCCTGTATGTAATTAAACCTAAGATTACCTGGGGTACCAATGTAAGAAATAACAAGTAAATAAACAAAATACTGCATAGTTTCCTAGGAACGCGAAACGAGGCAGCCATCTTTGTCGGAGCTGGATGTCACAGTCATACAGCCTTACCTACTGGTGCAGTCATACATCCTTACCTAATGGTACAGTCATACAGCCTTACCTAATGGTACAGTCATACAGCCTTACCTACTGGTACAGTCATACAGCCTTACCTATTGGTGCAGTCATACATCCTTACCGAATGGTGCAGTCATACATCCTTACCTACTGGTACAGCCATACAGCCTTACCTACTGGTGCAGTCAATCCAGGGAGCTCGCTCTAGTTACGGCCACTAGGGACAACGGTGAGTTCTATTATCTTCAAGTAGGCTGCCAGCTTCTATGTCGTTGTGGATGGTGGATTGACGTAAAACACAGCTCTCCTGCGTCGAGGGTTGTTTTTCCAAATCCAGAGCAAGGCAATTGGTTTGAGTTTTTCTGTCTCAATCCTTTCCCAAACTTTAAGCCGTAACTTAACCACTCTGAATTATTTCCTAAACGTAACCCTAAACGTAACCCCAAAATTCAGGGTAGGGGAGTAACTAATTACATGTACTCTGATTACAAAAACACTAACTGTTACGTTACCAGCTAAAAACATATTGCAATCACGTTACAGATACTTTATTAAAAATGAGTTGCTTATTTATTGGATTACTTTTAAATTCAGTTGTTTGTGAAAAGTATATTACGACTTTCTGTTTTCTCAATGACATTCAATTCAGAAACGAAAAAAAAGGCTAAAGTTTCAGTTTGTTCCGTGTGAAGGAGTCTTCTTTTAATGGCTTTTATTGAGGGACTTGTAATCCGAATGTAATCCGATTACGTTACTGAGTTTGGGTAATCCAAAAGTGACAGTTTCTGACAGTTAACTAGTAAATATAACTGATTACATTTAGAAAGTAACCTACCCTGCCCAAACCTTAACCCTTAACCTAACGAAATGTCAAACCCCCAGCCCAAAGCAAGTGTTTTTTGCTTCACTTTTGAGGAGTTAGGTAACAGTGTCTCAACTTAAACGTTTAAAACCTTACATTAACCCATAGGGTTTTGGAAAAACTTGGACAAACGTCAAATTGGGGGGATCAAAATTATCAACAAATAATTTATTTAAAGGAATTGTTTCAGAATAATTTTGTGACTGTAAAACACTATCCCATACTATACTGAACAATGCAACATGCAACAATTTCAAAGATTTTACTGAGTTGCAGTTCATAAGGAAATCAGTCAATTGAATTAAATTCATTCGGTAATAATCTATGAATTTCACATGACTGGGAATACAGATATCCATATGTTGGTCACAGTTATCTTAAAAAAGGAAGGGGTGTGGATCAGAAAACCAGCCAGTATCTGGTGTGACCACCATTTGCCTCATGCAGTGTGACACATCTCTTTCACTTAAAGTTGATCAGGCTGTTGGTTGTGGCCTGTGGAATGTTGTCCCACTCCTCTTCAATGGCTGTGTGAAGTTGCTGGACATTGGAGGGAACTGGAACACACTTTCGTACAGGGCGATCCAGAGCATCCCACACATGCTCAGTTGGTGACATGTCTGGTGAGGCCAGGTTCTGGGCAAGGCCAACGCTGAGCAGGCCGCAGCACAGGACAAGCTCACAATCATCAAGACCAAGATCAGCGTGAGTTAACGCTGACCAGTTAGAAACAGTGGTTAGTTTTGAAATAGTTCACTACATCCTGGTATTAGAATGAACATGTTGTGTAAATCTTGGAATGTATTTAACAATAATGTAATAGTGTATGCAATAACACCTCTGTTTCCTTACAAATAGTTTTTACATCTCTGAAGTGAGTTCTACTTAAAGGCTGTAGCAGTAAATACCAGTATAAAACGGTTGTGAGTCAATGGCAATCCTCTCCGCAGTTTCTCCCCAGTCCATCTTAATGTAGTCAGATCATGCAGCAGCAGCCTTGGTGCCTGCTAACGTCCAACCCTGAAGAGTTCCTTGTTTTACAAGCATTTTCGCGAGCGACACTGGCAATAATATCTGCACGTGTATGTGACCAATAAAATTTGATTTGATTTATTCTCGAATAAGTTCCAAATCCACTATTTTCCGTGTCATTTGTTTGGCCGTCAGCAAGAGCATTTCTGTAGAGAAAGGCTCCTGAATCAGGGGTTATTAGCAATTCTAATTTAAAAAATAATAATAATTCCACCAATCCTTGGTGGAGACGGAAAACTTTTCGGCAACTTTCAGAAGACTGAAAGTTTTGTTTCATCCGGAGTAAACCTGTTTGTAGCTTGTCGTCGGGTAATGAGCGTTTAGATCATTTGAAGTTTTATCTGTCATCTTACCAAGCAATATCGCTTTCTCTCGCTCGCTCTCTCGCCATTGTGTTTGTGTGTGTGACAGCACCTTAATGAGAAACTGGCCAAGCTGACAGCCAAGTTTGATAAAGCCGTGGACGACAAGTTAAAATGACAGCAGGAGGCTGAGTCCACCGCTTGCACCATCTTCCTCTCAAACCACCTGGTGAGTAGGCCACACACACACACACACACACACACACACACACACACACACACACACACACACACACACACACACACACACATACACACACACACACACACACACACACACAGTACTGATTAGTATTCAGTAAGGAGATGTGTTGACAGCGTGAGGAGGATCCACTAGATGAAGAAGGGAATAAAGCGCTCAGCATTTTCAACAATGTAATCATTATTGATTAGTTAAGCTTATTATTTCTGAACCAGCTGTGTTCTATAACTTTAAGACAGTTAGAGTACTGACTGTTTACTTTTGAATGAGTCTACAGCTAGCAGGGTGCAGTGTGGGTAATCAGTGTCACTCAGGGTAGAATGCTAATTGCCTTTTGTGTAAATCATGCTTTTATATCAATATGAGATTTGCCAGAAAATTCAAGTTACATATATAGTATGTGGGAATCTTGAGTTGTGATCTGTCCTGTGTCACTCAGTAGTTATGCCATGTCATGTCACAATGTTTTGTGGTCTGTAGGTGGATGGTCTGACGTCGGAGAACGTGCTCTGGCTGGAGAATGTGCCCTGGCTGGAGAATGTGCCCTGGCTGGGGAACGTGCCCTGGCTGGAGAACGTGCCCTGGCTGGAGAATGTGCCCTGGCTGGGGAACGTGCCCTGGCTGGAGAACGTGCCCTGGCTGGAGAACGTGCCCTGGCTGGAGAACGTGTGCTGGGAGGAGGTGGTGTAGAGTTTCAGATGTCGGGAGAGGACTTTGTGTCTCCTAGCTGGGATACTTCACTAAGGGCTACTGCCACCAGCTCATAGACAACACCTGGAGATCTTTCCTCAGTCAACTACAGGGCGAGAGAACACACACAATTACTAGGAGGTTCACATGACAATATCAAAAGCTTTATGTGGGCTACAACACAGTTTGACAACATGGGAGATGGTTTGAAGATTTTCCTAGTAACTGACTTACATTCTACGACAGTATTATATGCTGATAAAGGATGACCACAGCAGCTCCTCTCTCTCCCAGTGACCCCTGACCTGGACCCTCTGGCCATGCTGATGGACAACGCTGACATTGTGGCGTGGCAGAACGAGGGGCCTGCCGGATGACAGGATGTCCACTTTGTAATCCAGATGAGCAGATCAGGTTTGCAATGAATAATCTTCCACCAGACCACCTCTCACCAGAAGAGGGGAGGAGGGAACTGGTGGGTGGGTTTTTGACACCTCCACTCCCTGTCGTACATTAAGGTAGAAGATGACTCTCTCCCTCCATCTTAAAATGCTCATAGGAATGTGCCTTTGTTTCACAGGCAGTTTTTCCACCGAAACTCTAACACTCTCAAGAGTGAATACTGGAACAATATTTCTAACATAAGAATTTGGGAATGGTCAGTGGAGAGCTATAGAAAACTGTCATATTGTTTTTTATTTTGTGATGTCATTAAAAATGGTATGGATGAAATACTATAACTTAGAAAGTATATCCCCTTTATCTGTCAAGTTTTCATCCAAAACATTGTGCATATAATATGAAACATGATGCATTGTTTTTGTTAAGATAGGAATGTGATTTTAGGAGTTATAAGAGAACTTGCCGAAATATAGTGTACCCTTGCACAATAAGTAGTCACGCCCTGAGTGAGGTCAGAGAGCATGTCAAACTGACGGAACCGTCCCCTTCAGCCAGAGTGCATAAAGGCATTGCCAACAGAGATTAACATTAGACCAGGAAACGTTGGGGTGGGAGCTACACATTTGAAATGGTTGGAACTTTGAACCACAACACCAGGTGAAGAAAATACCACACCTCCCAGACTAGAACAAAAAGATGGCGAGCTGCAGCTCATGCCCAAAGGGGTCTGAATCCTGACTATCAACACGAGGAGGAAGAAGCAAGCTCACCTCTCAGACAATCACTGGTACAGCTGATTAGCTATCTTGAGTCAAATATCTAGAAAAGCAAACTCTTCAAACCATCCTACCCTACTCTTGTCAAATAACCGTAGTACGCTATTCTCATCTCCCCAATGGGAACCATTGACACGGCTGGCTAGCAATCTTCCAGAGTGAACAACAGTAGAAGACGGGGAAAGGGGAGGCCCCTTTCAGACAATCAGTGCCATACAGCTTGCCGCTAAAAGGCCAACAACCTTCCTAATACTTATCCACGATAAGTGGATACATCTCTCTCCCTCTCCATGTTGTTGTGTAAAAAGCCACCATATTGTAAAAGTCCGCTAGGGACTTTTGGTCTCATGTGTTAAGTGTGTATGTTATCCTGTTTATTATTTAGTTAGCTAGTACATAAATAATTAAACCAATTTGTGTAGTACTGAATCATGAGTAAGGCTGGGGTTTTTGCAGATGATTGAGGTTACTGTCACGGATCCCTCTGGAACTGTGTCATTACGCACACCTAGTCCCCATTTCCCTGATTGTAATTGTATAAATGTGTCCTTTGATTTCCATTGGGCTGTTGATTATTGTTTCAATGTCCGTTGGTCGTGTGAGTACCTGTGCCTTGTTGTTTTGGCTTTCGTGCCGCTTGTATTGTGCAGATGATTACGGGTCTCATCCCGTGTTGTATCATTGTGCGCTTGTGTATGTTCTGGTCTCATCCCGTGTATTTATTCGAGGTACTCCTCACTCTTTTGTTTGGGTTTCAACCCTGTGTTTTGTATATGTGTTTGTTTGGTCTTCATCCCCGTGCCTTTACACGGCACGCTGTAATTTGGGTAATATAAAAAAAACTATTACGCATTCCTGCGCCTGTCTCCTGATCCTTTATATCAATGTGACAGTAACGACTGTTCAGAATGATGATATAATAAGATGTTAACAGGTAATGATTAATAAGATGACTGTTTATTGATGAAATAGATATATATCTAATATAGTTTAATTCAGGGGATATAATATAATATAATATAACACAATATAAGCAGCAGGGACATGACACTTTCTAGCGGACCAAACTAATACACAGTACACTGTGGCCTGAGCCAGTTATCACTTTGTTTTCTATTCTTTTTAAAAATGTTTTTTTAAGAGTTTAAACTAACTCTTCCGTGGTGCCCCAAATCCTAATGAGTTCATTGTTTACATGAGTCATTTAATCGGCTAACAATTAAACATAGTTAGTGGATTAAATAAATAACAGTCATCAGATTAATGACAGTAAAGTCATGACACCATAGAGAACGCCACCGCCCTCAGATACAGGGCGGCAAGTGGATTAAAAAAGAGATACGCGTCATCCCCATCGGACCGAGAGGGTGAGTCACAAGATGGCAGCTGTTCGGGAGAGAGTTTCTGAAGAGGGTATATTATCGTCTCTCTTCAATCTTAATAGAGACCATAATTGCCTCTTCTATCGGGCAGATTGTGTGAGAAAGATAACTAACTTTTCTCTGAATCACTTCCTGGTCTAATGAATTACTATAACAATGTAGTGTAGATTAGATTTTTTTCTTCAATTAAATTTTCCCATCATTTGTTCCAACAAACACGTCATATAAAGTCCATAAAATGTTTGGTAAAACTGATAAAGACCCATTTATGCTCTTCTAGCGACAATAAAACTCTAATTCACTGTGTGTCTTTCTCAGGTAACTCCACTTCATAGAGAGAGCGCTATCTGCTGGTGATGTGGTTTTGATTGAGAACCTAGAGGAGACTGTAGACCCGGTTTTAGGGCCACATCAACTCTGATATCTGTTTTAAAATAAACGTGTCAGTCAGTTCCACTAGGCCAAATCCTACCATGAGGGGTGCATGGACTCACTTTAAGTTTGGATTGATCTTAATACAACATGTCTTCAATCATCTCACCTCCAACACCTCTCATCCCCCTTCCTCTACTCTCATCTCCTCTCCTTTCTACCTCTCCACGGGTACATTCAGATAAGGGACAAGGAGTGTGAGCACAACCCCAGCTTCAGACGGATCCTCCACACTAATCTTGCCAGCTCCCACTGCCAGCCTGAGCTGCAGGCCCAGTGCACCCT
>NC_034193.2:9375085-9390085 GCF_002021735.2 Oncorhynchus kisutch
TGTGATATGTACGTCTGTGATATGTAACGAGGAACTTAAAACTCTCCACCTCCTTCTCCACTACTATCCTGTCGATGTGGATAGGGGGGGGTGCTCCCTTTGCTGTTTCCTGAAGTCCACGTGTTCCATGTAGGTTTACCGTGTCATGACATCTTGATAACCGCGGACCGTGCATCTGGAAAGTTTTCAGACCCCTTGTCTTTTTAAATTTTTAAATTTATTTTGATTTTTTTACCTTTATTTAACCAGGCAAGTCAGTTAAGAACATATTATTATTTTCAATGACGGCCTGGGAACAGGGGCAGAACGACAGATTTGTACCTTGTCAGCTCAGGGGTTTGAACTCGCAACCTTCCGGTTACTAGTCCAACGCTCTAACCACTAGGCTACGCTGCCGCCCCAGTTTTTCACATTATAACTTTACAGCCTTATTCTAAAATGGATGAAATACTTTACCCCCTTCATTAAAACACAATCACCAGAATAACAAAGAAAAAAAACTAGTTTGTAACTAGTTTTCAGACCCTTTACTCAGTACTTTGTTGAAGCACATTTGTCAGCGATTACAGCCTCGAGTATTTTTGGGTATGATGCTACAAGCCTGGCACACCTGTATTTGGGGAGTTTTTCACATTCTTATCAGCAGATCCTCTCAAGCTCTGTCAGGTTGGATGGGGAACGTCGCTGCACAGCTATTTTCAAGTCTCTCCAGAGATGTTTGATTGGGTTCAAGTCCGGGCTCTGGCTGGGCCACTCAAGGACATTTAGAGACTTGTCCCGAAGCCACTCCTGCTTTGTCTTGGCTGTGTGCCTAGAGTCTTTGTACTGTTGGAAGGTGAACTTTCGCCCCAGTCTGAGGTCCTTAGCGGTCTGGAGGAGGTTTTCATCAAGGATCTCTCTGTACTTTGCTCCGTTCATCTTTCCCTCGATCCTGTCCAGTCTTCCAGTCCCTGCAGGTGAAAAACATCCACACAGCATGTTGCTTCCACTACCATGCTTCACCATAGACATGACACTTGGCATTCAGGCCAAAGAGTTCATTCTTGGTTTCGTCAGACCAGAGAATCTTGTTTCTCATGGTCTGAGAGTCCTTTAGGTGCCTTTTGGCAAACTCCAAGCAGGCTGTCATGTGCCTTTACTGAGGAGTGGCTTTCGTCTGGCCACTCTACCATAAAGGCCTGATAAGTGGTATGCTGCAGAGATGGTTGTCCTTCTGGAAGGTTCTCCCATCTCCACAGAGGAACTCTGGAGCTCTTTCAGAGTAACCATCTGGTTCTTGGTCACCTCCCTGACCAAGGCCCTTCCCCCCCGATTGCTCAGTTTGGCCGGGCGGCCATCTCTAGGAACAGTCTTGGTGGTTTCAAACTTCTTCCATTTAGGGGACCTTCAATGCTGCAGAAATGTTTTGGTACCCTTCCCCAGATCTGTGCCTCAAACACAATCCTGTCTTGGAGCTCTATGTACAATTCCTTCGAACTCATGGCTTGGTATTTGATCTGACATGCACTGTCAACTGTGGGACCTTATGTAAGCAGGTGTGGGCCTTTCCAAATCATGTCCAATCAATTGAATTTACCAGAAGGGGACTCCAATCAAGTTGTAGAAACATCTCAAGGATGATCAATGGAAACAGGATGCACCTGAGCTCAATTTCAAGTCTCATAGCAAAAGGTCTGAATAATTATGTAAATGAAATATTTCCGTTTTAGAAAACATTTCCGAAAACCTGTTTTTGTTTTGTCATTATGCGGTATTCTGTGTAGATTGATGAGAAAAATAAAAAATGTAATCCATTTTAGAACAAGGCTGTAACGTAACAAAATGTGGAAAAAGCCAAGGGGTCTGAATACTTTCCGAATACACCGTACATCTCTTTCAGACCAAGTGACTTTCATCAATATATTGGGCTCTATTTACTTTCACATTTGAAAATGGTTGGCATCAAATTAGACATTGTGCAAAACTACAAATCCCTGCAACAGCCTGCAAGTGATCTCTAGGTGACGCTTTTGCTAACGTGTGGTGTCACTTTAAAACGTGCACTAGACAGGTTAAAGATGCAGCCAAATGTATTCATTCCTAAATTTGGATAACATTAGAAAGTTAATCCAGAGATTCTTAGCTTTGCCTCGATTCGGCAGTCTCGTCCAGATCACTGTGGCATTTGTAGTTCTTTATGATAGCCACATTAGCAGCTAATTTGTGTAAATTCAGGCAAATATATTGATAAAAGTCACCTCCTTCCAGAGATATTTACACAGTTATCAAAACATCACACCAGGGTAAGCCTACACGAAGCATAGCCCTTATTTTAAGTGTTTTTAAAATCAAAATTGTTGGTGGAGAAACGATTGGAACCATTTCCTTGTTTGACCACTAGGTTTTATGGGTATTATGAATCATACTGTGGTACTCTATTTGTGCTTGCGTGCGTGGGTGTCTCTTTCTTTCTCTCCTATCCCTCCCTCTAACCAAACCAGAAACCCAAATCAGATGCCCAACTTCACTCAGAAACCCATTCAGCTGACTGCAGTGTTTTGGGAGAGATCAGGAACTCTGATCATGTTAAAAGTCAGTCAGCGTGTTGGAGCGTAACAATTATATGTTCATCAAGATGATTTCATTCAGCTGCTGCTGATTTGCATTGGGAGGGTTTAATCAGATCTGTAGGCTTTCATCATCTGAGAACAAATCAGCATTTTTAATAACCGGAAAACACACAAACACACACACACACAGTTGGGCACAGATATGGTCACACACACACACACACACACACGCACGCACCACAAACACGCACGCATGCACACACACACACACACACACGCACAAACACACACACACACAAACACACACACACAGATGGGCACAGATATGGTCACACACACACACAAACACACACACAAACACACGCACACACACACACACGCACAAACACACGCATGCACGCACACACACACACACGCACAAACACACACACACGCACGCACGCACACACACACGCACAAACACGCACACACGCACACGCACAAACACACGCGCGCACACACACAAAACAGCAGTTTTGTTTTAAGCCCCCTCAGCAAAACGCAGCAGGAAAATGCAATGTAGTTTAATGAAGCTTGTTTAATTAGCATTTCATTGAGATGGGAGAAGAAGAAGAAGAAGAGGAAGAAGAAGAAGAAGAAGGCGAAGAAGAAGAAGAAGAAGACGAAGAAGATGAATAAGAAGACGAAGAAGACGAAGACGAAGAAGAAGAAGAAGAAGGCGAAGAAGAAGAAGAAGACGAAGAAGAAGAAGATGGGAAAAATAAGTGGTGTGGAACCCTTCTCATTTTAATTATTGTTAAAAGTTAAGCAGGGTAAACGCGTTGCTAGCTCCATGCACCTGCTATCCAAATAATTCCCAGTCTCTGTCTGTCTCTCTGTCTTAATTTGATTATTTGGTCAAAACCCGTTCTGTGTTCCCCAGTAAACAACCCTTTTCCTCTCTGCTGACTGATAGCAATCACAGTACTGATAGTATAGCCTGACTCTATCGACCTGTTTATTGTCTCTAATGACTTCAGAGTTTAGCTACTAAGCTGTATACAGTTGTCTTTCATTTATAAAACGTGTAGTTTAGATCCAGGATGCTCATTCGTTGATATTGTTATTCATGATGATCCACCGGTAACGCATTATAACAGTTCCATTTTGAATTATCACTGGCAGCTCATAAACATTATCTTAACTGGTTGAAGCAGTGAAGATAACGTTTGCTAACTTCCAATTGCTTAATTACATTTTTCAATAGCGACGTGTGTGCGTCGTGTTTTGATGTGGAGAGCTTTGCCCTTGTAGAGTGGAAAGAGAGGAGAGGAGGGGAGAGAGAGAGAGAGAGAGAGAGAGAGAGAGAGAGAGAGAGAGAGAGAAGACAGGAGAAAGAGAGGAGTGAGAGAGAGAGGAGAGGAAAAGTGAGAGAGGGGGGAGAGGAAAAGAGAGAGAGAGAACAGGAAATGAGAGAAGAGAGTAGTGCAGAGGAGAAGGAGAGGAGTAGAGAGGAGGAGAAGAGGAGAGAAGAAAGAGAACAGGAGAGGAGCGGGAGAGGTAAAGGAGAGAAGAAGGAGAGGAGCGGGAGAGAGATGAGGACAAGGAGAGAGAAAAGGGGAGAAGAGAGAGGAGATGAGGGAAGAGAGAGATGACAGGAGAGGAGAAGGAGATGAGAGGAAGAGGAGAAGGAGAGGAGAGGACAGGAGAGAAGAGAGAGGACAGGAGAGGAGAGAGAAGACAGGAGAGGAGAGGGAGAGGACAGGAGAGAGAGTAAGGACAGGAGAAGAGAGGGATTGAGGACAGGAGAAGAAAGGGAGAGATATGTCTGGAGAGGAGAGAGAGAGGACAGGAGAGGAGAGAGAGAGGACAGGAATCTAGAGAGATATGACAGGAGAGGAGAGAAGAGAGAGAAGACAGCAGAGGAGAAGGAGATTGGAGGATAGGAGAAGAGAAAGAGAGGAGAGAGAGGACAGCAGAGGAGAAGGAGATTGGAGGATAGGAGAAGAGAAAGAGAGGATAGAGAAGACAGCAGAGGAGAAGGAGATTGGAGGATAGGAGAAGAGAAAGAGAGAAGAGAGAAGACAGCAGAGGAGAAGGAGATTGGAGGATAGGAGAAGAGAAAGAGAGGAGAGAGTAGACAGCAGAGGAGAGAAGAGAGAGAAGACAGGAGAGGAGAAGGAAATTGGAGGATAGGAGAAGAGAAAGAGAGGAGAGAGAAGACAGCAGAGGAGAAGGAGATTGGAGGATAGGAGAAGAGAAAGAGAGGAGAGAAAGAAAACACATTGAAAATAATTAACAAAAAACTGAGCAAACTAGAATGCTATTTGGCCCTAAACAGAGAATGCACAGTGGCAGAATACGTGACTACAGTGACTGACCCAAACTTCAGGAAAGCTTTGTCTATGTATGTACTCAGTGAGCATTTCCTTGCTATTGAGAAAGGCCGTTGTAGCCAGACCTGACTCTCAAGAGAAGACAGGCTATGTGCACACTGCCCACAAAATGAGGTGGAAACTAAGCTGCACTTCCTAACCTCCTGCCAAATGTATGACCTTATTAGAGACACATATTTCCCTAGCTATTGGGTGAAATGCCACAGTTTGCCATCACAACAGCAAGATTTGTGACCTGTTGCCACATGAAAAGGGCAACCAGTGAAGAACAAACACCATTGTAAATACAACCCATCTGTTTCTCATGCAAATATAGCCCAGAGAGAGGGGGAAAAAGAGTCCTAAATTAAATGATGGCAATACTTAAAATCTTTAACATCATCCTCAGCGCTGACATATTCCCCTTTATTTGGAACCAAGGACTGATCACCCCAATACACAAAAGTGGAGACAAATTTGACCCCAATAACTACCGTGGGATATGCGGCTCGTACATTTCCTCAGTGTTACTTTCCCCAGTTTCTGTGTTGTAGTTTGTGTATTTGAGTGTTTCAGGAGATGACTTCCTGAAATCCCCCAAGCAGCTGATTGGTCGACTCCACGACTAATTGGAGCTGACCCCACCCCCTCGTCAAGTTACAGCTGTATCCCATTAGACTCCTTCTCCAGTTATAAAAGCCAGAATTCTGTTGTTCAGGAGAGAGATCATTGCTGGGAGGTCATTGCAGAGAGAGAGATTGCGGAGAGATCATTGCGGCGAGATCATTGCGGCGAGATCATTGCAGAGAGAGAGGAGGCTGATGGTTATATAGTGATGTTTTTTTCTCAGAAAACGATTTGGTATGTACTATGTTAGTTGTTGCTGAGGGAGCTGATTGGTTATGTCTGTTGTGTGTCAATAGGACACAGCATTTTGATTATTGAAATGGTTTGTTATCCTGTTTCATTTGTTCCCAGGGGGAAGACACCTAGGGAGTGCTTAGGTAAGAGGCCCGCGAGCATACATATACCCGTAGTATATTCACTGTCTAGGCACACTAGGTAAGACCTGGGCAGACCACCCCTTGTATTTTGGTTAGCGCACCAGGTGGTGCTAAGTTAGATAGGTGGTGGGTAGGCAGGTTAGATAGGTAGTGGATAGGCAGGTTAGATAGGAGAGGGCAAGTTAGATAGGTGGTGGGTAGGCAGGTTAGATAGGTAGTGGATAGGCAGGTTAGATAGGAGAGGGCAAGTTAGATAGGTGGTGGGTAGGCAGGTTAGATAGGAGAGGGGGGCTTTGACATCTACTTTCTTTGCTTCTGTCCAGACCCTTTTCCCCAAATTACCGTGTGAAGGAATAAATTCCTTGTAAACAGTACCACTCTCTCTGCCTTTGTCATGCTTACTCGCACCTACAGTCCATACCTCTTTCATACCTCTTTCACTCACGGGGAGTTGAGTTGTAGCAGGGTGTTGCGTTCCCTCTTCATAGAGGCGTGCGTAACATATTGGGGGCTCGTCCGGGATCATTAACCCACCGGACCCAGCCCAGGAAGTAGTAGCTGCTCTCTCCCTGGAAGACAGTTTACACTACCGTACAGTTAAAGCTACCGTGTTGCGGGCTTATGAGTTGGTGCCTGAAGCCTATAGAAATAGCGCTTCAGGAACCACAAGAAACCATCTCACCGTACATTGGTTGAGTTTGCAAGGGACAAAGAGTCTCTGTTTAATCGATGGGGTTCAGCCAGAAAAGCAAACACCTTTGCTGATATTCGGGAGTTGATGCTGTTGGAGGACTTTAAAAGCAACCTCCCTGATAGAATTGTAGTTCATTTAAATGAACAGAAAGTGATGACATTGGCCCAGGCAGCAGTGTTGGTAGATGAGTCTGCTTTGACACACAAGACTGTCTTTGGTGCACCTCGTTTTGAAGGCCGGACGATTACGTCATCAGTGCCTCGTTCAGGTCGCTTTTCCTCTGACAACACTAAGCCTTTTCATGCAGTCCGTGAATGTTTTTACCGTCACCAAAAGGGTCACCTGATTGCGGACTGCCCGGTTTTTGAAACATAAACTGAAACAGTCCCTGTCACCGTCCCCAAAAAATAAAAGTTTGGGTTTAGTCAAGTCTTTGGCTCGTCCATTTGATCAAGTTATTGATTCAGCATTTGAGAAACCGGATCCTGTCTATGCTCTATTTATCTCTGCCGGTTAACTGGAGAACAAGCTGATCAAAAGCCTATCCAAATCATTTGAGACACCGGGGCAGCGCAGTCAGTTATTGTTACTGATGCTTTACCCTGGTCTCCTGAAACGTATTGTGGCTCGGCGGAAAAACATACGACATTGTAAAATCCAAGTTCACAAACAACAAGTTTGCGGTTAAAATTGGCAAAAAACACACCAATTTCTTTCCACAGGGCCGTGTGGTGAGACAGAGATGCAGCTTAAACTCCACCCTCTTCAACATATATATCAACGAATTGGCGAGGGCACTAGTCTGCAGCACCCGGCCAGTCTGCAGGACAAGGCCTCATCCTACTGGAATCTGAAGTCAAATGTCTAATGTTTGCTGATGATCTGGTGCTTCTGTCGCCAACCATGTAGGGCCTACAGCAGCATCTAGAACTTCTGTACAGATTCTGCCAGTCCTGGGCCCTGACAGACCTGGGCCCTGACAGACCTGGGCCCTGACAGACCTGGCCCCTGACAGACCTGGGCCCTGACAGACCTGGGCCCTGACAGACCTGGGCCCTGACAGTAAATCTCAGTAAGACAAAGATATGATGTTCCAAAAAAAGTCCAGTTGCCACGACCACAAAAACAAATTCCATCTAGACACCGTAGCCCTAGAGCACACAAAAAAACTATACATACCTCGGCCTAAACAACTGCGCCACAAGTAACTTCCACAAAGCTGTGAATGATCTGAGAGACAAGGCAAAAACGGCCTTCTATGCTATCAAAAGGAACATAAAATTCGACATACCAATTAGGATCTGTCTAAAAATACTTAAATCAGTTATAGAACCCTTCATGGTTGTGAGGTCTGGGGTCCGCTCACCAACCAAGAATTCATCAAATGGGACAAAGACCAAATTGAGACTGCATGTACAACGTAAACACCAAATAATCCATGCAGAGCACAATTAGGCTGATAAGAAAGCCAATATTTGACCATTGTGACTGACCCAAACTTAAGGAAACTTTGACTATGTACAGACTCAGTGAGCATAGCCTTGAAAGGCCTCTGAATGCAGACCTGGCTCTCAAGAGAAGACAGGCTACTGTATGTGCACACTGCCCACAAAATAAAGTGGAAACTGATCTGCACTTCCTAAACTTCTGTCGAATGCATGACCATATTAGAGACACATATTTCCCTCAGATTACACAGACCAACAAAGAATTTAAAACCATATCCAATTTTGATAAACTCCCATATCTACTGGGTGAAATTCCACAGTGTGTCATCACAGCAGCAGTACTTGTGACCTGTTGCCGCAAGAAAAGGGCAACCAGTGAAGAACAAACACCATTGTAAATACAACCCATATTTACGTTGATTTGTTTTCCCCTTTGAACTTGAACTATTTGCACATCATTACAATGCTGTATATAGACATAATATATAATAATATAATATCATTATTTTTGAACTTTTGTGAGTGTAATGTTTACTGTTCAATTTTATTGTTTATTTCGCTAAGTGTTTATTATCTTTTTCACTTGCTTTGGCAATGTAAACTAATGTTTCCCATGCCAATAAAGTCCTTAAATTGAATTGAGAGAGAGCGAGCGAGCGAGAAAGAAAGCAAACAAGAGAGAAGGAGAGGCGAGAGAGAGAACAGGAGAGAGGGGGAGAGAGAGAAAGAGAAGGACAGGAGAGGAGAGGACAGGAGAGAGGGGGAGAGAGAGAAAGAGAAGGACAGGAGAGGAGAGGACAGGAAGAGGGGGAGAGAGAGAAAGAGAAGGACAGGAGAGGAGAGGACAGGAGAGAGGGGGAGAGAGAGAAAGAGAAGGACAGGAGAGGAGAGGACAGGAGAGAGGGGGAGAGAGAGAAAGAGAAGGAGAGGCGAGAGAGAGAACAGGAGAGAGGGGGAGAGAGAGAAAGAGAAGGACAGGAGAGGAGAGGACAGGAAGAGGTTGTGAAGTAAACTCACAGGGCAAACTGCAAATAAAAAGAAAATATTAAGATGGGCAAAAGAACACAGACACTGGACAGAGATATGGCTTTTTCTTTGCAACTCTGCCTAGAAGGCTATTATTCCTGAGTTGCCTCTTCACTGTTGACATTGAGACTGGTGTTTTGCGGGTAATATTTAATGAAGCTGCCAGTTGAGGTCTTGTAAGTCTGTTTCTCAAACTAGACACTCTAATGTACTTGTCCTCTTCACCGGGGCCTCCCACTCCTCTTTCTATTCTGGTTAGAATAGTTTGTTTGTGCTGTTCTGTGGAGGGAGTAGTACACAGCGTTGTACGAGATCTTCAGTTTCTTGGAATAGCCACTTCTTCACTTCTCAGAACAAGAATAGACTGACGAGTTTCAGAAGAAATGTCTTTGTTTCTGGCCATTTTGTTCCTGTAATCGAACCCACAAATGCTGATGCTCCAGATACTCAACTAGTCAAAAGAAGGCCAGTTTTATTACTTCTTTAATCAGCACAACAGTTTTCAGCTGTGCTAACATAATAGCAAAAGGGTTTTCTAATGATCAATTAGCCTTTTAAAATTATAAACTTGGATTAGTTAACACAACGTGCCATTGGAACACAAAATGATGGTTGCTGATAATGAGCCTCTGTACAACTATGTAGATATTCCGTAAAAAATCTGCTGTTTCCAGCTACAATAGTAATTTACAACATTAACAATGTCTATACTGTATTTGATGTTATTTTAATGGACCAAAAAGTTGCTTTCCTTTCCGAAACAAAGACATTTCTAAGTGACCCCAAACTTTTGAACGGTACTGCATGTTTTTTAACAGTTACAGTAATTTTATTTACATGAAGTCTTCATCCATAGTCGTCGTTTACACGATTATATATTATATTATTATATTATTATATCATTGTCCTGGTCTGACGCAGCCTAGCCCCGTTAAAGAGAGTGAGAGAGATTCCGCTTTCGAAATTGCATCACCAGGGCTCTTCTGTGGCTCTCAGTAATCGTTTTCCTGAAAAGATAGATGTATTATCTTGTTTTAATCCACGTTAGGGCCTTCTGCTGACTGTTTAATTGTTTGTTTTCCCCAGGCCGGGTAATTACGTGTACAATATGCCAACTGAGAGATAATCGTTAATAACTTCATCATTATTAGAAATGTTGTTTTTGTGACCTTATAGAGTGGAGAGAGAGGACAGGAAAGAAGGAGATGAGGGAGGGAGGGAGGGAGGGGACAGGAGAGAAGGAGATGAGAGAGAGAGGGAGAGAGGGAGAGAGAGAGGACAGGAGAGAAGGAGAGGAGAGAGAGACAGGGAGGGAGGGAGAGAGAGAGGACAGGAGAGAAGGAGAGGAGAGAGAGAGGGAGGGAGGGAGAGAGAGAGAGAGGACAGGAGGAGAGGAGAGGAGAGGACAGGAAAGTAGGAGATGAGAGAGAGAGAGAGAGAGAGAGAGAGAGAGAGAGAGGGAGGGAGGGAAAGAGAGAGAGGACAGGAGAGGAGGAGAGGAGAGGACAGGAAAGGAGAGGAGAGAAATATGAGAAATAGAGCAAGAGGAGAGAGAGAGAGAGATTGTACATGTACTTGACACCATTGCTGTTCCTGATTTGGAACACATTGGCATGTAATTGTTTTGGGACTAACTAAAATCAATCAACAAACCAGGTTTTAACAATCAGTAGAAGAGAAGAGCCTCATACTATAGAGCAGGTTTGAGGAGTTACCCAGGTCATTTTTGTCAAATCTGATTTCAACTCTGGATAGCCAGTACCACGAATGTGGCTCACCTTTTAGCCAGGTACATTTCCTTGGCAACGAATCCTTCATTACTAACATGCTCCGGGGCAGGCTAACTCAGGGCTAACTCCATTTATCCTGAATGAAATCTCTGAGCTGTAAGTTGAGTACCAATTCAATCAGATAGCCTCCCTCTCTCAACGATTGAATCATCAACCCCTTAATTTGAGGAAGATGACAGATGTTTTATTGATTAAATATTATTTAGTAGTAGTACATGGTAATTTTATGGTAATGTTAAAATACCTATCACATCGGTAATACCAATTACCCCACCGAAGTTCCTAGGCCGTCATTGAAAATAAGACTTTGTTCTTAACTGACTTAGCCTAGTTAAATAAAGGTCAAATAAATACTCATGACAGACTTTATATGGGCAAATAAAACGCATAGAACAAAAAGGAAAGCTGAGGGGGATTTTAACCTTCCAGCCTTGGAATTGTATCAACTCACCACTAAGGGCTTTTACTTGTGACATATAGTTACATACAGTGAAGAGGAACTATGGGTACTTATTGAAGATGCGCATTGACCTGACCTTAGTTCCTTTTTTATGTCTCTGTTTTAGCTTGGTCAGGGCGTGAGTTGGGGTGGGCATTCTATGTTTTTGTTCTATGTGTTGTATTTCTGCTTTTGGCCTGGTATGGTTCCCAATCAGAGGCAGCTGTCAATCGTTGTCTCTGATTGAGAACTATACTTAGGTAGCCTGTGTTCCCACTATGATTTGTGGGTAGTTGTTTTCTGTTTAGTGTATGTCAGCTTACAGAACTGTTTCATTTCTTCCATTCACTTTGTTATTTTGTTTCGTGTGTTCAGTGCTAATAAAGTAACATGGACACTTACCACGCTGCGTATTGGTCCGATCCTTCCTACTCTTCCTCAGATGAAGAAGAGATTCGTTACACGCATGTTCATCCCCAGAATCTTTCCACGTTTCTATTTGGTAAAGATAAAGCTTAGAACATTAACAACTTCATAAGAACACTATAACAATACGGAAGAACATGAAACTCATTCTGAATCCCGGGCTGTATGACAACCGGCCGTGATCGGGAGTCCCATAGGGCAGCGTACAATTGGCCCAGCGTCGTCCGGGTTAGGGGAGGGTTTGGCCGGCGGTTTGGCTCAGTCCGATGATGCTGTGACACACTGCCCCAGACCATGACAGACCCTCCACCTCCAAATCGATCCCGCTCCAGAGTACAGGCCTCGGTATAATGTTAATTCCATTGATGATATATGCGAATCCAACCATCACCCCTGGTGAGACAAAACTGTGACTCGTCAGTGAAGAGCACTTTTTCGCCAGTCCTGTCTGGTCCAGCGACGGTGGGTTTGTGCCCTTAGGCGACGTTGTTGCCGGTGATCTCTGGTGACGACCTGCCTTACATCAGGCCTATAAGCCCTCAGTCCAGCCTCTCTCATTCTATTGCGGACAGTCTGAGCACCGATGGAGGGATTGTGAGTTCCCGGTGTAACTCGGCAGTTGTTGTTGCCATCCTGTACCTGTCCCTCAGGTGTGATGTTCAGATGTACCAATCCTGTGCAGGTGTTGTTACTCGTGGTCTACCACTGCGAGGATGATCAGCTGTCTGTCTTGTCTCCCTGTAGTGCTATCTTAGGCATCTCACAGTATGTTCATTGCAATTTATTGCCCTGGCTACATCTGCAGTCCTCATGCCTCCTTGCAGCATGCCTAAGGCCCGTTAACACAGATGAGCAGGGACCCTGGGCATCCTTCTTTTGGTGTTTTTCAGAGTCAGTAGAAATGCCTCTTTAGTGTCCTACATTTTCATAACTGTGACCTTAATTGCCTACCATCTGTAAGCTGTTAGTGTCTTAACGACCGTTCCACAGGTGCATGTTCATTAATTGTTTGTGATTCATTGAACAAGCATGGGAAACAGTGTTTAAACCCTTTACAATGAAGATCTGTGAAGTTATTTGGATTTTTACAAATTATCTTTGAAAGACAGTCCTGAAAAAGGGATATTTATTTTTTTGCTGAGTTTATTACAATGTAAATGTACTTTTTATCCGTCTGGCTGCATATTTCAAGAAATGGCATATGAGTGTTCAACGAGATACCCGATGGGTTGGATTATATTTTTCTCGTCAGTCATCTTGAAAAAACACAAACAAAAAAATTGGAAATAAATCAATCCTCCATTGTTACCACAGTGGAAAGGTCAAATGCTTTATCTAAATGTTGAAAGGGCGACAGAGAGAAACAAAAATGGTGCAGTTTTAGGCCATGTGGCGGAGAGTGATGCGACTGCTGGAGATGGGGGTGTGAGCAGGTGAGTCTGTCTGGGCGATGTTGTGGATGTTTGTGTGAGTTTCTATATTGTCGTTTGTGGATGTTTTACATCGTAAAAAAATATATATAATAATCTTATACCAAAAAAAAGATTACATTACACATTTAGTAATGACAGAATGCATTTGGAGCTTCACGCACAGTCAAACATTTATATCAGTTAAGAAAATTATTTTATTGAGTGGGAAAGAGCTATTATTCATTGATAATATGAAGTTGGTCCCTAGATGTTGGTACATTGCTGCAGGGACTGGCTTCCATTCAGCCACAACAGCAATAGTGAGGTCGGGTACTGTTGTTTGGCATTTGGCCCTGGCTCGCAGTTGACGTTCCAATTAATCCCAAAGGTGTTAGGGGGTTGAGGTCAGGACTCTGTGCAGGTCAGTCAAGTTCTTCCACACCGATCTCGACAAACCATTTCTGTACATATAAGTCTCCAACTTCAGTGATTTTTGCAATTCGTTCCGGGCATTGACAACAGAGAACTCCCGACGAACAGTTATTCTGCCTAGTTTGCTTCCAGAGGCAGTTACAAACTCAGTAGTCAGTGATGCAACAGAGGACAGACGATTTTTATGTGGACTCGCTTCAGCAATCGGCGGTCTTGTTCTGTGAACTTATGTGGTTTTCACTTCACAATAACAGCTGTTACAGTTGACTGAGGCAGCTCTAGCAGGGCAGACATTTGACCAACTGACTTGTTGGAAAGGTGGCATCCTGTGACACTGCCGCATTGAGTCAAGTCCCTGAGCTCTTCAGTAAGGCCATTCTACTGACAATGTTTGTCTATGGAGATTGCATGGCTGTGTGTTTGATTTTATGCACCTGTCAGCAACTGGTGTGGCTGAAATGGCTGAATCCACTAATTTGAAGGCAACATACTTTAGTATATCTATTATTATGATTTATTTTTTACACATATTTAACAATTTTTTGGGGGGAAAGGCACAAAACTACCTCCATCATCTGTTTCAAAACCCGGTACTGGTTACCTTCAGATGTGTCCCGTGACACTTGTGGAGACCACCATCGTGCTCGTGACAGTCTCATCTTTCCATACAGCGGTAATATTATTTGGTTGGCCAAACCGTTTGGATGTTTTTTTGGAGAAGATCGATTTTCGGGATGTCTCGTGGTCTGACAAACACCGCTGCAGCTCGACCACCTTCCAGCGCAGATGCGGAGGGCCGCCACAGGATTGAGACATTCAGATATCTCTATCTTAAACTGATGGATTTTGTCGGGGATATTTTTTATTATGTTACTTAGATTGACGCACTGGTTTGCCTCCTCTGTCTGTGTGGTTGTGTATGCCTCCTCTGTCTGTGTGGTTGTGTTTGCCTCTACCGGTCTGTGTGGTTGTGTTTGCCTCTACCGTTCTGTGTGGTTGTGTATGCCTCCTCTGTCTGTGTGGTTGTGTTTGCCTCCTCTGTCTGTGTGGTTGTGTTTGCCTCTACCGGTCTGTGTGGTTGTGTTTGCCTCCTCTGTCTGTGTGGTTGTGTATGCCTCCTCTGTCTGTGTGGTTGTGTTTGCCTCTACCGGTCTGTGTGGTTGTGTTTGCCTCTACCGTTCTGTGTGGTTGTGTATGCCTCCTCTGTCTGTGTGGTTGTGTTTGCCTCCTCTGTCTGTGTGGTTGTGTTTGCCTCTACCGGTCTGTGTGGTTGTGTTTGCCTCTACCGGTCTGTGTGGTTGTGTTTGCCTCTACCGGTCTGTGTGGTTGTGTTTGCCTCTACCGGTCTGTGTGGTTGTGTTTGCCTCTACCGGTCTGTGTGGTTGTGTTTACCTCTACCGGTCTGTGTGGTTGTGTTTGCCTCTAC
>NC_034193.2:9395085-9585085 GCF_002021735.2 Oncorhynchus kisutch
AAACAGTCTTTAAATCAACCATTACCATCAGGGGACAACATGCTAAACAGTCTTTAAATCAACCATTACCATCAGGGGACAACATGCTAAACAGTCTTTAAATCAACCATTACCATCAGGGGACAACATGCTAAACAGTCTTTAAATCAACCATTACCATCAGGGGACAACATGCTAAACAGTCTTTAAATCAACCATTACCATCAGGGGACAACATGCTAAACAGTCTTTAAATCAACCATTACCATCAGGGGACAACATGCTAAACAGTCTTTAAATCAACCATTACCATCAGGGGACAACATGCTAAACAGTCTTTAAATCAACCATTACCATCAGGGGACAACATGCTAAACAGTCTTTAAATCAACCATTACCATCAGGGGACAACATGCTAAACAGTCTTTAAATCAACCATTACCATCAGGGGACAACATGCTAAACAGTCTTTAACTCAACCATTACCATCAGGGGACAACATGCTAAACAGTCTTTAAATCAACCATTACCATCAGGGGACAACATGCTAAACAGTCTTTAAATCAACCATTACCATCAGGGGACAACATGCTAAACAGTCTTTAAATCAACCATTACCATCAGGGGACAACATGCTAAACAGTCTTTAAATCAACCATTACCATCAGGGGACAACATGCTAAACAGTCTTTAAATCAACCATTACCATCAGGGGACAACATGCTAAACAGTCTTTAAATCAACCATTACCATCAGGGGACAACATGCTAAACAGTCTTTAAATCAACCATTACCATCAGGGGACAACATGCTAAACAGTCTTTAAATCAACCATTACCATCAGGGGACAACATGCTAAACAGTCTTTAACTCAACCATTACCATCAGGGGACAACATGCTAAACAGTCTTTAAATCAACCATTACCATCAGGGGACAACATGCTAAACAGTCTTTAAATCAACCATTACCATCAGGGGACAACATGCTAAACAGTCTTTAAATCAACCATTACCATCAGGGGACAACATGCTAAACAGTCTTTAAATCAACCATTACCATCAGGGGACAACATGCTAAACAGTCTTTAAATCAACCATTACCATCAGGGGACAACATGCTAAACAGTCTTTAACTCAACCATTACCATCAGGGGACAACATGCTAAACAGTCTTTAAATCAACCATTACCATCAGGGGACAACATGCTAAACAGTCTTTAAATCAACCATTACCATCAGGGGACAACATGCTAAACAGTCTTTAAATCAACCATTACCATCAGGGGACAACATGCTAAACAGTCTTTAAATCAACCATTACCATCAGGGGACAACATGCTAAACAGTCTTTAAATCAACCATTACCATCAGGGGACAACATGCTAAACAGTCTTTAAATCAACCATTACCATCAGGGGACAACATGCTAAACAGTCTTTAAATCAACCATTACCATCAGGGGACAACATGCTAAACAGTCTTTAAATCAACCATTACCATCAGGGGACAACATGCTAAACAGTCTTTAAATCAACCATTACCATCAGGGGACAACATGCTAAACAGTCTTTAAATCAACCATTACCATCAGGGGACAACATGCTGAACAGTCTTTAAATCAACCATTACCATCAGGGGACAACATGCTAAACAGTCTTTAAATCAACCATTACCATCAGGGGACAACATGCTAAACAGTCTTTAAATCAACCATTACCATCAGGGGACAACATGCTAAACAGTCTTTAAATCAACCATTACCATCAGGGGACAACATGCTAAACAGTCTTTAAATCAACCATTACCATCAGGGGACAACATGCTAAACAGTCTTTAAATCAACCATTACCATCAGGGGACAACATGCTAAACAGTCTTTAAATCAACCATTACCATCAGGGGACAACATGCTAAACAGTCTTTAACTTCATCCTACTACAATAGACACTAGAGAACTTTAGAACAAACCATCCACTGACTATTCTTGTCATTTACGTGGAGTAGGACTGAACTCCACGATTCTCATTTAGTTATTTTAACACATAGTCTGTTTGGACTCCATAACTCAGTACTGTGGAAGTTACCAGAACATGATATCTCAGGACTGTGGAGGTTACCAGAACATGATAAATCAGGACTGTGGAAGTTACCAGAACATGATAAATCAGGACTGTGGAAGTTACCAGAACATGATAAATCAGGACTGTGGAAGTTACCAGAACATGATAAATCAGGACTGTGGAAGTTACCAGAACATGATAAATCAGGACTGTGGAAGTTACCAGAACATGATAAATCAGGACTGTGGAAGTTACCAGAACATGATAAATCAGGACTGTGGAAGTTACCAGAACACAGTAACTCAGGACTGTGGAAGTTACCAGAACATGATATCCCAGGACTGTGAAGGTTACCAGAACATGATAAATCCGGACTGTGAAGGTTACCATAACATGATATCTCAGGACTGTGAAGGTTATTAGAACATGATAACTCAGGACTGTGAAGGTTACCAGAACATGATAAATCAGGACTGTGGAAGTTACCAGAACATGATAAATCAGGACTGTGGAAGTTACCAGAACATGATAAATCAGGACTGTGGAAGTTACCAGAACATGATAAATCAGGACTGTGGAAGTTACCAGAACATGATAAATCAGGACTGTGGAAGTTACCAGAACACAGTAACTCAGGACTGTGGAAGTTACCAGAACATGATATCCCAGGACTGTGAAGGTTACCAGAACATGATAAATCCGGACTGTGAAGGTTACCATAACATGATATCTCAGGACTGTGAAGGTCATCAGAACATGATAAATCAGGACTGTGAAGGTTACCAGAACATGATAAATCAGGACTGTGAAGGTTACTAGAACATGATAAATCAGGACTGTGAAGGTTACCAGAACATGATAAATCAGGACTGTGAAGGTTACTAGAACATAATGGGTGCAGTGAAATCTACTTCCATGACAATAGAGCATTACCAATAAAACATGTATGAAATGCCAAAGGCATGCCATTCTTTTTGCAAAACTTTTAACTTGAAAAGTCTTTTCCTCTCAAGGGTTCACTACTCTCACAACCCTGATGAGCGAGGGAGGGAGGGAGAGAGAAGGAGGGAGATATTTCCGAAAGATGCAGAGCTACATCGTTCCCACTTGCTCAGGGTTTACAGTAGCATTGAGAGCAGACGTCTAGCTTCTCCGTACCCCTGCGTACTGTATGCATGTCAGAGAGCATATTTCTCCCCTCCTGTCAGATCAGTTTAGGCACAAGCTAAATCCTAATGGCAGTGTACCTCTTAGGCTTTCATGCTCATAAATATTTCATCCCAGACCCGCTCCAATATTAACTCATACCATCCTAACCTCCAGTACCATCTCCTGCCCTATCCTTCAACTCCACAGAGACGTCGATTTAAGTACCATTATTTACATTCGTTAACTTTAGTTCTTATCGCGGGTTAAGAACATAATCAGCTGGAGAGACCTGCATGTGACAGGACCCTCCTAGATTACATTATATCAGGATGAGATCCTGTGACAGGACCCTCCTAGATTACATTATATCAGGATGAGATCATGTGACAGGACCCTCCTAGATTACATTATATCAGGAGGAGATCCTGTGACAGGACCCTCCTAGATTACATTATATCAGGATGAGATCATGTGACAGGACCCTCCTAGATGACATTATATCAGGAGGAGATCCTGTGATAGGACCCTCCTAGATTACATTATATCAGGATGAGATCCTGTGATAGGACCCTCTTAGATTATATCAGGATGAGATCCTGTGATAGGACCCTCCTAGATTACATTATATCAGGATGAGATCCTGTGATAGGACCCTCTTAGATTATATCAGGATGAGATCCTGTGATTTTGACCCTCTTAGAGTAGATTATATCAGGATGAGATCCTGTGATTGGACCATCTTAGATTCGATTATATCAGGATGAGATCCTGTGATTGGACCCTTATATATTAGATTATATCAGGAGGAGATCCTGTGATTGGACCCTCTTAGATTAGATTATATCAGGATGAGATCCTGTGATTGGACCCTCTTAGATTAGATTATATCAGGATGAGAACCTGTGATTGGACACTCTTAGATTATATTATATTAGGATGAGATCCTGTGATTGGACCCTCTTAGATTAGATTATATCAGGATGAGAACCTGTGGTAGTACCCGTTTAGATTCCGTTAGAAGGATGGAATGGGGAATATTCTCTATTGACTCACTGACTATCTGAGAAGCTGCCAACCCACATATTGGTCATTACCTAAGTAGAGGACTTATTTAATCTTAGCTCATCAAGGGCCACGGTGGATGTCTCTGGGGAAGGGGTTGTGCTGTACTTTCGAAAGGATCTTGACTTGATTGACAGGGACTGAGAGGACAGTGTGTTTGTGTGTGCCCGTGTGCCCGTGTGGGTGTGTAGGTCCGTATGCGGGTGTATGTGCACCGGTCTGTGTGTGCATCACAGCACTCTATTCTCCAGAGATCCGAAGATGAGGTGGGAATGAATGTTGTCAGATAGAAGACTGCAATAAGAGCTAGGTTTGTGCTGCCGAAGCATTCCCCTGTTCTACCCCCCCTGTGTTGAACAGCCTAATGTCTACTCAGCACTACGGCTTGAATAAATACCATTTATATTGGCGTCACAGAAGATAAGTACTTAGTCTTCTTATGTGATGTTCCAATCCAAACTTTTCTCCTTTGTGGCATTTCTGTAAACAATAAGAGCAATTTACTGTTTGTTCACCTTAGAAAAGGGCTGGTGGGAAAATACCTTGTATATGAATACGAACAAGCAAATGCATTGTTGCTTTCTATTTCGTTGGACAGGGAAGCTAAATGTGTATGTTTGGCTCTATACTCTAGCATTTTGGATTTGAGATCAAATGTTTCGTATGAGGTGACAGTACAGAACGTCACCTTTTATTTTAGGGTATTTTCATACAGGGCTCTTGAGTGACGCAGCGGTCTAAGACACTGCATCTCAGTGCAAGATGCTTCACGCTGCAGATCCTGGTTTGAATCCAGGCTGCATCACATCTGGCTGTGATTGGGAGTCCCATAGGACGTCATTGTAAATAAGAATTTGTTCTTAACCGACTTGCCTAGTAAAATAAAGGTCACGCGTTGATTTCATTCCAGCCATTATTATGAGTTGTCTTCCACTCAGCAGTATCCTGTGGTGTGAGAGGATAGCAGGAAATTATGAGGGGTCATATCTTCTTATGATATGTAATATCATTTCCAACAGTCTCATACTGATCCCCCTGTGCTCAGTAGGAGATCACTCCATTGGTATTAAAGAGCTCTAGATTATAATGGACGGATTAATATAAACATCCCAGACAGATGAAACCATCTGCATTATATTGTATAAGGGAAAGGCAAAGGTAAATGCCATAGACTTGAGCTCTAGTTTACTTTATACTTTAGGAATATTGGATCACACCGGGACGTGTCGAGTCAACTTGACAGAAAATATATTGAAATGTGAAGCTTTGATTTTAACTGACCTGGGAGACGTCACAGCTTGAGTCTTCAGCAGTGTTTGATGCTGTTTATTTCAATACTTCACTAGTTGGTCTCCGCCCGAATGATTGGCTTCCTGGGGCTGATTTGTAGATCACATGTTCTGTTTTGTTACATTTTTACCCCTTTACCCTGAAAACCCAGTAACCTGGTTTGATGTTTGATTGAATAGTCTCCAAGACTTTGTTCCGGTCTGAAATCAGCTAGGGTTGGATAATTAGTCATACACACACATTCAAACCTGTGCACGCACACACACACACACACACACACACACACACACACACACACACACACACACACACACACACACACACACACACACACACACACACACACACACAGAGGGATGTGTATACTCCACACCCCTCGTGTGTGTGTGTGTGTGTGTGTGTGTGCGTGTTTGTGCACGTATGTGCACACTTGCGAATAACCAATTATCCAAGCCTTCCCTGTATGGGTAACCAATCACATCAGAGATGAATCAGCTAACAACTCAGAGGCCCATGGGCAACACAGATCACACAGAATGAAGAAGAACCTTATAAACTTTACCTTCAGAAAATAGTGGGGGTTTTCGCAAAATTTCAGATGTCTACTTTTTCTATAGTAACATTTTTTTTTTTTTACAAAAATTGTATTTGTATATATTTTTTATGTTGGACATCAAAGACAAAACCACCTGGAAATCAGCTCCAAGCATTCCCACACATTATACAGAGAGAGATGATTGTAATCAAATGCAAGCAAGGTTTGAAATGATTGCTTTAGTCAAATATTATATCTGTTTGGGCTCCTTGCGGTCAATTTGCAGTCTACAAATTATTTGTAATTATTTCAGGCCCCCTGATCATCTGCTCAAGAAACTGCGGCAGAAACTAGTTGGTGATCCCTGCTGTAGGGGGTCCAGATTTTAGTTGTATCAGACTGAAAATGTTGAGTGAAGGCCCCACTAAGCCATGCCTCCAATATAATTTCCAGTGTGCCTTGCCTTCTTGAGGGAAAAAATAGATACCACCCAAGACTGGATTCGTGAGTGACAGAGACATCATTGTTGAATTTATAATTGTGATGTCCTGTGGCTGTCACCATGTGAGTTCCTATGTGAATATCACCATTATAATTGAACGCTTTTTGACACTGTGTGACTCATGCCTTGTTTTGAGGCCTACCCTAATACAGTGGCCTGAAACTCATGGTTTTACACGTCACATCAGGCCTGCAAGTAGGGTTACAAATATCTAGTCCCAAATTTCCAGATAAACTAAAAACAATCCTGGTTAGAGGATTTCCAGGAATCTTCTTTTTGAAACCCTACCTGCAAGTCACATTATACTGGCTTGCAAAGTGATGTTTAAGTCCTATTGGAATCAAGACAGAGTTAAAAACATCCAGCCATTTTTATTCACCCACAACCTGCACTCATTATGACTGCCAGGTTTGGAAACAGTGTGACCCATTTAAACGGAAACAACCATTTCAGTAATGGGTGCAAAAAAATGATTGGCTTAGAAATGTTTTTATTTATTTTTGTGTAGCAAAAGATCAATCAACCACTCAATGTACAAGAACACAGATATATATACAAACATCCTCCACAATATACCTGCAGTAGAGCATGCTGGGTAAAAATGTCATTTGTTTTCTTGACTTTAAAGAAAGGAGTTGATGTGACTTCTCATTTAGTTTTGAGTCAGTACCACGTAAACCCCATTAAGTAATGATAACTTTTCATTGAGTTGAACTTACTAGAAAAAGTTCCGTAAAGAATGCCTTGGTTTACAGCCAACCAGGACCAGAAAGAGACACTTTTGAGAGATGCAAAAACTCACTGAGCGAGAGAGAGGGAGCGAAGAGAAAAGGCAATCAATTGGGCAGATTGGAGCTGAATAGGCTATATCCCCCAGACCTAGGAATATAATGGAGCTCAAGAGCCCATATCCCCAGCAGTGGGATTCTATGGAGAGGCCCTAAAGTACCTCCAGACACATAGTGCAGTCTAAAGGCATGGGACTCTCACAGCCTAGCAGAAAGATGGAAATGAAACTGGGCAAAACGGTTTAGTGACAAAGGTCATTTCTCTCCATCTTTTTCATCTCTCTTCACTTCACTTTGTAAGGAGCACGATAGCTTGGGTACTTGGGTAGTGTTCTCAAGTTTAATATAGACCACTGACAGAAGTTGAATTGATCATACTTCTTTCACAACGTTATCTACAAAACTACTCTTGTCCTGAATATAGTGTGTAGGTTTCCTCTGTAGAATTGCCAGACTCGCTCAAACTCAACAGTCTGTTTGGATATCCTTAATGTCTGTTTAATGTCATTCTGCCTAAGTCTCTGCTGCATGAGCAAAGCAAAACATCGAGAGACAGCTGGATGGGCCGTGGTGTGTTGCCACAGGCCACGTTCACTACTGATATCATGACATAGGGAAGACAAACCTTAGCGGGTGATGGTGACAACAACATTGTTAGAAATGGAGGAATGCGCGGGATCAGAAAATGGCTGACTGCCAGTCACCTGATAGATTCTGCTCTCGTTCAGTCCCATAACACAGTAGAAGTTTCATTCAAATTTCCACATCTCGTGGAACCCCTAGGTGGTGCAACATCAATATCTCAAGGGGATTTCATTGGGAACTGTGGTGAATACATACGAAGCTCAGATTTCTCACTTCCTGTTTTGATTTCTCCTCAGGATTTTGCCTACCATATGAGTTCTGTTATACTCACAGACATCATTCAAACAGTTTTAGAAACTTTAGAGTGTTTTCTATCCAATAGTAATAATACTATGCATATATTAGCAACTGAGACTGAGGAGCAGGCCGTTTACTTTGGGCAACTTATTCATCCAAGCTACTCAATACTGCCCCCCAGCCATAAGAAGTTAAAGAGATTCTCCAGTACTTTTGTATACTTTCTAGCCAGTAGTTCTGAAAGCAGCGCTCACGAGCCAAAAGTGGTCCCTGAAAATTGTGACATATACAGTATGTGCAGATATAAGCAGCACGTTACTGCGCTCTCTCGGGCTCTGCAGTGTCCACTGAGACGTTGGGCCTGCACTGCAACTTCATTGGATAATGCTGGGCAGGTGTCTTGCTAGCTGTCACTCAAACTGCAAAAGGTACTGAAGCTCAGTGGTTAGAGCTATAACTAATAGAGTTTGGCCCACATTTGGGGGAAAAGTAGGGTAAATAGCGCAGCACAGTTTCTAGAAAACAGTTGCATCAAAACTAGGAATTTGACTAATTGAGGTAAGACTGTAATTCTGCTCAAATACAGTACTCTACATGTATGAACTACACATTGACACATCCAGCACAAAGAGGAATGTTTAAAAAAAGACTATTTTAGTCGCCAAAGTACTGGAGCATATCTTTAACAGAGAGGATATAAAAATGTCTAGAAGCTCTATCTCTCGTACTTGCTTGATCTCTGCTCTGTCTCTCTCTCTCTCTTTCTCTAAGAGGGTCCAATCTCTCTCTTTCTCTGTCTTTCTTTATTTTTCTTTCTCTCTCCCCCTCTCTCTTTCACTCTCTTTTTCTCTCCCTCTCCTTCTTATCTCCCCTCTCTCTCTTTCTTGCTCTTTCTTTCTTTCTGTCTCTCTCTCCCCACCTCTCTCCCCTCTCCTCCGTGTTCTCTCTTTTTTTTGCCAGTCCTGTCTGTTCCAGTGACGGTGGGTTTGTGCTCATAGGCGACATTGTTGCCGGAGATGTCTGGTGAGGACCTGCCTTACAACAGGCCTACAAGCCCTCAGTCCAGCCTCTCTCCAGCCTCTCTCAGCCTACGGATTTTGTGTTCCTGGTGTAACTCGGGCAGTTGTTGCCATCCTGTAACTGTCCCGCAGTTGTGAAGTTCAGATGTACCGACCCTGTGCAGGTGTTGATACACGTGGTCTGCCACTGCGAGGACGATCAGCTGTCCATCCTGTCTCCCTGTAGCGCTGTCTTAGGCGTCTCACTGTACGGACATTGCAGTTTATTGCCCTGGTCACATCTACAGTCCTCATGACTCCTTGCAGCATACCTAAGGCACGTTCACGCAGATGAGCAGTGACCCTGGGCATTTTTCTTTTGGTGTTTTTCAGAGTCAGTAGAAAGGCCTCTTTAGTGTCCTACGTTTTCATAACTGTGACCTTAATTGCCTAACATCTGTAAGCTGTTAGTGTCTTAACGACCGTTCCACCGGTGCATGTTCATCAATTGTTTATGGTTCATTGACCAAGCATGGGAAACAGTGTTTAGACCCTTTACAATGAAGATCTGAGAAGTTACATGGATTTTTACAAATTAGCTTTGAATGACAGGATCCTGAATTAGGTTGTATTTAGAATGATGTTTGTTCTTCAATTGTTCTTCCCTTGTGGTAACAGGTCATAAATCTTGCTGCTGTGATTGCACACTGTGGTTTTTCACCCAATAGATGTGGGAGTTTATCAAAATAGGATTTGTTTTCAAATTCTTTGTGGGTCTGTGTGATCTGAGGGAAATATGTGCGTCTATTATGGTCATACATTTGGCAGGAGGAAGTGCAGCTCAGTTTCCACCTAATTTTGTGGGCAGTGAGCACATAGCCTGTCTTCTCTTGATAGCCAGGTCTGCCTTCGGTGGCCTTTCTCAATAGCAAGGCTATGCTCACTGAGTCTATACATTGTCAAAGATTTCAAAAATTGTGGGTCAGTCACAGTGGTCAGGTATTCTGCCACTCTGTTTAGGGACCAAATAGCAATTTGCTCTGTTTTTTTGTTGTAAATTCTTTCCAATGTGTCAAGTAATTATCTTTTTGTATTCCTATGATTTGGTTGGGTCAAATTATGTTGCTGTCCTGGGGCTCTGTGGGGTTTGTTTGTGTTTGTGAACAGAGCCCCAGGACCAATTGCTTTGGTGGCTCTTCTCCAGGTTGAAGAGGGTGTGGCTTAAGCTGCATCCCTGTCTCACCCCCCGGCCCTGTGAAATGAAATGTGTGTGTTTTTACCAATTTTAATTTTATAATTTTGTGTGTTTTTCCCCCCAACACCACTTTCCTTCAATTTTTATAGCAGACCCTCACCCAATACTTTGCCTTTGTTTTGGTTTGTTTGTCAATTACATGCTGACCACACTGCTCGAGTGTTGCAAAATAAATGTACATATACATGTTATTTTATCATTGCACCCGCACTGCTCACCAACGAGCATCAGTGTTGCCAAGCGCTAAAATAGAACGCTGATCGTGGTGCAGGTTCTGTCTCTCCCATCTCCTCATTGGTTTATAGAAACACATCCCATCTCCTCATTGGTTGATAGAAACACATACACATGTGCTGTTCCTTCTTTTTTTTTTTCTTTTGTGATCCATCATAGTGTAGGCTCAGGTTTTCTGGGTCTCTCTGTTTTTGGTGGAGAGGTTAATCAATTTCTTTCATAGGTTTTGGCATTCTTCATCAAACTCTCCTATCAAGATTTTTTAGATTTGATAGGGAAGCTGAGTGGTCAAATATACTGTTTAGGTATTTCTACTGCCAAGTTTACACATTCACTATTACAACAAAACCTTTTGGCCAGGAAATTGTCTAAAAGGGATTGAATTTGTTGTTGCCTAATAGTTTTTTTGGTATATTTCCACACTATTTTCCTTCCATCTATAGCATTTCTTAATATTATTCCGTTCCTTTGGCTTTGATGCCTCATGTTTGAGCAAAGCTCTGTTCAAGTAGAGTGTGATCTCGCTGTTATTTAATCGGGGTGTTCGTGGACTGACTGTGAACACTCTAAGAGACTCTAGGTTGAGATCAGTGATAAAGTAATCTACAGTACTACTGCCAAGATATGAGCTATAGGTGTACCTACCCTAGGAGTCCCCTCGACTCTATCTGAGACTGAGGATGGATGCTTTCATTAAGGTGCTCTAAGGGGGGACTCAGTATGTGTGTCTGCTGTTTATTACACATTAGTTAGACGCCAACATGAGAGCTTGTACTTCAAGGCAATGAAAAAGCACTAAAATGTAAAGTTTTAATTTGTATCTCGTTCAGTATGCCTTAAGCTCCTAACTTGGATCAATGTTCTCCCTGTCAGCTTTGTCTCACAAGGAAACTTATTCTCTTTTTTCATTTTGGTGATGGTGCTCCAGAGAATATCCTGTCATTTGGAAAGAGGGTTAACTTGAACAATCGGAGGGATGATTACATTTGAAGTGCTGTAGGAGATGAGAAGAAGGCAAAGCTGCTTATGAATTAATGACTGCAGTTATTAGCGGTGTAATTAGATTTGGGTAACAGGCGGGTGGGCAGCTCTCTGGGAGGTGATGTGATGTGAGGGGCATGGCTCACTGGTCATCAACAGGAGGACTTCCTCTCTCTCAGAGTTAGGAGTTAGGCCACATAGGATGGAAAATGTATGTAGTGCAATCGCAATGTTGTACCTATACAGCAGAATTCCCCAACTAGTTTGAGTGTGAGTTTATTTTTTATTTTTACAGGGACAGTGCACATTAATCAACGTTTCAGTAAAAGTGCCGGTTTTAGCCAGCCGGCTAAATTCATAAAAGCAACAAAGTGTTTCCACACCTCACAAGCTACAGACAACAGACAACATGGAGTGGCAACACACAGCTAGGGACCATGTTCACAAATCTGATTGACCTTTAGCCATGTCTTCAAGCATTTTGTGAAAGTGTGATATGTGGTGCAGTTATGTGTGTCTGATGGCAGTGTATTCCAGACATGGGAAGCTCTCACAGAGAATGCAGATTTACTAAAGGTGCTTTTCCTTAGGGGAACTATACAGTCACCTCTCATGGCAGACCTTGTGGATCTGCTGCCATATGTCTGGGTTTTCTGTTTAACAAAAATATTGAGTGGAGGGGGAGCCAGGCCATTAAGGATCTTGAATACAAGACATGCGTCGGTGTATTGCACAAGATTTTCCCAACTCAAGAGCTCATGCTTTCTAAGGATGTGACAATGATGATGGCTATTGGGCTTCCTATCAAGCACTTTGAGAGCCTGTTTGTAGGCAGACTGAATAGGTTTTAATGTTGTACAGCAAGCTTGGGCCCAACTAGTCAAGCAGTATGTTAAGTGGGGGAGTATCATAGTTTCGAAGTAGTTTTGCTACCTCTGTAGTCAAACAATTTCGTATAAATTGGAAGTTAGCTAGGTTGAATTTGGTTATTTGAATTACCTTTTTCACATGCTTTTTAAAAGAGAGGTTGGAATCAAGTATGATGCCAAGGTACTTAAAATCGGATACCACCTGGAGCTTCTCCCCTGACACATAGACATCTGGCTCAGTAGCATCTGTTGCCCTCTTTGTGAAGAACATGCAAACAGTTTTTTTCACATTGAGATGCAAACACGAGTCACTGAGCCACTTTGTAACCTGGACCATTACAGTAGTGAGTTCTTGTGCAGCTTGTTGTTTGCTCTTTGCATGCACATATATCACTGTATCATCTGCATACATTTGAACTTCAGACCCAGTACAGACAGAAGGCAGATCATTAATGTACAGGCTGAACAGGAGGGGCCCCAGTATTGACCCTTGGGGCACGCCCACATCATAGCTACGAGTGGGCGACAGCTCATTGCTCACTCTGACACACTGAGTTCTGCCTTCAGTGGTTTTACAATTTTTTCAAAAACGTATTTTAATTGTTGGACGTAAAAGACTGTAAAAATGTCAGGAAATGTACATTCTGAGGGGAATAGAAAAAACGTATACAGCTAAAAATGCCCATTCACACCTGCGTCAAAATGTGTTGTGCAGGTACATGTGTACTTGCTTGAGGCATGATGACTGTATATATCCGTAGTACTGTAATTTATACCCTGTAGAACATATATCTGGTGGCGAGACGGTTGGGTATGGTATAGTAGAGACTAGAGCAGCATGGAGAGAGCAGTCACCATTACTTATTCGTCATCTTCATCATGCAGCAAATTCTCCAGTGTACATAATTTTTTAATGAACACGGAGTGTGTTAAATCAACATTGAAAGTGTTAAGTCTGTGGACCCATATAGACTCCGGAACAGTGTTAAATTATTCCCAGAGTGCCGTGCCTTGCCGTGCCTAGTTTACTAGCATGACTGTATTTGTTATTGACAGAAACATGTTTGTTGCACGGGGGTGGCAGCATTATGTTGTGAGGGTGCTTTGCTGCAGGAGGGACTGGTGTACTTCACAAAATAGATGGCATCATGAGGGAAGAAAATTATGTGGCTATATTGAAGCAACATCTCAACGGGGCAGGACGAAATAGCAGCAGTTTTAGGGGGGCCTAACCAATGGTGCTATTATGTGTATTTTTTGCGTTATTTGTGACTTATTTCGTACATAATGTTTCTGCAACCGTATTTTACACCAAAAAAGAGTGTCTGATATCAGGACAGCGATCACTCACCTCGGATTAGACTAAGATTTTTTCTACAAGAAGGACGCACAAGACATTCTCCAACCACCCCACAGGGCCGACATCCCCGTTATTTGCAAGAGGAAGCGACGCAGGTACAGAGGACATTCAGTTGGTGCAGGAAATCTAAGGAAGTTTCTAGATTTTGCTCGCCTGAAGTAGAGTATATTGTGATAAATTACAGGCCACACTACCTGCCTAGAGAGTTTTCAGCTATACTTTTCGTGGCTGTTTATTTACCACCACAGACAGATGCTGGCACTAAGACCGCACTCAGTCAGCTGTATAAGGAAATAAGCAAACAGGAAACCACTCACCCAGAGGTGGCGCTCCTAGTGGCCAGACACTTTAAAGCAGGGAAACTTAAATCAATTCTACTAAATTTCTATCAACATGTTAAATGTGCAATCAGAAGGGAAAAAATACTACATCACCTGTACTCCACACACAGAGCCGCGTACAAAGCTCTCCCTCGCCCTCCATTTGATAAATCCGACCACAACTCTATCCTCCTGATTCCTGCTTACAAGCAAAATATTTAAGCAGGAAGCACCCGTGAATAGGTCGATAAAAATGTGGTCAGATGAAGCAGATGCTAAACTACAGGACTGTTTTGCTATCACACAGACTGGAACATGTTCCAGGATTCTTCCGATGGCATTGAGGAGTACACCACATCAGTCACTGGCTTTATCAATAAGTGCATCGAGGACGTCATCCCTACAGTGACTGTACGTACATACCCCAACCAGAAGCCATGGATTACAGGCAACATTCACACTGAGCTAAAGGATAGAGCTGCCGCTTTCAAGGTGCGGGACTCTAACGCGGAAGCTTACAAGAAATCTTGCTATACCCTGCGACGAAACATCAAACAGGCAAAGCGTCAATACAGGGCTAAGATTGAATCATACTACACCAGCTCCGACGCTCGTCTTATGTGGCAGGGCTTACAAACTATTACAGACTACAAAGGGAAGCACAGCCGTGAGCTGCCCAGTTACACGAGCCTTCCAGATGAGCTAAATCATTTCTATGCTTGCTTCAAGGCAATCAACACTGAGGCATGCATGAGAGCATCAACTGTTCCGGACGACTGTGTGATCACGCTCTCAGTAGCTGACGTGAGTAAGACCTTTAAACAGGTCAACATACACAAGGCTGCGGGGCCAGACGGATTACCAGGACGTGTGCTCCGGGCATGTGCTGACCAACTGGCAGGTGTCAACATGTCCCTGATTGAGTCTGTATTATCATCATGTTTCAAGCAGACCACCATGGTCCCTGTGCCCAATAACACAAATGCAACCTGCCTAAATGACTACAGACCCGTAGCACTCACGTCCGTAGCCATGAAGTGCTTTGAAAGGCTGGTAATGGCTCACATCAACACCATTATCCCAGAAACCCTAGACCCACTCCAATTTGCATACCTCCCTCCACACTGCCCTGTCCCACCTGGACAAAAGGAACACTTATGTGAGAATGCTATTCATTGACTACAGCTCTGCGTTCAACACCATAGTACCCTCAAAGTTCATCACTAAGCTAAGGATCCTGGGACTAAACACCTCCCTCTGCAACTGGATCCTGGACTTCCTGGCGGGCCCCTCCCAGGTGGCGAGGGTAGGTAGCAACACATCTGCCACGCTGGAGTTCCCCGGGGGTGAGTGCTCAGTCCCCTCCAGTACTCCCTGTTCACCCACAACTGCATGGCCAGGCACGACTCCAACACCATCATTAAGCTTGCAAATGACACAACAGTGGTTGGCCTGATCACCGACAATGACGAGACAGCCTATAGGGAGGAGGTCAGAGACCTGGCCGGGTGGTGCCAGAAGAACAACCTTTCCCTCAACGTAACCAAGACTAAGGAGATGTTTGTGGACAACAGGATAAGGAGGACCGAGCACGCCCCATTCTCATTGATGGGGCTGTCGTGGAGCAGGTTGAGAGCTTCAAGTTCCTTGGTGTCCACATCAGCAACAAACTAGAATGGTCCAAATACACCAAGACAGTCGTGAAGAGGGCAGGACAAAGCCTATTCCCCCTCAGGAAACTAAAAAGATTTGGCATGGGTCCTGAGATCCTCAAAATGTTCTACAGCTGCAACATCGAGAACATCCTGACTGGTTGCGTCACTGCCTGGTACGGCAATTGCTTGACTTCTGACCGCAAGGCACTACAGAGGGTAGTTCGTACGGCCCAGTACATCACTGGGGCTAGGCTGCATGCCATCCAGGACCTCTACACCAGGCAGTGTCAAAGGAAGGCCCTAAAAATTGTCGAAGACCCCAGCCACCCAAGTCATACACTGTTCTCTCTACTACCGCATGGCAAGCGGTACCGGAGTGCCAAGTCTAGGACAAAATGGCTTCTCAACAGTTTTTACCCCCAAGCCATAAGACTCCTGAACAGGTAATCAAATGGCTACCCGGACTATTTGCATTGTGTGCCCCCCCCCCAACCCCTCTTTTACACTACTGCTACTCTCTGTTCATCATATAAGCATAGTCACTTTAACCATACCTACATGTACATACTACCTCAATCAGCCTGACTAACCGGTGTCTGTATATAGCCTTGCTGCTCTTAGTTTCAAATGTCTTTTTACTGTTGTTACAACACCTGTTGTATTCGGTGCAAGTGACAAATGAACTTTGATTTGAATTGATTTTCCCTTTTGTACTTGAACTATTTGCACATCATTACAACACTGTATATAATAATATGACATTTGAAATGTTTTTATTCTTTTGGAACTTTGAGTGTAATATTTATTGTAAATCTTTAGTTTATTTCACTTGCTTTGGCAATGTAAACATATGTTTCCCATGTAAATAAAGTCCCTTACATTGAAATTGACAGAGAGACAGAGAGACAGAGAGACAGAGAGACAGAGAGACAGAGAGACAGAGAGACAGAGACAGAGAGACAGAGAGACAGAGAGACAGAGAGACAGAGAGACAGAGAGACAGAGAGACAGAGAGACAGAGAGACAGAGAGACAGAGACAGAGAGACAGAGAGACAGAGAGACAGAGAGACAGAGAGACAGAGAGACAGAGACAGAGAGACAGAGAGACAGAGAGACAGAGAGACAGAGAGACAGAGAGACAGAGAGACAGAGAGACAGAGAGACAGAGAGACAGAGAGACAGAGAGACAGAGAGAGAGAGACAGAGACAGAGAGACAGAGAGACAGAGAGACAGAGAGACAGAGAGACAGAGAGACAGAGAGACAGAGAGACAGAGAGACACTAGCTTTGGCAATGTAAACATATGTTTCCCATGTAAATAAAGTCCCTGCTAGTCTCTGTTTATCATATATGCATAATAATTTTAACTATACATTCATGTACAAACACCTACCTCAGTTGGGCCAACCAACCAGTGCTCCTGCACATTGGCTAACTGGGCTATCTGCATTGTGTCCCGCCACCCACCACCCACCTCCCGCCAACCCCTCGTTTACACTACTGCTACTCTGTTCATCATGCAGTGGGGAGAACAAGAATTTGATACACTGACGATCTTGCAGGTTTTCCTACTGACAAAGCATGTAGAGGTCTGTAATTTTTATCATAGGTACACTTCAACTGTGAGAGACAGAATCTAAAACAAAAATCCAGAAAATCACATTGTATGATTACTGTATTGCATGACATACTGTAAGTATTTGATCACCTACCAACCAGTAAGAATTCCGGCTCTCACAGACCTGTTCGTTTTTTTAAAGAAGCCCCCCTGTTCTCCACTCATTACCTGTATTAACTGCACCTGTTTGAACTCGTTACCTGTATAAAAGACACCTGTCCACACACTCAATCAAACAGACTCCAACCTCTCCACAATGGCCAAGACCAGAGAGCTGTGTAAGGATATCAGGGATAAAATTGTAGACCTGAACAAGGCTGGGATGGGCTACAGGACAATAGGCAAGCAGCTTGGTGAGAAGGCAACAACTGTTGGTGCAATTATAAGAAAATGGAAGAAGTTCAAGATCACGGTCAATCACCCTCGGTCTGGGGCTCCATGCAAGATCTCACCTCGTGGGGCATCAATGATCATGAGGAAGGTGAGGGATCAGCCCAGAACTACATGGCAGGACCTGGTCAATGACCTGAAGAGAGCTGGGACCACAGTCTCAAAGAAAACCATTAGTAACACCATTAGTAACACACTACATCGTCATGGATTAACATCCCGCAGCGCACGCAAGGTCCCCCTGCTCAAGCCAGCGCATGTCCAGGCCTGTCTGAAGTTTTCCAATGACCATCCTGATGATCCAGAGGAGGAATGGGAGAAGGTCATGTGGTCTGATGAGACAAAAATAGAGCTTTTTGGTCTAAACTCCACTCAAATCCCTGCTGCAGTGTGTGCAATTCTGGTCAAGAACTACAGGAAACGTATGATCTCTGTAATTGCAAACAAATGTTTCTGTACCAAATATTAAGTTCTGCTTTTCTGATGTATCAAATATGTATGTCATGCAATAAAATGCTAATTAATTACTTAAAAATCATACAATGTGATTTTCTGGATTTTTGTTTTAGATTCCGTCTCTCACAGTTGAAGTGTACCTATGATAAAAATTACAGACCTCTACATGCTTTGTAAGTAGGAAAACCTGCAAAATCGGCAGTGTATCAAATACTTGTTCTCCCCACTGTATGTAGGTCAGAAACACTTTCTCCCCACTGTATATGCATAGTTACTTTAATCATATCTACTTGTACATATTACCTAAATCAGCCTGACTAACAGGTGCCTGTATGTAGCCTCGCTACTTGTATAGCCTCGCTACCGTATATAGCTATATAGTCTTTTTACTGTTGTTTTATTTCTTTAGCTACCTATTGTTCACCTAATACCTTTTTTTCAGTTTTGGTGCAGCCTGTAAGGAAGCATTTCACTGTATGGTCTCCACCTGTTGTATTCGGCGCACGTGACAAATACACTTTGATTTGATTTGATTTGACATCAGTGCGGAATTTACAGCTTGGTTGTAAATGGATCTTCCATATTGACAAGGACCCCAAGCATACTTCTAAAGATGTGGCAAAATGGCTTAAGGACAACAAAGTCAAGATATTGGAGTGGCCATCACAAAGCCCTGACCTCAATCCTATAGAAAAATTGTGGGCAGAACTGAAAAAGCGTGTGTGAGCAAGAAAGCCTACAAACCTGACTCAGTTACACCAGCTCTGTCAGGAGTTATGGGCCAAAATTTACACAACTTATTGTGGGAAGCTTGTGGAAGGCTACCCGAAACGTTTGACCCAAGTTAAACAATTTAAAGGCAATGCTACGAAATACTAATTGAGTGTATGTAAACCTCTGACCCACTGGGAAAGTAATGAAATAAATAAAAGCTGAAATAAATAATTCTCTCTACTATTATTCTGACATTTCACATTCTTAAAATAAAGTGGTGATCCTAACTGACCTAAAACAGGGAATTTATATTAGGATTAAATGTCAGGAATTGTGAAAAACTGAGTTTAAATGTATTTGGCTAAGGTGTATGTAAACCTCCGACTCCAACTGTATATTTCTCTCTCTTTTATTCCGTTTGCCAATAAGAAGCTGTCCAGACATTGCGTGTTTGCGTGCCTGTTTCTCTGTGGTGTTGTAATCAAATTGCCAATTTGGTGTGCTGTAGCAGCTAACAGATGGAGAGTGTTACCTCTATCGGTGACCACAGAGTAGACTCTGACCCGTGGAGGATACAGCTGTCAGCATGAAAACATGTCTCTCTACAGGGAAGAGGCAGGTTTGGATGGGATGGTAGGATGTTTCTCGACAAGTCATCTTTCTAGGATCAGAATACAATATGGCATGAGAACACTTGTTTATGTGCCCATTCATGTGCTTGTATGCATGCCTTTGTGGTAGTTAAAATTCAGTGCACTTCCATCTAGAGTAAAACAGCTACTAGCCATCAGTTTAGCTTCTTATCAACACGTTATCAATGTATCTCCAGCTATAACCTATAATAAACCTCCTGTGGCTCGGCCTCCATGCCAATACTGAAATTCTTAGCTTCTAACCATCATGCCCTTTTAAGGTGCTGATGCCTACCTCTCTGATAAGTGCATGTTTGTGTGGTAGCTAGCTAGCATGCATATATATACATACGTACACGCACACACACATACAAACACGCACATTCATACACACACACATATACACACACGCACACATACACAGTCACACACATATACACGCACACACACACATACACAGTCACACACATATACACGCACACACACATACACAGTCACACACATATACACAGTCACACACACACATACAGTTACGCACACACATACATACACGCACATTCATACACACACACATATACACACACGCACACATACACACAGTCACACAGACATACACAGTCACACACACACATACAGTTACACACACACATACATACACACACACACATACAAACACAGTAACCAACAGTAAGCAGAGAGATGACAGTCTTTCTTCCTTCCTGATCTCTTCAACGAGTAGACACCAACCAGCAGACACCAACCAGTAAAAACCAACCAGCAGACACGAATCAGCAGACACCAACCAGCAGACACCAACCAGTAGACACCAACCAGCAGACATGAATCAGCAGACACCAACCAGCAGACACCAACCAGCAGACACCAACCAGTAGACACCAACCAGCAGACACCGACCAGTAGACACCAACCAGCAGACATTAACTAGCAGACACCAACCAGCAGACACCAACCAGCAGACACAAATCAGCAGACACCAACCAGCAGACACCAACCAGTAGACACCAACCAGCAGACATGAATCAGCAGACACCAACCAGCAGACACCAACCAGCAGACACCAACCAGTAGACACCAACCAGCAGACACCGACCAGTAGACACCAACCAGCAGACATTAACTAGCAGACACCAACCAGCAGACACCAACCAGCAGACACAAATCAGCAGACACCAACCAGCAGACATGAATCAGCAGACACCAACCAGAAGACACCAACCAGCAGATATGAATCAGCAGACCCCAACCAGCAGACACAAATTAGCAGACACCAACCAGCAGACACGAATTAGCAGACACCAACCAGCAGACACGTACCAGCAGACACCAACCAGCAGACACCTACCAGTAGTTTTAGTGTCCACTCCCATCTCTTGGCTGTTTCACAGCCAGCAGAGGAGAGGACCAATGAAATGAGAATGCTATGATTTTTATATGTAGTTACACAGTTATAAAAGGTCTGGAAGTCGTAATAGATTTGTCATCAGGTTTTTAAAGCCTAGGTGCATGTTTCCTCTTCGGTGGTATGTAATAAAGAAACTGTGTGTGTCCACTCACAGTGTGTGAATAGGGAGTCGATGCGTCGGTCTCAGCTGTGAGCAGAGGCACTGTGTCCAGAATATTAACTCACTTTCTGTGTGTGTGTGTGCGTGTGCGTGTGCGTGTGTGTGCGCTCGCGAGTACGTACGTTCTAAGAGTCAGCTCCCTTGTGCTCGACAGCAAGAGAGCAACAGGACCTTCACCGCAGCATTGAACTTGACAAACGAGAATTTAAAACCACTGTTTCCATTGGGGTTATTGGCGTACGTATTTTACTGTCCTTCCCCTGAGGCCTCTATGCCGTGTCCCTTTATCTGGTATGATGAGCCAACGGAACGAGATAGCCTGACAAGTGGTGACAATTAAAAGAGAATGAAATCCTGCCGTTTATTGCCGTCTATTGTCTGTCTTTCCGTACCGTGGAGCTGCACGCCTCTGGGGTCTTTTCCTCATAGAGACAGATCACAGTGAATCTGCCACACTAAATAATTATGGTTATAAATGGTACCATATTATTTTGGCTTGCAACCATAGCAGAACCCTGTTTTGGTGCTAAATGTAACCTTTTTTTAAGGTTCTATAAAGAACCATGCTCATAGGGTTCTAAATGGAACCATTAACAAAAGGTTCTATATAGCACCAAAAAACTATTCCGTTATGGTTACAAGCCTTTTTGGGGCTATATAGAACCCTTTTTATGGTTCTTCATAGAACCTTTATGAAGAATGGTTCTCAATCTGAAAGGATCTTTGTAGATCCATTTGAAGAACCATACAGGGTTCTTTGTTCTGGTCAGCCATATCATATTGCTTAAATTCCATAGGTGTGATTCATTAATTGACAAGTTGACTCAAGTGAACAACCTCTAGAACAGCTGAGGGTTCCTTTGAAAAGAAAACCACTGATTAAGTCAACTGTTCTCTATTTGCGCAAAGCTATACAAGAGTCTTTAACAAGACACTATCACTGCCCATGGATGTGTAAATTAGCATAACAGAACACATTAGATAAACTGGAATGAGACTCTCACTCACGGCTGCACAAAAAGAGCTGTGAGAAAACCACACCTCCAAATATTCTAATGTTCCTCCTCCCCTACATTTGAATTATCACAAAAATAACAAAGAACACTTTTCTAAACTGTAAAGAGCCATTAGAGAGCTCAAAGGGTTCTTTGAGACATTGTGGTTCCACATAGAACCATCACCCTTCCCAAAGAACCTTTGAGGAACCATTCTTTTTTTTTGTGTGCACAGCTTATTACTTTCAACACAGCGATTTAAAAAAGAATGTCCTGTACTTTTCCGAGGAAGAAACTTGGTTGAGTTTTTTTTGTTTGTTTGTTTTTCTGGGCCTTTGTTGTCTTTTACATTGGAGATGTGTGTGCCAGGGAGAATGAGTTTAAGAGTATCCTGTTTGCGCTGTGCTACTTCCACCCGGTGGTGGCTGAGAGGAGGAAGGCTGGAGCAGATCTTACCCCTTCAACACAGGAGACCAGCTCCATCAATGCGCTTTACAACTACCTGGAGGCTAACTTAAAGGTAACCAGTACGTACACATGCTGCATTTTATGTGCCACAGTAGCAATAAAGCCAACTATATTCCATGACAACATACCCTTTTCAAACTATTGTGCTGACCCAAGCCTGTGCTGGCTTGGGTATTTTCTTTGGCAACTACTGTATGGTGGATGCTTGGCTCGGTTTAGTTTGGCTCTACTTGGTTCGGCTCAGTATTGTGAAAAGCTTTTAAGAGTCTAAATTCCATTCTAAGTAGTCTTCAGTAATTTCCTCCCTGTGTGCCAAGTTCAATACACGTCAAACTGGACAGTGTTTATGGAGCCAATTTGATTTAAAAAATAATTGGCCCAAAAGATAAAATAATTTAAATGATTGATTATTGATTAGTATTGTAAGTGAAATTGAAGTAATGCACAAGGGTTGTCGTCCTTGACCAGTTTTATTCTACCTTTCTTCAATTCATCTTTTCTCTCCACCGAGGTTTTGGTACTTGTTTAATGTGGAGGCAGGGTTATGGGGGGATGGCTGTGTTTTTACTGGTAATAAAAGTGCACCTTGTGCTGGGGATAATAAAAGGCCACTCTAAAATGTGTACTTTGTCACACAAGACAATGACATAGATGTGTCAAATTTTGACAGAGCGTGCAGTTGGCATGCAGACAGCAGGAATGTCCACCAGAGATGTTGCCTGAGAATTTAAAGTTAACTTCTCTACCTTAAGTGTTTTAGATAATTTGGCAGTACGTCCAACCAGCCTCACAACCGCAGACCACGTGTAACCATACTAGCCAAGACCTCCACATCTGGCTTCTTCACAGGCGGGATCGTCTGATACCAGCCAACCGGACAGCTGATGAAACGGATGAGTATTTATGTCTGTAATAAAGCCCTTTTGTGGGGAAAATAACATTCTGATTGGCTGGGTCTGGCTCCCCAGTGGGTGGGTCTGGCTCCCCAGTGGATGGGCCTGGCTCCCTAGTGGATGGGCCTGGCTCCCTAGTGGGTGGGCCTGGCTCCCTAGTGGGTGGGCCTGGCTCCCTAGTGGGTGGGCCTGGCTCCCTAGTGGGTGGGCCTGGCTCCCTAGTGGGTGGGCCTGGCTCCCTAGTGGATGGGCCTGGCTCCCTAGTGGGTGGGCCTATGCCTGCTCCCCTGCCTAGTCATGTGAAATCCACAGATTAGGGCCTAATGAATATTTTCAATTGATTTATCTGAACTGTAACTTGGTAAAATCATTGAAATTGTTGCATATTTTTGTTCAGTGTGTGTATACATATACAGATAGATAGAAAGATAGGTGTGTTTCTAGTTTGTTAGTATTTTCTAATTTAAGTGGCTTCATCTACTACTAACTATCTAATGTTCGCTGATAGGCGCTAGCTAGCTGTCGTAACATAACAACATCACCATGAAGAGGATCAAGCCGTGTACAATGAATATAAATAGGATAATGTTTCAGAGAAAATAGGTCAGCTCCTCTGAACATTGCTGTGCGCAGCTCCTCAGCAATTCCACTCGTTCCCTGACAATGATGAGCTACGAAATAAGTGGGTGATAACATCCGGCAAAACAACTTCACCATCAGGAAAAGCTTTAAGGTCTGGCAGGTATTTCCTTCCTGAAGATGAACTCTGGGACGCCGTGTCGTCTGAGGAAGGGGACTATTTCTTTTCCGTTATGTTCTGTCCTGTGTTGAGGAGAGAGACCACCGGACCATGCAGAGGATGGTGGAGATGAGGATGGTGGAGATGAGGATGGTGGAGATGAAGTTGATTATAATGATCTGAACTACGCTCAGGATCATGACTAGTGTGCGGCGCCAGAGCCACTTGGAGGAATGAGGAGGTTACTCTTCTATCCAAGTACTTCTGGTTAGTTGTCATGTCGTAAATTAGTTGAAGCATTGTGTTACTATCAATAAAAAAATTATTAAGAATGTGATGTATGTTAAATGAAATACACAATACAATGTTTAAATTAAACACACAATGCATCCACAGTCAACCTCCTGACAACTAACAGCATGTATGTGATAAAAATGTACAGCAACATCGAACTAACCAATTACATATATATATATGTTGCATGGGGTTCCAGAGACAGGCGTGGCAGCCATCTCGCTCTGGGGTTGAAGGACAAATACCTGATCCAATACTTTCGTATCAATTCCCTCTACATTCAATAGGACCATCAACACATGGACCAACTTTCCATACACACTGCTCAGAGCAGTGACCATCTGGATGTCACAAGAGGAAGTGACAGCCAACTTACCCAGAGGGATTTAAAAGTTAGCCAGACATGCAGGTCATTGTTGACTGCACTGAGCTTAGGTGTCCTTTCTTCTGCTGCAGAGTGAGATCTTCTCCAACTACAAATCTCACTGCACAATGACGGCATCAATAACTGGCAGCTCTTTGAAATGTTTTTTATATATTTACATATTAGTCCTGTGTATATATTATATATTGTCAAGCAACTTGGATGCAGGGTTGCAGTAAAATCATCTCAAGCTAATTTGGTGATACACTCAGACAACATTGTCATTTGCATCAATGAAATATATTGGCAAGAAAAAGTATGTGAACCCTTCGGAATTACCTTGATTTCTGCATAAATTGGTCATACAATTTGATCCGATCTTCATCTAAGTCACAACAATAGACAAACACAGTGTGCTTAAACACACACATTATTGTATGTTTCTTATCCAAATAGATTACATAATTTAAACATCCACAGTGTGGCTTGGGAAAAGTATGTGAACCCCTAGGCAAATGACTTCTCCAAAAGCTAATTGGAGTCAGGAGTCAGCTAACCTGGAGTCCAATCAATGAAAAGATTGGAGATGTTGGCAAGAGCTGCCCTACCCTATAAAAACACTCACAAAATTTGATTTTGCATTTCACAAGAAGCCTTGCCTAATGTGAACCATGCCTTGAACAAAAGAGATCTCAGAAGAACTAAGATTAATAATTATTCACTTGTATAAAGCTGGAAAGGGTTACAAAAATATCTCTAAAAGCCTGATGTTCATCAGTCCACGGTAAGACAAATTGGCTATAAATGGAGATAATTCAGAGCACTGTTGCTACTCTCCCTAGGAGTGGCCGTTCTGCAAAGATGACTGCAAGACCACGGCGCAGAATGTTCAATGAGGTTAAAAAGAATCCTAGTGTCAGCTAAAGACTTACAAACATCTCTGGAACAAGCTAACATCTTTGATGTCTTCAATACATAAATCACTAAAAAATAATGGTGTTCATGGGAGGCCACCAAGGAAGAAGCCATTGCTGTACATAAAAAATTGCTGCACGTCTGAAGTTCAAATGAGCACCTGGATGTTCCACAGCGCTTCTGGCAAAATATTCTGTGGACAGATTAAACTGAAGTTGTTTGGAAGGAACACACAACACTATGTGTGGAGAGAAAAAAAAGGCACAGCACACCAACATCACAACCTCATCCTAACTGTGAAGTATGTTAAGGGGAGCATCATGGTTTGGGGCTGCTTTGCTGCCTCAGGGTCTGGAGAGCTTGCTATCATCGATGGAAAAATGAATTCCCAAGTTTAGTCAGAAACTAGCTAACCCCAGACACAGATGAAGACCTACCTAGCCAGAAACTAGCTAACACCAAACACAGACGAAGACCCAGCTAGACAGTAACTAGCTAACACCAGACACAGATGAAGACCTACCTAGCCAGAAACTAGCTAACACCAAACACAGACGAAGACCCAGCTAGACAGTAACTAGCTAACACCAGACACAGATGAAGACCTACCTAGACAGTAACTAGCTAAAACCAGACACAGATGAAGACCTAGCTAGCCAGTAACTAGCTAACACCAGACACAGATTAAGACCTACCTAGACAGTAACTAGCTAACACCAGACACAGATGCAAGGGGAAGAAGAAGAATAGGTTAAACTTTTAATTATATTTGCTGACACCCTACAGTCAAATGTTGGCACCAGTAGAGTAGCTATCTAGCTATTTAAACCACGCCGCTCTGCAAAAACACCTCCTGATGTTGGTTAGAAGACGGTACTTGGCTGTGTTTCGAGATTAACAAAACCGCCCTGTATCATGGGTAAATGGGGACTGACTGACTGATCGATTTATGACACAGTAGTTTTGATGCTCTCGAACAAGGCCTTGATCATGTTACCGTTGGTGATTTAAAATGAGAGTTTTAAGGTGATGTCACCTTGTCCTCTTAGTAATGAATCCAAACTTGATCAATGTAAAAGGAACAGTCATTTTTCCTACCTTGGTCAGATAACAACATTGACGAATACGCTGATTCGGTGTGCGAGTTCATTAGAACGTGCGTTGAAGATGTCGTTCCCATAGCAACGATTAAAACATTCCCTAACCAGAAACCGTGGATTGATGGCAGCATTCGTGTGAAACTGAAAGCGCGAACCACTGCTTTTAATCAGGGCAAGGTGTCTGGTAACATGACCGAATACAACCAGTGCAGCTATTCCCTCCGCAAGGCTATCAAACAAGCTAAGCGCCAGTACAGAGACAAAGTAGAATCTCAATTCAACGGCTCAGACACAAGAGGCATGTGGCAGGGTCTACAGTCAATCACGGACTACAGGAAGAAATCCAGCCCAGTCACGGACCAGGATGTCTTGCTCCCAGGCAGACTAAATAACTTTTTTGCCCGCTTTGAGGCCAAAACTGTGCCACTGACACGGCCTGCAACGAAAACATGCGGTCTCTCCTTCACTGCAGCCGAGGTGAGTAAGACATTTAAACGTGTTAACCCTCGCAAGGCTGCAGGCCCAGACGGCATCCCCAGCCGCGCCCTCAGAGCATGCGCAGACCAGCTGGCCGGTGTGTTTACGGACATATTCAATCAATCCCTATACCAGTCTGCTGTTCCCACATGCTTCAAGAGGGCCACCATTGTTCCTGTTCCCAAGAAAGCTAAGGTAACTGAGCTAAACGACTACCGCCCCGTAGCACTCACATCCATCATCATGAAGTGCTTTGAGAGACTAGTCAAGGACCATATCACCTCCACCCTACCTGACACCCTAGACCCACTCCAATTTGCTTACCGCCCAAATAGGTCCACAGACGATGCAATCTCAACCACACTGCACACTGCCCTAACCCATCTGGACAAGAGGAATACCTATGTGAGAATGCTGTTCATCGACTACAGCTCGGCATTCAACACCATAGTACCCTCCAAGCTCGTCATCAAGCTCGAGACCCTGGGTCTCGACCCCGCCCTGTGCAACTGGGTACTGGACTTCCTGACGGGCCGCCCCCAGGTGGTGAGGGTAGGCAACAACATCTCCACCCCTCTGATCCTCAACACTGGGGCCCCACAAGGGTGCGTTCTGAGCCCTCTCCTGTACTCCCTGTTTACCCACGACTGCGTGGCCACGCACGCCTCCAACTCAATCATCAAGTTTGCGGACGACACAACAGTGGTAGGCTTGATTACCAACAACGACGAGACGGCCTACAGGGAGGAGGTGAGGGCCCTCGGAGTGTGGTGTCAGGAAAATAACCTCACACTCAACGTCAACAAAACTAAGGAGATGATTGTGGACTTCAGGAAACAGCAGAGGGAACACCCCCCTATCCACATCGATGGAACAGTAGTGGAGAGGGTAGCAAGTTTTAAGTTCCTTGGCATACACATCACAGACAAACTGAATTGGTCCACTCACACAGACAGCATCGTGAAGAAGGCGCAGCAGCGCCTCTTCAACCTCAGGAGGCTGAAGAAATTCGGCTTGTCACCAAAAGCACTCACAAACTTCTACAGATGCACAATCGAGAGCATCCTGGCGGGGTGTATCACCGCCTGGTATGGCAACTGCACCGCCCTCAACCGTAAGGCTATCCAGAGGGTAGTGAGGTCTGCACAACGCATCACCGGGGGCAAACTACCTGCCCTCCAGGACACCTACACCACCCGATGCTACAGGAAGGCCATAAAGATCATCAAGGACATCAACCACCCGAGCCACTGCCTGTTCACCCCGCTGTCATCCAGAAGGCGAGGTCAGTACAGGTGCATCAAAGCTGGGACCGAGAGACTGAAAAACAGCTTCTATCTCAAGGCCATCAGACTGTTAAACAGCCACCACTAACATTGAGTGGCTGCTGCCAACACACTGTCAATGACACTGACTCAACTCCAGCCACTTTAATAATGGGAATTGATGGGAAATTATGTAAATATATCACTAGCCACTTTAAACAATGCTACCTTATATAATGTTACTTACCCTACATTATTCATCTCATATGCATATGTATATACTGTACTCTATATCATCGACTGCATCCTTATGTAATACATGTATCACTAGCCACTTTAACTATGCCACTTTGTTTACATACTCATCTCATATGTTATACTGTACTCGATATCATCTACTGTATCTTGCCTATGCTGCTTTGTACCATCACTCATTCATATATCCGTATGTACATATTCCTTATCCCCTTACACTGTGTATAAGACAGTCGTTTTTTTGGAATTGTTAGTTAGATTACTTGTTCGTTATTACTGCATTGTCGGAACTAGAAGCACAAGCATTTCGCTACACTCGCATTAACATCTGCTAACCATGTGTATGTGACAAATAAAATTTGATTTGATTTGATTTGATACTTTGATCTGGTTTCCTTCAAATATCATCCAATTTCTCAAAAAACATGATTTTGTCTGTTCGTGACCTTTAAGTAAGTAAGGTCAATTATTAAATAGTAACTTTGAGAGTGTGAATGTTTTGGAGTTAAGTACAATTTATCTATAATTATAAACTGGGTGGTTCGAGCCCTGAATGCTGATTGGCTGACAGCCGTGGTATATCAGACCATATACCACAGGTATGACAAAACGTTTATTTTTACTGCTCTAATTACGTTGGTAACCAGTTTATAATAGCAATAAGTTACCTTGGGGGTTTGTGATATATGGCCAATATGCCACGGCTAAGGGCTGTGTCCAGGCACTCCGCATTGTGTCATGCCAAAGTACGGCCCTTAGCCGTGTATTATTGGCCATATACCACACCCCTCGGGCTTTATTGCTTAACAATTCTAAATGCTTGGTTGTGGCTATGATAGCTACAGAATACCTGCTGTAAACTGTGTATGACGAATATAATTTGATTTGATTTGATTTGCAAAAGTGAAAAAAATATCATCCATCATTTATTAGATAGCAACCTTGACATTAGGAAAAAAGCAAAATAGCTCAAGTGAATACAGGTCTAAGCATTCTGTGTCAATTCAAATCTTCTTGTTTTCCCCCATGTTCAGTGTAGTGATATGACAGAAGGAACTTTGCTTCGCCACAGACCTCTTTTAAAAAATCTGACAACTGCCAAGATTTATATCAGTAACATTGGCTCGCTAAAATGTCAGCTGGGCTTTGCAGCCTATCCACATTCCTCCCACCAGGTCCCCAGGGAGAGGTTGTATTTAATTATCCACAGCCTGGGTGCTGTTCGCTGGGCATGTCTAGGCTGGCAGAGACACCCGACATGGAGGTCTGGAGCGTTTTACACTTGGCCAGTGAGCAGAGAGAGGGAGCTGAGTGGCTGAGTCTTGGCTGGAGCGAGGGGGAACTGTTAGAACTGGAAAGGCCTGGTGGTCCCTGGGGCTCTGTTAGGGCATGTCCTCTCCCTTAGCCATATGTACAGCCCAAATACTGTATAGGAGAGGAGGGGAGGAGGAGAGGAGATGGGAAGACAGGAGGGGAACGGGAAGGAGGAAAAACAGCACTCATACATTTACAGCCATTAACAAAAGATGTTCAGCACCTGTTAATATGGATCTTCAATCAAAAGTGTCTTTCTTATAAAAAAATATGGTTCTTAAAAATACACTGGTTTTTGATGAAGAAATACTTTAAGGGTAACTTACATTTTCTTCCAGTTCTTTATTTAAGACTAAGAGGTAGTGACAGTGAATTATTTATTTTACGCTCATTTTTATCCAGCGGATGGAAGATTTCCATGAATACATACTAGTCATATGTATATGTTTTTCCTAAAAAATTTAATAAATAACGTCTCCACTTTAAGAGAAATTAGTAGCCCGGTGCCTCCACCACGACAACCAGATGCTCTAGGACTGTACGATTTATCCTTCTTCCCTTAGCTTTAATACAGCTTGGCAGGTCAAAGTATATACTATGTATATCTGGCATCTACACAGCAAATTTGAGATCAGAATTTTAACACCCACAGAAATGAACTCAGCACAGTTGAGCACAGTACTCCTGTTCATAGCTCCGGATTCATGAAAAAGGGTTAGTAGTGTGGTTAAGTTTAGGGTTAAAAATCCGATATTATGACTTTGTGGCTGTGCCAGCTGGTGACCACTCTGCAGAGCTGCCTCCAGAACAACATTCATGATGAAAAACGTTAACAAGCCAATGGATCATGTACAAGATGGACTGACATGGTTTCCTTGTTTCTAGCTCCTAGCCAACTTTGCAGTATTTTGTGTGTTGTTTCTTACGTTATTTGCTCAGAACATTTCTTGCATTATTACTTACAGCCAAAATATTACCTCTGGATATTAGACTCACCAGCATTTCACTGGTCACTCACCAGCATTTCACAGGTCACTCACCAGCATTTCACCAGCCACTCACCAGCATTTCACCAGCCACTCACCAGCATTTCACAGGTCACTCACCAGCATTTCACAGGTTACTCACCAGCATTTCACAGGTCACTCACCAGCATTTCAAAGGTCACTCACCAGCATTTCAGTGGTCACTCACCAACATTTCATCGGTCACTCACCAGCATTTCGACCAGAAATTAGACTTACCTGAATTGGATCCTTTGTTCGTAACCCCTCCTGGTCTCCTTCCAGAGAGATATCAGGGACGGTAACATACTCTGTTTCACAGAATCACGGCTCTTTCCAGATATACTGTCCCTGTCCATACAGCTAGCGGGGACAGGAAAACATAACTCTCCAGAGAAAAAAAGGGCGGAGGTCAGTGGAGGCTGCTGAGGGGAGGACAGCTAATAACAATGACTGGACAGGAGCAAATGGTCTTGCATGTGTTTGATGTATCTGATACCATTCCACCCACAAGGGGGCGTGCTCAGCCCCCTCCTGTACTCCCTGTTCACCCATGACTGCGTGGACACGCACATCTCCAACTCAATCATCAAGTTCACAGATGATACAACAGTGGTAGGCCTGACTACCATCAAAAATGAGACAGTCTACAGGGAAGAGGTGAGGGCCCTGGCAGAGCGGTGCCAGGAAAATAAACTCTCCCTCAACAGCACCAAAACAAAGGAGATGATTGTGGACTTCGGCCCCCATCCACATTAACAGGGCCGATTGGAGAGGGTGAAAAGCTTCAAGTTCCTAGGCGTGCACATCTGTGAAGGCTCGGAGGAGGAGGAAGGGTTGGACCAACCTCAGTGGAGGTCAGTGGATTTCATCAATATAAAAACAGAAAAACATGAAGAAAGTATTTAAATAGAACAATCCCAAATATATTCACCAAATAACTGATTAAAATACACTGTTTTGTAAGGAAGGTATACAGTAGCTAGTAGTAGTATTGTTTTGTAGTGAAGTTCTGCAGTAGCTAGTAGTAGTATTGTTTTGTATTGAAGTTCTACAGTAGCTAGTAGTAGTATTGTTTTGTATTGAAGGTCTGCCGTAGCTAGTAGTAGTATTGTTTTGTATTGAAGGTCTGCCGTAGCTAGTAGTAGTATTGTTTTGTATTGAAGGTCTGCCGTAGCTAGTAGTAGTATTGAAGGTCTGCCGTAGCTAGTAGTAGTATTGAAGGTCTGCCGTAGCTAGTAGTAGTATTGAAGGTCTGCCGTAGCTAGTAGTAGTATTGTTTTGTGTTGCTATGGTATTATTGCTGCACTGTCGGAACCTAGAAACACAAGCATTTCCCTGCACCTGCGAATAACATATGCGAAATATGTGTACGCGACCAATTAATTTTGATTTGAACAACAAAACCATGCATTGATTCCACTGCGATTAAAATAATACTTGCATTTTTTTTTGACAACATGTGCCGTCAATTTCAATCCCACTGGTGTTAACCCCACTAGAATCAACAGTGAGTTTTAACAATCACAGCACTTTTACCTTTTTCAACACTGAGATTTAACACTCACAGCACTTTTACCTTTTTCAACACTGAGATTTTAACACTCACAGCACTTTTACCTTTTTCAACACTGAGATTTTAACACTCACAGCACTTTTACCTTTTTCAACACAGAGATTTTAACACCTACAAATGTGCTGTGTGCCATACTGTCTATTCTCCACCTGTATGTTTTCAGATCGGTGCTGATGAATGATGGGGAAGCCACTTGTAGAGTATTGAAATACACAGTTACACAAACTTTGTGTTCTAACATGACATTTCCTCCAGTACAGCGACAACACACTTCCTACGGAGTCTCCCTACCTGAACTCAGGGATGGGAAAACATGGCAAACACACAATTACAAAACATCATAAATGTATCAAAAGTAAACTGCAAAAAGCTACTTGCAGTTTAACAATGTATTTAATTAAAATGCTTTGGAGAGTAGCTGGCTGAACAGCAACAACTTTCTCAGTAACGTTTACAGAAACGTTTTACTTGCTATGACTGTGATGTGCGCTGTTAATCTTTTCATCATCCTTAGTTGAATGCTGACTGTAAGTCACTCTAGATAAGTGTCTACTAAATAACCTAAATGTAAATGTGAAGATAAACAAACCAAAATCAACTGCAAAGCACACTGGGTATTATCATTGGCCTTGTTTTGAGGTCATGTCTAGACGGGATACAGCTTAACCGAACCTAACCTGCTACGTTAATCATCCTAAACATCGTACAAAAATGCAATTTTGACAGATTCTGTAACCCTTCTAGACAAAACCTTGTTTCATGGTGGAGGTCATTCAAATAATACTCAGCATGCTTTGCAATTGTCCATTTTTACATACACATGTATATTTACAATGAGGGAAAAAAAGAACATGATACATGATTTTAATGGTAGGTTTATTTGAACAGTGAGAGACAGAATAACAACAAAACAATCCAGAAAAATGCATGTCAAAAATTTTATAAATTGATTTGCATTTTAATGAGGGAAATAAGTATTTGACCCCTCTGCAAAACATGACTTAGTACTTGGTGGCAAAACCCTTTTTGGCAATCAGAGGTCAGACGTTTCTTGTAGTTGGCCACCAGGTTTGCACACATCTCAGAAGGGATTTTGTCCCACTCCTCTTTGCAGATCTTCTCCAAGTCATTAATGTTTCGAGGCTAATGTTTGGCAACTCGAACCTTCAGCTCCCTCCATAGATTATCTATGGGATTAAGGTCTGGAGACTGGCTAGGCCACTCCAGGACCTTAATGTGCTTCTTCTAGAGCCACTCCTTTGTTGCCTTGGCCGTGTGTTTTGGGTCATTGTCATGCTGGAAAACCCATCCACGACCCATTTTCAATGCCCTGGCTGAGGGAAGGAGGTTCTCACCCAAGATTTGACGATACATGGCCCGTCCATCGTTCCTTTGATGCGGTGAAGTTGTCCTGTCCCCTTCGCAGAAAAACACCCCCAAAGCATAATGTTTCCACCTCCATGTTTGACGGTGGGGCTGGTGTTCTTGGGGTCATAGGCATCATTCCTCCTCCTCCAAACCCGGCGAGTTGAGTTTATGCCAAAGAGCTCCATTTTGGTCTCATCTGACCACAACACTTTCACCCAGTTGTCCTCTGAATCATTCAGATATAATTTGGCAAACTTCAGACGGGCATGTATATGTGCTTTCTTGAGCAGGGGGACCTCGCGGGCGCTGCAGGATTTCAGTCCTTCACGGCGTAGTGTGTTACCTATTGTTTTCTTGGTGACTATGGTCCCAGCTGCCTTGAGATCATTGACAAGATCCTCCTGTGTAGGTCTGGGCTGATTCCTCACCGTTCTCATGATCATTGCAACTCCACGAGGTGAGATCTTGCATGGAGTCCCAGGCCGAGAGTAATTGACAGTTCTTTTGTGTTGTCACCTTCTCACCAAGCTGCTTGGCGATGGTCTTGTAGCCTATTCCAGCCTTGTGTAGGTCTACAATCTTGTCCCTGACATCCTTGTAGAGCTATTTGGTCTTGGCCATGGTGGAGAGTTTGGAATCTGATTGATTGATTGCTTCTGTGGACAGGTGTCTTATATACAGGTAACAAGCTGAGATTAGGAGCACTCCCTTTAAGAGTGTGCTCCTAATCTCAGCTCGTTACCTGTATAAAAGACACCTGGGAGCCAGAAATCAATTTATAACATTTTTGACATGTGTTTTTCTGGATTTTTTTGTTGTTATTCTGTCTCTCACTGTTCAAATAAACCTACCATTAAAATTATAGACGGGTCATTTCTTTGTCAGTGGGCAAACGTACCAAATCAGCAGGGGATCAAATACTTTATTCCCTCACTGTAGTTCATTTTGCAGATGCTTTTATAGTGCCATCAGACTTCTGGTACCAACACAGGGTGAAAGGGAGTCACAAAACTGTGAACCGCTATAACAAAAAATGGTAGAGAAAAGTATTTTATATTTCAAAAATACAATTAACAGCTCTCAAAAGTATCTTGTTACAAAATACATTGGGGTATAGTTCAGCCCAGGTAATACATATTACAAAATACTCAGAAGTAATTCAAATACATGTTACAGAAATTCTGCCCATCTCTGTCACTTCCTGTGTAGTCAGTGAAGAGGAGGTATCCCAGTAGATTAGGGGCTCTATTCAATCACATTCTGCTTTAGCCCACATCCGCATAGAAGGTGTTTTGGCTTGTCAGTGGTGGAACTGCGTTAGAGCTGTCAAATCCACAAACGTCCCCCGCCATTATACCTAAAGCAGAGATTGTCATTGGCTGCACAGGGCAGCATTAACAGGAAAGCCATGCAACCTTGTTTACAAGCACTAACACTGTGAGATGTAATCTACACCTCGATTAGGATGATAGAAATCCTCATTGTTTTCATTGCTCCAACACTGTTTCACTTCTGACACTGCTACCGGTTAACACTTGACCTGATTGAATCGAAGACTACAGTAGGTTACGTTCGTTCCTACACTATTTGCCACATAAGGGCTGTCGGATTTTAATAATATGGATTTGTGTGAGCACGTACATGGGTGTGAGTGTGTGTGGAGCCTGGATGTATTACGATAGCTGACCTTTACAATTTAGAAACAAGGTGCTTAACAAATGACAACTGTTGCCCAACGCTAGTGAACACTGCCCGTATGAACACAGCCTGTATGGTATGCAGCCTGTTTCATCGCAGCCTGTTTGATATGCAGGCTGCCACGTAGCTGAAAAATACTAATTAAATATTTGAGCGGAGAATCGATAGATATTATGACCTCCATACCTTTGTTCTAAGCTTAATCCGTTGATGGATCTTTGCTGCTGATTGTCTTGTGAAAAGACCTATGCTTTCATCACTTACCCAACGGAAAGATGAGATGAGGATTGATACTCTGGGGATTTGACTTATTATTGAAGACAAAGAGTTGTTGTTGCAAATATCTCTCATGAATATTTATGATTTATTTTCACTAATCGTTATCTTCTCAAGGAGTCATTAGTGGAATTGTTATTGTGTTTACTTGACAGATGTCATCTGTTTTGATTCCTTCATTTTCAGTAACACAATGTGACATCATCAATGACAAACTGGTGACAATGAACACAATCTATTGTTCTGTCATTCAAACTAACAAGTACCTCCATATCATCTTCATATTAATGTGTTCCCTAATTCAAGCCTAATATTCCCCCTCTTTAATCCCTGTCCCCACACACACACACACACACACACACACACACACACACACACACACACACACACACACACACACACACACACACACACACACACACACACACACACACACACACACACACACACACACACACGCACACACACTGGCATTGTTTACAAAAAAACAAGTCATTATTTAACTAAAAGACTGGTTGAGATTGGCTGACCTTGATGGAATGACTGATTGATTGACTAATTGACTCACCATGAGTCTCAGGCTAAATTTGCTTATATAGGGATCACCTTATCTCCTGGGTGATTTGGGGGGTGTTCGTGTGTGTGGGGACTCCCTACCAGGTGGTGGTGATGCCGGAGTGTGAGAGGGATGAACCAATCACACAGGAGATAAGGTGATCCATATAAAAAAAACGCAAACTCAGCCTCGGACTCATGGGTGAGTCAATGAATTAGTCAATCAAACAATCTATCAAGGTCAGCCAATCACAACCAGTCTTTTTATCATTGGGGAAATGAGTCATGCTCTGTTGATTGAGCCTATACACTAGCATGACAGCCTTATTAATAATCTACTCATAATCTGTTCATAATCTGTTCATAATCCTACATAATTTCGTGTTACCAGTGTTTCTCTGAAGCGCAGGCTGTCTTCTTAATTAATTAGTGCAGTGGGTTCTCCCAGGTGGCGCAGCGGTCTAAGGCACTGCATCGTCACTAGAGACCCGGGTTCAATCTCGGGGTTGTATCACAACCGGCCATGATCGGGAGTTCTATAGTGCGGCGCACAATTGGCCCAACGTCGTCCGTGTTAGGGGAGGGTTTGGCCCAACGTCGTCCGCGTTAGGGGAGGGTTCGGCCCAACGTCGTCCGTGTTAGGGGAGGGTTTGGCCCAACGTCGTCCGAGTTAGGGGAGGGTTTGGCCCAACGTCATCCGAGTTAGGGGAGGGTTTGGCCCAACGTCGTCCGAGTTAGGGGAGGGTTTGGCCCAACGTCGTCCGTGTTAGGCGAGGGTTTGGCCCAACGTCGTCCGTGTTAGGGGAGGGTTTGGCCCAACGTCGTCCGTGTTAGGGGAGGGTTTGGCCCAACGTCGTCCGTGTTAGGGGAGGGTTCGGCCCAACGTCGTCCGTGTTAGGGGAGGGTTTGGCACAACGTCGTCCGAGTTAGGGGAGGGTTTGGCCCAACGTCGTCCGAGTTAGGGGAGGGTTTGGCCCAACGTCGTCCGAGTTAGGGGAGGGTTTGGCCCAACGTCGTCCGTGTTAGGCGAGGGTTTGGCCCAACGTCGTCCGTGTTAGGGGAGGGTTTGGCCCAACGTCGTCCGTGTTAGGGGAGGGTTTGGCCCAACGTCGTCCGAGTTAGGGGAGGGTTTGGCCCAACGTCGTCCGTGTTAGGGGAGGGTTAGGGCAGGGTTTCTTGGCTCATCTCACTCCAGCGACTCTTTGTAGCAGGACGGGCGCCTGCAGGCTGACCTCGGTTGTCAATTTAACGATGTTTCCTCCGATACGTTGGTGCGGCAGGCTTCTGGGTCTTGCGGGCGGGTGATAAGAAGTGCAGTTTGGCGGGTCATGTTTTGTAGGACGCGTGACTCGACCTTCACCTCCCGAGCCCATTGGGGAGTTGATTAGTGCTGTGGGCTAAATCAGGGTCACACAGTGTGTCTGGGTAGTCTTAAACAAAACTACTTTGAAACAAAAGTAAACACCTCACACACGTGGTTATGGGCTTTAAAAGAAAAAGACTATCAGAAATAGTTTAAATGTATTACATTTTGAGTTTGCATCCCAATATTACACTTTATATACATCACAGAAGACTGAAATATAATAAAACCATTTGACATAAAAAAAAACCCTGCTGAAACTCCAGTACTCCTATGTGAATTAATTATGAAATTATGACTATTTTAATAACGATCCACCCATGAGGCCACTAGAGGGCGATTTGGTATTTGGCTGCAGGATCTACATAGTGGTGACTCATCCCTCTGGCCCCCAAATGGGTGCGTGCGTGTGTGTGTGTGTGTGTGTGTGTGTGTGTGTGTGTGTGTGTGTGTGTGTGTGTGTGTGTGTGTGTGTGTGTGTGTGTGTGTGTGTGTGTGTGTGTGTGTGTGTGTGTGTGTGTGTGTGTGTGTGTGTGTGTGTGATTGCGTGTATTTCAGTGTGAGTCAGTCTAGAATGAGACATTTGTGTGTAGAGAGAGCTTGACTGGGGTTTCCTTTTCTAAGGAGCTATGAGGTTCGATCCCTCAACGTATTGCCTCCGATAAATCGCTCCAGTGGTTTAAAAGGCATGTACTCTATTGTACCAACAAATGGAGTCATATTTTGGCTTCACTGGGGAAATACATTACTGTGGAAATACATTACTGATGAAATACATTACTGATGAAATACATTACTGATTAAATACATTACTGATTAAATACATTACAGATTAAATACATTACTGCTAAATACATTACTGATGAAATACATTACTGATTAAATACATTACTGAGGAAATACATTACTGATGAAATACATTGTAACTATCAGAATCTCAGCCTTGGGGAGGGGGTGAGGGGAGTATGTGGGTGGGAGGGGGTGTCCTGACTTGTTGAGGGATCTGAGTGATTTGGGGGTAAGTTGAAAGGGTGACTGGTTCAGGGTTATAATGCTCTGCACTAGATAAAATACATCTGTGAACTCTTTATCGCCTCAGTAGAAGATGGTTATAATGGACAGACATTAATATACATTCATTCATCAGTTAGCAACGGGGTCATTCAGTGTTTGAATTGTTTGCCTCCCTCCATATAATTATTCAGTTTTCTCTTTGATGCAGGAAGTGAGAGTGACTCTGCATTTGTTTATGCATGCATCCACAGCTATGGGGTGGTATTACTAGCTGTTACAGGGTGGTATTGCTCAACGACACAGGATTTCAGTATTAGTGTGAAAAACACACCTCCAGTAACTGTGAGATTTCCCCTCAGTGTTCTTGCAGAAATTCACAGCAAAAAAATGTCATAATTAATTAAAACGTTTTTTTTTTAATGAAAAAGTAGCCTAATTCATTTAAAAAGTTGACAAAACTTTGCCAGTGGCGTACTGCAGTTTTTTTGGGGGTGGGGGGGACTTCTGACCTCTTTATGTGTGGAGGGGTCTTGACCTTCAATAATAATAATAATAATAATGATGAAACCTTTTTAGAGTAAGAGCTGTATGAATAGACCACCTAAAATTTCAGCATGTTTTTGTGGGATGGAGTTTTGGCCTGCCTGATGACATCACCGGACTGTAAATTAGTTAATAGACCAATAAGAAAGAGTTCCATACCTCTCTGCCAATAACAGCTAATTTTCAGTTTTCCCCTCCCCACTCAGACCACTCCCAGACAGTCCTAGCTAAATTCTTGCTTGAGAAATGGCTCTTTGCTAGGAAGGCATTTTTGTTTCTTTTTGAACATTTTAATTGAAAACAATCAAAGTAAGGTACTGAATTGCTAACCAGAAATGATTTGATAATGAGATAAAAATGACTGCATTGGACCTTTAAAGTGAAGGTAGCAAAAACGTAACCAAATGTAACGTATGGATTTGCATTAGTATACACATCAAAAGTCCCCAATGCAAAGTTACACCTGACTTTTCAATTGTTTTCAGTTATTACATAAAACCGATCAGAACCGATCATAATTCTGAAGTTTGAGGGATTTGTCATAGAAAGGTCCCGGTCACCCAGCATTTTCCCTACAATGTAAACTCTGACAAAAAAATATCTTCAAATGTATAACTTTAAATCATGTGCACTCGTGACTACTGGTTTCAGCCAATTTGCAAGCAAATACATCAGCTTGCAAGGTTGCTAGCCATCTAGCCTGCTAATGTTAGCCCTACCACCCCTACTACGCTAGTATTGCATGAGTCAGCCAGTGGCGATCAACATCTAGCCTGCTAATGTTAGCCCTACCACCCCTACTACGCTAGTATTGCATGAGTCAGCCAGTGGCGATCAACATCTAGCTAGCTAATGTTAGCCCTACCATCCCTACTACGCTAGTATTGCATTAGTCAGCCAGTGGCGATCAACATCTAGCTAGCTAATGTTAGCCCTACCATCCCTACTACGCTAGTATTGCATGAGTCAGCCAGTGGCGATCAACATCTAGCTAGCTAATTTACAGCGTTATAGCGAATTGAGCTACATTAAAGTAAACCAAAGTTTTGAAAATACATAACAGCATCTAACCAGTTATCAAACATTATTATATGCAGTTATCTTAGCCAGCAAGATAGCCAGCCAGCTAACTTTAGATATTTTAGCAAGCCTAGCCAGCAAACTAACGCAGCTAATCTTCCACAGTCTTTACCATTCGCCAAGCAGCAGGATGTTATTCTGACAGCAAAATCGCATATAACTTTTTGCAAAGACATGCTAAACTTTGGGAATGTACTCTAATGCTGTACAACTGTTTATACTGCATTGCTACCTACCTTTTTATTTTGTATTATTCATACCATTGCTTATTTCGAAATGTACACACATACTGGTATGTTGAAAACTATTGTGCTATATTTAAAGAACACCTTTAATCAAACGCAAATATATTTTTATTGAAATTACTCAATAGAGTCTGAAAAACTGGTTGGTCTCTTGTGCTGGGAAACGGGTTTAATGCAGAGTGCTGGTGTCTCCATACTCCACCCACTAGTTTTTGAGGTGGACTGTGTGGCCCGGCCTGCTGCTGGCTTTTCGATCGACACCCACCACAATGCTTTATCTGTGATAGGCTGTACATGGGATACATCTTGGCTTGAAGAGATAAAACATTTCTACCTGTCTCAGCTAAAGTGGGTTGGAAAATATGTGTAGTTTTGGATGGGGACTGTGTCGTACATATCCAGCCGTACTTCGTTCTCCAACAATCTAATGACATGTAATCCGTTACCAGCAAAAATATTGTAATCAGATTACAAATACTTTTGAAAAACTAGATGATTACTTCTAGGATTAGTTTTAAATCCAGAAAAAAATATTTGACACTTCTCTGTTTCCTCAATGACAGCATTGAAAAAAGGCTCACATTTCAATTTGAGACCACTATGATGACACACCAAATGTGTGGATCGTGGGAAAAGAGCAGGAATAGGCTTTTGTAGGCTACAGTCCAAGCTATGTCTTCCTATGGTGCGACTGCTGTCAGCATCCAAAGATTATCCAATTTGAATAAACGCTTGGAGGTAAGGATGACAGCAGTGGTGTAGTCTACAGCGATACGGATATCGCTTATTATTGATATCTACATAGCGCATTGATGTGAATCACACTGCTGCCGTCTCATTTAGCTATTTGCGCCTTACATATTGTGGTTGTCGATGGCTGTTCACAAATCTAGATGTGTATTTGAAAAGCAATAATGGTTGAATTCAAGACGTTTAAGCTGCCTATCAATCATTGTTTTTGAAACCAGTGCACAGCTAGTGAAAAATACACTCTTGCAACAGCTGCATAGTGTGCATCCAAGCCTATGTAATAAAAGTGAGGCTTTTATTGCTCAATCTAATTCATGCTGATAAAAAATAAATCCATAGGCCTAATGGACACATGTTCAAACTCACACACTTCTGATAGACTTAAAGGGGCAATCTGTAGTTACTGCATCCATTTTTGGACTTAAAAACTATATATGTTTTTCCATTGATTCTTGAAGAATATAACTTATAAATGCTTTTAATTCAGCTGTCACACTCCATGAGAACCCAAAATATAAACATGTTTTACTCCAATGTTTGTAAACATTGTACATTTAAACGCTGTATAGCCTCATAACATGGTTAAAACAATAATTTTTATATCATGGATGGCCAGTCCTTGCATCCATAGCTCTGTCTATTAATCTGAGTGGTTACATCCTTCAGCTTTTTACCAAAACAGAGGCGGGTTGAAGATTTTGTTATTATTTAATCGGTTCATTTGCCCTTTAAACAGCTGCGTGATATCAAAGTGTCACCAACAACAAGGTAAACAATAGGCCTATAGCAAATGCAGCATATGGCGTTCATTTTTCACATGTAAATAGCGTAGCATTTATATTTCAACTCGAATCAACAAAATCATTTATATTTCAACTCGACAACAAAATCATAAACAACAGAGTAGGGCTGGCTAATAAGTTCTTAGTTTTGCTCAGGTTAAAGAATTTGGCTAATCTATACTTCCATATTTCCAAGTCCTATTCTTGAAAATCCAGGGGTATAACATTTATTGGAATGACTGGAATTCTGATAGACTTTTTTTCTTCTTTTTTGTCACCTTTATTTAACCAGGTAGGCCAGTTGAGAACATGTTCTCATTTACAATTGCGACCTGGCCAAGATAAAGTTCGACACACTACAAACAGAGTTACACATGGAATAAACAAACATACAGTCAAAAATACAGTAGACAAGTCTATATACAGTGTGTGTAAATGAGGTAAGATAAGGGAGGTAAGGCAATAAATAGGCCATAGTGTCCGAGTAATACATATATAGCAATTAAACACTGGAGTGATAGATTTGCAGAAGATGAATGTGCAACTAGAGATACTGAGGTGCAAAGGACCGAAAAAAATAAACACAGTACGGGGATGAGGTAGTTGGATGGGCTATTTACAGATGGGTTATGTACAGGTGCAGTGATCTGTGAGCTTCTCTGACAGCTGGAGCTTAAAGTTAGTGAGGGAGATATGAGTCTCCAGCTTCAGTGATTTTTGCAGTTCGTTCCAGTCATTGGCAGCAGAGAACTGGAAGGAAAGGCGGCCAAAAGAGGAATTGGCTTTGGGGGTGACCAGTGAGATATACCTGCTGGTGCGAGTGCTACAGGTGGGTGCTGCTATGGTGACCAGTGAGTGGAGATGAGGCAGGGCTTTACCTAGCAAAGACTTGTAGATGACCTGTGGGTTTGGCGACGAGTATGAAGCGAGGGCCAGCCAACGAGAGCGTACAGGTCCCCCTCTGCGTCACAATGGGATTCGATAAACTATTAGCGTCCGTTGCTACAGTTGAAGTCGGAGGTTTACTTACACTTAGGTTGGAGTCATTAAAACTCGTTTTTCAACCACTCCACAAATTTCTTGTTAAGGATATCAAATTTGTTCATGACACAAGTAATTTTCCCAAAAATTGTTTACAGAAAGATTATTTAACTTATAATTCACTGTATCACAATTCCAGTGGGTCAGAAGTTTACATACACTAAGTTGACTGTGCCTTTAAACAGCTAGGAAAATTCCAGAAAATTATGTCATGGCTTTAGCAGTGTAGCTTGGTTGGGTTGTGTTTCGGAGGACGCATGGCTCTCGACCTTCGCCTCTCCTGATTCCGTACGGGAGTTGCAGCGATGAGACAAGACTGTAACTACTACCAATTGGATACCACGAAATTGGAGAGAAAAAAAGGGATAAAATATAAATAAATAATAATCATATTTGGCTAAGGTGTATGCAAACCTCCGACTTCAACGTTGTGATGACCTAACGATTAGAATTTTGGAAATCTTTACAGCCTAAATGACATTCTTTTCATCATCGCTATGCAAGCAAGAATTTCCGCTACAATTTTGCTGTTTGAAAAAGTTTTGTTCACCTAATAAAATGAAAACATGAATTCAAACTACTTTACATTACAACATGTCTTAAATGTTGCTACTTTTCCAGGAACGGCAAAGAAAACCTGTGAACTGCTTGACACATTAAAGTTACTTACCTTACAGATCAACGAAGTCAGCTAATTCCCACTCCATTCATGTGGAAATCAGTTGACTGGCTTGTCTGGCTGTCATGTTTTTATTTATCTACACTGAAATATCATCATGATATCATTTCAGTCGTCCTCTATTATGATCTAAAAAAAATCTATTTCGCTCATTACTTTGTGGTTGAATATATATGTATCTATTGTAGGTCCTAGGATACTACAATGAATAATGTGGAACAAATAAAGACCATCAAATGATACCTTACAACTTGCAATAATGAAAACCTTGTGAAACAGCTGTGAAAACCAACCTGGTAATATTTCAGATTTGAATACATAAACCATTATATTTCTTGGTACAGTTGTGTCATTCATTTATTTTCTGATTTTCTTTGAACACTCACATGACAATCATGGACTAAAATACTGAATTGTGGAATATTGAGGAGGTGTTTGCTGTGTGGGTGGGAGGTTCTGCCTGTCCCTTGTTCTCAACAGGCAGCCAGTCTCTGAAGGGGGACTTGAAGAGGGAGACTGCAAAGTCCAGGCGCTGCTACTCTCTTTGTTATATATACTGAAATTATATTATTTCAGTGTAGCTAAGGGAAGGGCAGGTTAAAATAAACACATTACCCACAATGCAATGTTTTGAAATCTGGGCTTTAATTTTGAAAGTCTCCTCATTACCATATGGACGTAACAATTTGTGTTGCTGGCAGAATACTAGTCCATGGTTGGCAAGAAAGAGCGCAACGACGAGACGATATATATATATATATATATATATATATATAAATATATATATATATACACACACACAAATACAACACCAGTCAAAAGTTTGGAGACACCTACTCATTCAAGTGTTTTTCTTTATTTTTTACTATTTTCTACATTGTAGAATTACAGTGAAGACATCGAAATGATTAAATAACACAAATGGAATCATGTAGTAACCAAAAAAGTGTTAAACAAATCAAAATATACGTTATATTTTAGACTCTTCAAAGAAGAAGAGACAGCTTCAATGACAGCTTTGCACACTCTTGGCATTCTCTCAACCAGCTTCACATGGAATACATTTCCAACAGTCTTGAAGGACTTCCCACATTTTCTGAGAACTTGTTGGCTGCTTTTCCTTCACTCTGCGGTCAAACGCATCCCATCTCAATTGGGTTGAGGTTGGGTGATTGTGGAGGCCAGGCCATCTGATTCAGAACTCCTTCAATCTCCTTCTTGGTCAAATAGCCCTTACACAGCCTGGAGGTGTGTTGGCTCATTGTCCTGTTAAAAAAAATGATAGAACCAGTAAGCACAAACCAGATGGGATGGTGTATCGCCGCAGAATGCTGTGGTAGCCATGCTGGTTAAGTGTGGCGTGAAATCTAAATACATCACAGACAGTGTCACCAGTAAAGCACCCCCACACCATCACACCTCCTCCATGGGAACCACACATGTGGAGATCATCCGTTCACCTCCTCTGTGTCTCACAAAGACATGGCGGTTGGAAGCAAAAATCTCTAATTTTGACTAATCAGACCATAGGACAGATTTCCACCAGTCTAATGTCCATTGCTCATGTTTCTTGGCCCAAGCAAGTCTCTTATTCTTCTTGGTGTCCTTTAGTAGTGGTTTCTTTGCAGCAATTCGACCATGAAGGCCTGATTCACGCAGTCTCTTCTGAACAGTTGATGTTGAGATGTGTCAGTATCTTGAACTCCATTTATTTGGGCTGCAAATTCTGAGGCTGATAACATTAATGAACGTATCCTCTGCAGCAGAGGTAACTCTGGTCTTCCTTTCCTGTGGCAGTCCTCATGAGAGACATTTTGATCATAGAGCTTGATGAATCTCTTGAAGAATCACTTGAAGAATCTTTCAAAGTTCTTGAAATGTTCCGGATTGACTGACCATGTTTTAAAGTAATGATGGACTGTAGTTTCTCTTTGTGTATTCGAGCTGTTCTTGCCATAATATGGACTTGGTATTTTACCAAATAGGTCTACCTTGTCACAACACAACTGTGTCTTGACGTTGTATTAGTTAATGTGACAACTTTTGTTCATCGAATGATTACAAGATTCTAATTGCGCGATTATCTGAATCAAGCAACTTTTAACTCATTAACCTGGGGCACCATGGGAAAACTAGTTTTTATTGAGTTTCTATTTCCCAAATTAACTTAAGAATATCAGAATATCGATTTTACAACAGCCGCTAATTAACCAGTAACCTCTACCAATATCTTTCTGAACGTCGTATAGTCCATGAATCTGCACAGACCCGGGTCTCACCAATGAGTTCGTACCACGCCAATCTTAGTTGAATATTTATTTACTAAAAAGCTAAAATTATGATAAAAGATACACATAGACAAAACACATTGTAGGCTATTGATTAGAACTTAGTATAAGGGCCAACACACTATGGCACGTGTTACCCAAAATGGGGATTTCAAAGAGAGAGAGAAAAAAAGAGAAAGTACAAGAGAGAAATATACATTTGGGTGAATTTGTCAGCTATGCTTATTCTAACCCTAGCCTTGCCCCAATATGTCGCTCTTATGGTTCAGAATATAATGATGTAATTACGTGGGGTAGACCTCAGAGGATTCTCTGCGTGGACCGTTCAGGGGACCGTTCTGCTGCTCGATGACGCACTTCTCCTGCGCACCTCTCTGATCGTCCTCCCGATGTCAGTGTCCTTTTGGCTTAGGAGTCTGTTCCCTCACCCTTGCTATGGAAGGGGTCTTCTGAGGACAGACAGCTCTGTAGCCCAGAGCTCACAGCATAGGAATGAAACATTTTAGATACCACGATTCGATGGGAGATGGAGGCTAGATGGTTCGACTTGAATTCACCCGCTTAGACACAGCTACTCATCCATAGCTTGGGTAGAAAAGGATTTCTTTGTCTTCAAACTTGTGTTGCGTTCTGGGTTCGTTGACTTTTTAGACCTTGGCTGCAGCTTGGGTCACGTGGTCTTCTCTGTAAATTCTATACTCACAGGTTTTATACCCTTGGGTCAGAAGTGGGTGTAACCGCCTTTAGGGCAATTCTCTGGGCGTACCAAGTTAGTGAGGCAAGGTCTAGATTTGACTCAAAATATATTTTAGACAACCCACTTAACATTTCATCTTTACCAAAACATTATCTTTGATTTGGACATTTTCCACACAACGTACAATGTATAAACATCAAACATATACTAGGAAAACTCTTCACGTTACAATGTTTTCGTAATAACGTCATCTATTAACCTTTAATAACAAAACAAAAATGACATACATTTTCATATTCCATCTATCGTCATGACCACCATTGTGGCTGACGGAAACCATTGTTCCAAAGTCCCTTTATTTCATGTTTAATGTTCTGAGGCTGGTTCTCCATAGTAACAGGACAAAGGAATTTGTCTGTGGCCTGAGATTTACCAGGGGCATGAAGGGGTCATAAAACCCCCACATCTTCAGACCCCTAGATCTCTCCTCCTCTGTTGGGGTTGAGAGATAATCTGTAGGGTTGTGGTCTCCTGTAACCTGACCTGGTCAGGACAGTCATGACAACTGATTGGCTCAAACACATTAAAAAGGAAATAAATTCCACAAATGATCTTTTAACAAGGCACACCTGTTAAGTGAAAGGCATTCCAAGTGACCACCTAATGAAGCTGGTTGAGAGAATGGCAAGAGTTTGCAAAGCAGTCATCAAGGCAAAGGGTGGCTACTTTAAAGAATATAAAATATAGCATTTTAAATGTATTTTGATTTGTTTACACTTTATTTGTTACCTCATGATTTCAAATGTGTTACCTCATGATTTCAAATGTGTTATTTCTTAGTTTTGATGTCTTCACTATTATTCTCCAATGTAGAAAATAGTAAAACAAAGTAAAACGCTTGAATGGGTAGGTGTCCAAACTTTCAACTGGTACTGTGTGTGTGTGTGTGTGCGTGTGTGTGTGTGTGTGTGTGTGTGTGCGCGCTCCCCAGCAGTATCCCAGTGGACCTGTTAATTAGTGAAAGTGCAGAGTGTGCACTGGCACATTTTAATCACCCTTATGAGTGGCACTGCTGTATTCTCGCTTTATTAAAAGCTGGAGACAGACCGATAGACCGACAGCGAGTGAGGGAGTGGGAGAGACGAGCAGCGAGGGAGACAGGCAGAAAAGCACAAAAATGTGTCCTCTCCTCCTCTTCTTTCCCCTCCGTCTTCTTTCCCCTCCTTTCCTCTCCTCATCTCAGCCCTGGGCCAGTGCTGTGCCAGTGTAGTGACAGTGCTGTGCCAGTGCTGTGCCAGTGTAGTGACAGTGTAGTGACAGTGCTGTGCCAGTGCTGTGCCAGTGTAGTGACAGTACTGTTCCAGTGTAGTGACAGTGCTGTGCCAGTGTAGTGACAGTGCTGTGCCAGTGCTGTGCCAGTGTAGTGACAGTACTGTGCCAGTGCTGTGCCAGTGTAGTGACAGTGCTGTGCCAGTGTAGTGACAGTGCTGTGCCAGTGTAATGACAGTGCTGTGCCAGTGTAGTGACAGTGCTGTGCCAGTGCTGTGCCAGTGTAGTGACAGTGCTGTGCCAGTGTAGTGACAGTACTGTGCCAGTGTAGTGACAGTGCTGTGCCAGTGTAGTGACAGTACTGTGCCAGTGTAGTGACAGTACTGTGCCAGTGTAGTGACAGTACTGTGCCAGTGTAGTGACAGTGCTGTGCCAGTGTAGTGACAGTACTGTGCCAATGTAGTGACAGTGCTGTGCCAGTGTAGTGACAGTGCTGTGCCAGTGTAGTGACAGTGCTGTGCCAGTGTAGTGACAGTGCTGTGCCAGTGTAGTGACAGTACTGTGCCAGTGTAGTGACAGTGCTGTGCCAGTGTAGTGACAGGGTGTAAAGGAAGTTTCAGCAGCATCCCTCCATCTGGAGCTCGGCCCCACCGCTGCAGCTGTACAAGTCAAAGATTTATGATAAACCAGCTCATCTGTATGAATGAGCAAAGGTACTTATTCAGGGGGATGCGAACATCAAAGATGGGGGATTATATAGTAACACACTCTACGTATACAGTGCATTGGGAAAGTATTCAGATCCCTTTTTCCACATGTTTCCCCTCACCAATCTACACACAATACCCCATAATGACAAAGCAAAAAAAATAAAAAAAATTTTTTTTAATTAAACATCTAAATATCACATTTACATAAGTATTCAGACCCGTTACTCAGTACTTTGTTGAAGCATCTTTGGTGAAGCACCTTTCGCTACAAGCTAGGCACACCTGTATTTGGGGAGTTTCTCCCATTCTTCTCTGCAGATCCTCTCAAGCTCTATCAGGTTGGATGGGGAGCGTCGCTACACAGCTATTTTCAGGTCTCTCCAGAGATGTTTGATCGGGTTCAAGTTCGGGTTTTTGCTAGGCCTGTCAAGGACATTCAGAAACTTGCCCCGAAACCACTCCTGTGTTGTGTTGGCTGTGTGCTTAGGGTCGTTGTCCAGTTGGAAGTTGAACCTGGAGCAGGTTTTCATCAAGGATCTATCTGTACTTTGCTCTGTTCATCTTTCCCTCAATCCTGCCTTCTCTCACAGTCTCTGCCACTGAAAAAACATCCCCACAGCATGACACTGACAACACCATGCTTCACCGTAGGGATGGTGCCAGGTTTCCTCCAGAAGTGACGCTTGGCATTCATGCCAGAGAATCTTGTTTCTCATGGTCTGAGTCCGTTAGGTGCCTTTTAGCAAACCTTTAGTGGGCTGTCATGTGCCTTTTACTGAGGAGTAGCTTCCATCTTTCCACTCTACCATAAAGGCCATATTGGTGGAGCTCTGTCAGTGACCATTGAGTTCTTGGTCACCTCCTTGACCAAGGCCCTTCTCATCTGATTGCTCAGTTTGGCCAGGTGGCCAGCTCTAGGAAGAGTCTTGGTGGTTCCAAACGTCTTCCATTTAATAATGGAGGCCACTGTGTTCTTTGGGACCTTCAATGCTGCAGAATTTTTTTTGTACCCTTCCCCAGATCTGTGCCTCGACACAATCCTGTCTCGAACCTCTTCGGACAATTCCTTCAACCTCATGGCTTGGTGTTTGCTCTGACATGCACTGTCAACTGTGGGACCATATATAGACAGTTGTGTGCCTATGCAAATCTTGTCCAATCGATTGAAAATACCATAGGTGGACTCCAAGTTATAGAAGCATCTCAAGGATGATCAATGGAAACAGGATGCACCAATGTGCATAGCAAAGGGTCTGAATACTTATGTAAATAAGTACATTTGCAAAAAAAATTAAACCTGTTTTTGCTTTGTCATTATGGGGTATTGTGTGTAGAGTGATGGAGAAAAAAATATATTATATTATATTATATTTAATCCATTTTGCAGTAAGGCTGTGACGTAACAAAATGTGGAGGGGTCTGAATACTTCCCGAATGCAATAGAGATGTAGAGATTTGAGTGGCGTGTTTTTTTTTGCTGTGTCGTCAGTATCTCATATTTTTATATGTCTATCAACCTCATGCAGCTTAAGAAGATAAAACTAGTCATGAATTTAAATGAGATCACATTAATACTGTTTACTTAAATAGACCAGTGGAGGTTCCTCAGAGGAGGAAGGGGAGGACCATCCTTCTCAATGAATTTCATATTTTTCTTAATTACAACAAATTACAATTACAACAAAAACAAGCATGTACACATTCTGATTGGAGCTTCTAGGAAATGGACCCATCCAAACCACTCCTAACATTTCGGGTAACCACAGTTTGCTGCAACATGCCAGCAGGCTTCCTACCTTCTGGTTTGTACATTTGACAAACGTGACCATTTCGGATGTGTGACTTCACATCCATGCTCAGATGTGGCCAGTACAGTAATGCTTGCAACCCTTTTTAGGTTTTGAACCTGCCCAAATGACCAGCTAATGGGTCTTCATGGAAATGTTGCAGCAGTTGAAGGCAGAGAGTTTCAGGTATGTACAATTGGTAGAGTGTTCTGAGAGGTAGTTGTACAACTCAGTAGACTTTGTTTTCAATGATGGTCAGCTTGGTGGTAGGATTGACCATCTTTTCTCCATCTTCCAGGACAGTCTGGTACAAAGCCTGTACTTCTGGATCATCCTATTGGGCTTTCCAAATGGCCTCATCAGAGATGGAAAGTCGGTTTTTGGACAGTAGCACATGTAAGATGAGGGCCACTATTACCACAAGCAGGAGCTCTGGATAAGGTGTCTGGATAAGGTGTTTTATTTTCCTTTCCTGTATTCTACTGCAAAGGTGAACTCTTGCAACCGTAGAGCCCATTTGATGAGTCTGGTGCTTGGTTTGTTGGTATTGAACACCCAGGTAGTATCTCCACATTTCCAAAGCCCAGACAACTGCAAGGCAATCTTGCTCGGTTGTGGAGTAGTTCCGTTCTGCTCCATTCAAATGTCCGACTGGCGAACACTAGCACTTCTTCAGTGCCAAGTCCAGTCTGTTGGACTAGGACAGCACCAAGTCCAACATCACTTGCATCGGTGTAAACAACAAAAGGGCAGTCAAAGTTGGGATGACCCAAAATAGGAGGTGTGTCAAGGTGTTGTTTCAGGGTTTCAAAGGAGGTCTGGCACTCTGCCATCCATCGGAATTTCGCTCCTTTTCGCTTCAACACGTTGAGGGGTTCTGCCACCTGGGAGAAGTTCGACACAAACCGATGGTACCATCCAGCCATACCAAGGAACCGTTGAAGGGCCTTGTGTGGGGTTGGCACAGGGAAGTCTTGTACAGCTGTTGTCTTTTCAGGATCCACATGAATGCCGTCAAAAGACACAATATGGCCAAGGAACTTCAGGGAGGTTTGGCAGAAGTTGCTCTTCTTCATATTCAAGGTCAGACCAGCTTCTCTTAGCTTGTCCAACACTACTTGAAGATCTTGAAAGTGTCATTCTCTGTTCTGAGAGTAGATAATTATGTCATCCAGGTAGACGAAACAGATCTTCCCTTTGACCTCACCTAACGCAATCTCCATGAGTCTTTGGAAAGTGGCAGGTGCATTCTTTAATCCAAAAGGCATCACCTTAAAGGAAAACAAGCCCTCAGCACAGACAAAAGCAGTCTTGTCCTTGCTTTCCTGGTCCAGCTCAACCTGCCAATAACCACTATTGAGGTCAAGGCTAGTGAACACAACATCGCCAGACAATGACTCCAGGATCTCTTGGATGGTAGGAAGAGGATAAGCATCAGTCTGGGAAACATTGTTGGTCTTCCTATAGTCCACCAGCCTTTTTTTTGATGAGAACAACAGGAGCAGCCTAGGGAGAGGAGGAAAATTCAGTTAGAACTTGTGTCAACATATCATTAATGAGTCCCTTTTGGATGATTAGCGTCGCTGGGGACAAACAGTATGGTTTCTGCTTCTGCATTTCCTGTGTAAGGAATATTTTGTGGCGTAGGCGGTGACTCTTGCGGTTACAGCTCTGATCAAAGCACCCAGAGTAGGATGGTCGTTCCTGTGAAGGGAGTTAGGTGTGTTGGCCTGTTGTGATTTGTGCCTTCTGGAAGGGTTTACTTGATACTGACTTGGACATGTGGCTGAAGAAGGTCCCTTTTTGCTACATCTCCAACAGAACATGGGAGGGGTCTTGGCTGGAGACTCTGGCTGTTGTTGATGATCTGGCTTGAGTAACTGTTTGGGTGTCTGTTGCTTTCTCTGTTCATATTGCTGTTGGCATTCTCTGTCCTTCTCAAACTGCTAGTCCTAGTCGAACCAGTCCATCGACAGTGGTGACTCTTTCTCTGAGTTGACTGGCTACTAGAGGGTTGATGTTCTTCAAGATCAACTTAATGACCTCTTCCTCCTCAATGCCAGGTTTACACCTTCTGCACGGGGAGTGGTAACCGCATGCAGAGTCACGGATACTCTCTTTCTTTCTTTGCACTCGATTCCTGACACTGTCTGCCAGCTCATCTGTGTAGTCCTCAGACAGAAATGCAGAGGAAAACTTCAACGTCAGCCCAGGAGGTAGTGATGAGATGTGTCACATCCCACCAGTCTTGAGCTGTCCCATGCAACACATTCCTTAATGTGGCAAGGAGTTCTTCTTCAGCCAGGGGATTGAGGGCAGGACAGTCAAAACATCAGGACTGTCATCCTTTTCCCCAAAGGTGGGAAATTGCAATTTAATAGGCATCGTGATGTCTTCTCAAATCACCATGAACAAGAGAGCTAGGAAGTGTTGAGGAAGTAGAGGGTTACGGAGTTATCAGACCATGAAAATGAACACCAGGATGCATGGTGGATTGCATCCTGCAAGAGGTGGCTGAAGAATGGCATTGTCTTGGCTGTTCTGAGGTGCCAGCTTGGCCCTCAGTGGTCTGAACAGAAGTGGACACCAGAGAAGCTCTGGGCAAGGAGTTGTGCCTAATGGAGGCCATGTCAACAGAAACTTCATCCAACATTTTACCACATTTAGAGAGCTCTGTCTGCAAGTGGTCTATAGTGTTAACTAGAAGAGAAAAAAACAGAATTCCTTGAGGACCTCAGTGTGGTGATGTTGCAGGCGCCACTGGAGAGTGGCAGTGAGTTGGTTTCGTTGGTAGTCAAACTGCTTGTCCATGGCACCAGTCATTTCCCGTCTTCCACTCTCACTGAGCTCTGTCAGCGTGTGGGTTAGAGTGCTCAGTGAGTCTGAATTCCATTGCACTCTGTTGTTTCAGTTCACTCAGACATTGGAATTTACGGTGGATTAGATTTTGGAGATGCTGTTGAGTACGACGAATATCATGGATGTCACCTTGAAGTTGTACGACTAAAACCTCTGGAGATAAACCAGACAATGGAGGAAGGTTGGGTGTCAGAGGGAGGGTTAGCGCAGTACTTCCACACAGATCCATGTCAATAAGTGAGTTACTAGTTAGACCTATTGTGGCCTGTGGTCCGGACCGAGCCTTCAGAATTCCAGGGGGTCTGGCCCAAATCAACTCCATTATCTCCATTCACATTATGATTTGTATTGTCAGCTTGATGGTCAGAATGACCCTCTGTATTCCCATTGACAGGTATGAAATGGATGAGAACATTTCCTTGGGGTGAATCCATTGTTTTAATTCCACACAAAATATATGCTTTGGTTAGTTCTCAATGTTGAAGGTCCCATCTGGGGTGTCATTTTTTATGTAACCGTTTTGATTTGAGGTTATTGTTTATAGGAGTGCCAGGTAGGTTGTGCCTACCAGAGAAAGTATTGATTTGAGGTTATTGTTTATAGGAGTGCCAGGTAGGTTGTGCCTACCAGAGAAAGTATTGATTTGAGGTTATTGTTTATAGGAGTGCCAGGTAGGTTGTGCCTATCAGAGAAAGTATTGATTTGAGGTTATTGTTTATAGGAGTGCCAGGTAGGTTGTGCCTACCTGAGAATGTATTGATTTGAGGTTATTGTTTATAGGAGTGCCAGGTAGGTTGTGCCTACCTGAGAAAGTATTGATTTGAGGTTATTGTTTATAGGAGTGCCAGGTAGGTTGTGCCTACCTGAGAAAGCATTGATTTCTCCTTTTGGTTTGGGAGGAAATGAGTCCCGTCTGGTCAGTCAAGTCTACACCAATACAAAGGACTCATAAAAGTCAGGATGGACATACACTTTTTATAAACCCTTAACACATTGGAAATAACTTCAAAACAACTGTATTCTTTTAAGTGGGTTGTATTACCAACATAAATGATCACACACATAATAATATGACAAATCATGAGCTCTGGTTCCTCCAGAAAAGTCCCTTACTTCAGACCTTAGAGTCCAGCCCGGTAAATGAGTTCAGTGAACTCAAGTGACCTTAGTCACGCAATGTTTGTCCATTCATAAAGTGTAGTGTAAACCCAGTCTCAATAATACAATCAAATATCAACTCTTTTACCACACAACCATAAATAATATCACATCTCAATAAGTCTTAAATCATCACGGTATACATCACTCTACAACAAATGAAATACAGTATGCAAAATAGTTGCAGTCAATCTGTCAGTCAGACAATCCAATCCGCCAACAAATCTCCAGCAGAGAAAGGCCACGAAGAATCAGCGGAGAACAACTGAGATGTGTAGTCCAAAGGAAGCAATGAGTGGATCCGATCCTGGTTAAACTTGCGACTAGGCAACAAAGAACACTTTTAAATACAACAAAACAAACAGAGTAAAGACGCTTCAGAACTGAGGTTTGAACACATCCTCATTTGAGTCTCTATCACAACCCCACTTTTATGCAGCTGATACTGGCTATTTAATTGGGGATTAAAGGGGAAGCGCCATATTGGAAGGAGAAGCACTGAGACGGTTCAGACAAATTCAGGGCCGTCACAAACTGCTTAGTGACGATACACTATAAAGTTACTGCATGATTGTAGTGGGTTTACTAACAAGTAAATTCTATTAGGTATGTTGACTATGACGTTACTTCAGCTAATATGCTGACAACAATGTAAGCTGTGTGTAGCGGTTATGATGTTGTTTGGCTTGGAAAGATTTTTACACCTGGTCACATATAGCTGATGTGTTGTGCATTGAAGTCCACAAGTGAAGAGACAATGTAAGAGGAGGAGTGAGCATAGATGCGAGAAGGAATACAACGTGGCTGCTATGAATGTGAACTGTGTATACGCGTGATCAGGGGTGTATTCATGCTGCCGATTCTGTTGAAAAATGTTTCTTAAACGGAAGCAAACGGAACAAAACGGGAATAAACAAACCTAAATTTGTCCAATAGAAACTCTCATTTGCAACTGTTGGACTAATGATTACACTCTTACATCTGTCACCTCAAAGTTTTCTTTCGTCCTGAGCTGTTTGTATGTGGCTGCTATGAAAGTGAACTGTGTTTTTGCGTGATCAAGGGTTTATTCATTGCATCGATTCCTTAAAAAAAAAAAAAAAATAACAGAAGCAAACAAATAGAAACTCAGTTAAAAACTGTTAGACTAATGATTACACCCTAGATCAGCTAGATGCAGGCAAGAGTGTGCAAGGCGGTATTTAAGCCTTCTGCCAATATCAGATATGTCTATGTCCTGGGAAGATTTCACTTACAACCTCATGCTAATAGCATTAGCCTATGTTAGCCCAACAGTCCAGTGGAAGGGACACCAATCCCGAAAACGTTTTAATATGTCACGGTCTGTCACCTTGATTGCTCACAATTCTCTTCATCTGTGAACCTACGTTGTAAACTTTCATTCATAGGCTAGGTTGTAGCAACCTCATGATGGGTACAGGGACAATTAGAGTATCATGTAGTAGCCTAAACCTATCAATGTTACATTGAACTGGGTGAATGGAATATGAATGACAGTCATCCAATATGCTGTAATAGAAGTAAGGCCATGCTTATGATTTTTTTTTGTTGTTCTCCCTCATCTTCAATGGCACTGACCATCACTGAAATAGACATATACATATCAGTGTTTAAAATAAGTTTTACAGTTTTACGACCGACTGCCAACTAGGGCTGTAATTCTGACGGAAGTCATAAAGTGGCTTCGTCTCTTCGTCCTACAAAGTCATCAGGATTTATATTTGTTTCCTGGAGTCAGCGAGCATCGTGGTGAAATTTCTGTCTCCCGGACACTAAGTGGAGGGGGGGAGTAATTAGTGAGATGGACCGCTCTGTTTCCTGGTTGAGCGTGTTTGGAGAGTGTTCTGAAGGCAGGAGAGGACAGAACAACTTCAGACTCAGACTAACAGTGACTTTCACACACTGTTCAAGGGTACCCCCCAAAAAATTGCCCTCAGAAGAGTCCTCCCTTAAAGTGTCCAACTCAGTCAGATTAATTAACTGAAATGTGCTGTAGTGTTAAGAAGGATTTAATTCAGTTAGGCATTTACATTTTTGTAATTTAACATGCGCTCTTATCCAGAGCAACTTACAGTAGTGTGTGCATACATTTACATACTTTGTTTTGTACTTTTTGGACCAAATACAACCTTCAGGAAACAAAATTGCTTCAGTGAAGAGTAATAATTACTTTTCATAATATTCCTATTCTTTGTCCCAGGGGCATCTACACTGAAGAAAACTAAATCAAATCAAATCAAATCAAATCTGACTAGGGTACAATATGAGACAAACCATATAATGTCCTCTCTCCCTGTCCACTCAGGCTGGTATGATGGTGGACGCCATTCTGAAGGAGCTGACCTCCCACCATGTCCGTCATCTTCATCTGAGCCATCTCCGTGGACAAGCAGGAAGTGAGTAATGTCTACCAGTGTCCCGTCTAGAAGACCAGACAGAGGAACCACACTCTTAGAATAAACGGTTCCAAAAGGGTTCGTCGGCTGTCCCCATAGGAGAACCCTTTTTGGTTCCAGGTAGAAAGGGTTCTACATGGAACCCAAAAGGGTTGTACCTGCAATCAAAAAGGGTTCTTCAAAGGGTTCTTCTATGGGGACAGCCGACGAACCCTTTAAGGTTCTAAATAGCACCTTTATTTCTGAGTGCACCTACGTATGGACCTTTAACCTCAAGACCAAAGAGAACCCCTCCAAGTGGACCCTAGCTGGAGTGGCTCTGCTACTGCAGATTTTAATGCAAAATGTCTCTTATATTTAAAAAAGATAAAGTTTTGTAGATCCAAAGTTCTAAACATACTGTGACGTTTCAATCAGAGGCCTTCGTCAGACATAATCTTGCCAGCCAGATTCAGGATGTGGTCGAGTTGACTGACCTGTTTTTCTTAGCACATAAACATTTAAAAAAAAAAATAACAGCACTTTTGTAGAATAAAGACGTTCATATTTAACCATTTAAGATGAGGTGTTTGGTGTTCACTGCTTCCCCCCCCCCCATTTCCAACATCTGCTCTACTCTGCTGTCGCTCCCTCTCCCTCACTTTTCCAGTTTCAAAGCCATCAGTCTTTTCTTCCAACACAAGGCTTCGTCTCTCGTCTTCCCTCCACTTCCATCCTTTCTTCTCCACCTCCCTCCTCTCTCTGAGTTTAAAGAGCTTCCCCAACTACAAAGCTCATTCTGCAGTCTTACAGATACTGTATACCCTTCCATTGCACCCAGGCGTGTACAGACTACACACGCACGCACACACGCACACACCATAAAAGGGTAATATATGAAGGTCCAGAGAAGAACAGAGGAGGGATGCATTATATGGAGGTGGTGTATAAGTTCTGATGCCTCAGCTGGGATATTTCTCTCTCTCAATTCAATGGGATTTATTGGCATGGGAAACAAATGTTTACATTACCAAAGCAAGTGAAATAGATAATTAAAAAAACTTAAATAATGAACAGTAAACATTACACTCACAAGTTTCTCTCTCTGTCCCCTCTCTGTCTCTCTCTCTCTCTCTCTCTCATTAGCTCTGTCTCCCTGCTGTCCCCATTATCCAGTTATTGGAGGGCCTTAACAATGCACCCTGAGACAGAGAGGCATGAGGAGGGGGTATGAAGAGGGGGAGGGAAATGAAGAAGAAAGCAATGATACAGGGGGAGGCAATCTATGTAGAACTACAAATGACATAGTCAGGTAGTGGTATAAAAATACAGTAGATTGTGCCTTTGCCTTTGTGGCGCGTACCGGTATACACAGCACAGATGGTGCGTGGGACACAGGAGAAATGATTACCCTCTTTTAAGCTTAGAATAAATATTTCAGAGTGCTTTTGAAGCACTGAGCTTTTGTAGACTTTTTCCATAAGAGAACACAGTACCGTGTACAGTGTGAGATGAAGTAGGATTTGAACTTCTCTTTGGACCAAAGGGAAAGTACACACCTACCTGCCCTCAAACAAGACTTCATGTACAGCATAATAACCTATAGTAACTCATGAATTATAGCTCCTGAAATGGTACGGATGAGTTTCCGCAGTTGCGGGTTACAAACCATAAGTCTTTAAAGGACAAAAACAACATGGGCAATCATAGTTCAATATTTATAGGTAATAGGGAGAGCTTCTGGCATGGAACTGTGTGGGTTTGGTTGGGGAAGAATCTATCAAAAGGGGATCCTGCTCAGAATGCCAAAGAAGGTAGCTTTAATCATCTTCTTAGCAAGACATCAGTCGGTTGCTAGGTTACAAGTCAGTCCTGAGAAACTGTTAATGTGAAACGCTTGTGATGGTTTGCTGTGTATAATATGAAAGCACGCAGCATACTAATTTTGAGGAAATGGCTGCAGTTCTTTACTTGCCTTTGGTAATGACAGGGATCATATGTTCTACTCCCTAGATCTATTTGTCCCTTGACCCAGGGCCTTTTACAATCATTCATACATTATCTTGAGATATGCAGAATGTAATCAGGAGTTGAAAGTTACCTCCTCCAGCACTACATCCTCACAATAAGACAATGTACTAGCAGGTAATCAAAGTTAATGGGTACCCCAATAATACCCCAAGCATTGTTGTCACCTTTTCAACTTTCAAAAACCAGACCGTTTCCCCTCACTCACCTCCGTATTACCCCTATGACGTTAGAAGTTCATCAAAACCGATGTCAGAAATATGTTTTTCTGGAAAAGAGCTCTGCTAAATGTCTAAAATATAATTGTAAATATTGACTCTCAAATGCCAAACCGTTGGTTTTAGGCTAATGCATGATTTCTTGTTCATTTGGATGCTGGGATTCATGGCCATCGGTCTAATTCAAGCTGCATGGGATTTGTTGGGTTATAGTCAGGTGTGGTTTCATGATTATGAGTCCATGATATGGTAACCCAATGAGCCTCTTGTGGATTTGACAGCTTTAAAATTTCTTCGCTCCTGACTGACGGGCGACTCCGGCAGCTCCGGACAGACGGGCGACTCCGGCAGCTCCGGACAGATGGGCGACTCCGGCAGCTCCGGACAGACGGGCGACTCTGGAAGCTCCGGACAGACGGGTGACTCTGGCAGCTCAGGACAGACGGGCGACTCTGGCAGCTCAGGACAGACGGGCGACTCTGGCAGCTGAGGACAGACTGGCGACTCTGGCAGCTCTGGACAGACGGGAGACTCTGGTAGCTCAGGACAAACGTGAGACTCTGGCAGCGCTGGGCAGAAGGAAGACTCTGGCAGTGCTGGACAGGCGGGAGCACCTGTAGGAAGGAGATGGAGAGACAGCCTGGTACAGGGGGCTGCCACCGGAGGGCTGGTGTGTGGAGGTGGCACCGGATAGACCGGACCGTGAAGGCGCACTGGAGGTCTCGAGCACCGAGCCTGCCCAACCCTACCTGGCTGAATGCTCCCCGTAGCCAGGCCAGTGCAGCGAGGTGGAATAGCCCACATTGGGCTGTGCTGGCGAACCGGGAACAGCATGCGTAGGGCTGGTGCCATGTACCCCGGCCCGAGGAGACGCACTGGAGACCAGATGCGCTGAGCCGGCTTCATGGCACCTGGCTCGATGCCCAACCTAGCCCGGCCGATACGAGGCGCTGCTATGTACCGCACCGGGCTATGTCTGCGCACTGGGGACACCGTGCACCTCACGGCATAACACGGTGCCTGCCCGGTCCCTCTCTCTCCACGGTAAGCATGAGGAATTGGCGCAGGTCTCCTACCTGACTTCGCCACACTCCACGTGTCCCTCCCTCCAATACATTTTTGGGGCTGCCTCTCGGGCTTCCAGCCGCGCTGCCGTGCTGCCTCCTCATACCTCCGCCTCTCAGCTCAGCATTGGGGCGGCGATATTCTCCAGCCTGTGCCCAGGGTCCCTTGCCGTCCAGAATCTTCTCCCATGACCAGGAGTCCTGAGATCGCTGCTGCTACCCGTTACCACGCTGCTTGGTCCTTTGGTGGTGGGTGTTTCTGTAACGGCTGTCTTCCTCCTCCACCGACGAGGAGGAGTAGTAAGGATCGGAGGACCAATGCGCAGCATGGTACGTGTTCATTCTCTTTATTAAAACAAACGAACATTGAAACAAAACAATAAACGACACCTGAAATAACAAACCGAAACAGTTCCGTGTGGAACACACAGACACAGACTATACACACCCACGAAACACAAGTGGGAAAAGGCTACCTAGGTATGATTCTCAATCAGAGACAACTAACGACACCTGCCTCTGATTGAGAAACATACCAGGCCAAACGCAAACACAACATAGGAAAACATAACAACATAACAAAGGAACTAAGGTCAGAACGTGACATTTGGCATATAGTGTTGCTTGCTAGCTACTCTGTTGACAGTTCTACAAGAACATGTGGTCGCCAAATAGCTTGTTAATTGTTTACAAACAAATGAGTGAATATGCTGGAACGCGAAACAGCTAGCTAGCAAGATAGTTGACTGATGTGGCCAAAAAGGACTCGTTTTGAAAGTTGGATCATCTTATCCTTTGAGGCTTTAAAATTGTTCTAACACTATGATTTAGAACATTCAAACTGCGACTGGGAAACGTCCATGGCAAGTGTTGTTATCACCTTAGTTTGATACATAACTTCTGAGTGATAGGAAGCACACGCACACCCACCAATCAGCCTACGCCACTGTGCGCACACCCATCGTTACTATGACAACTAGCATAGCCATGTCAGCAAATGACTGCTGTCTGAATTACACACAAATCTGATTTGGTCACAACGTTCTGTTTGAACAGTCAGTATTCCAAAACAGATTTGAAAAACAACACTGATTTGAGCATTAAGGCCTGCAGTGTGAACAAGGCGTTGGTGTGGTTGCTCGCTGGGCTCAGACCTCGGGTAATTAACTCTGACGGAGTTGATGAGCTACTAATTAAATGTGCATCTGGATCTGGCGTCTGTCATAAAACAAACGTCTGTTAGCTGTCTCTCCAATTGGAGGATTATCAAGAGTGAGAGATATTGAGTCTGGAACGTTGTTTTTGAGGGACAAGGACAACCGTATCGGTTGGAATGAAGGATTTAAAAGCCACATTTTCATCGTAGAAGCGATCTATTAAAAATAACATTCCATGTTTATTCCCCAGGTATTTTTCAGTTGATGGGCAGTTCCTATTTTTTCTCAATGAATATGGACTTGAATATTTGGCCTGTTCACATGGACACTTCAAGCCTGTTTATTGTAGAGAATAAACATTTTAAATCTTGCTATCATCATCGTATCACTGTGTATTGAGTTTTAGCTAAGATCCCCACTAAGATGCCAATACAATATGTCAGATCAGAGCCAAAGTAGATGTCAGTCCCTCTCTGGGAGTGGAGATCCCGTCAGCTCAACCTTTATTGACTAGTTTGCAGATGGATTAGAGGTAAAAAAAAAACTGCAGCAAAGATCCTTCTGAAAGCAGCATTGCACAGATATCCACAACATAGATTGGCATAGGCCTGCGGGTCTTCATAGAGGTGTGTGAAGGAGAGCGGGAACATTTAAAGGATTTCATTACTAAACTAATAGAATTACATGGTCAAAATGCTAACTCAACAAATATTTTTACTTGGAATACGTGAAATATGGAGATCTATATGTTTCTCACTCATATCCTTCATTGGTTATCATATTTACTGTGTGCCTGGGTTGAGGAGAGGAAGGTGTCAGTTTGTTGTCGGACATGTGAGCGTTTCCGTGGATTGCAGCCCAAACTGGTCTCCTTCTTTGCCCTTCAAAGATGACAATAATTCTCTCTGAGGACAGAACAGGAACGACAAAGGAACATGGACAAATAGAAAAGCAACGACAGCTTAAACTAAATATTTCAAGAACATAAAAGTCCTCTGTCTGCTCTCAACCTTGTCAGCATTAAAACTGGAGTGAAAGAATGAGAAGTATTGTATTGTGGAACGAGACAGACACTGTGTTTTCACATGTGGAGACAGTTTGAAAGCTCTCGATTATTTTATGGAAAGCCTTGTACTTGGCCTGATTCCCTTTTCTCACAGTGGAGATACCTCCGGTCCCTGTACCCGCCCGCCTGGCCTTCTTAGGTCTACCTTTTCCAGCTGACTCTCCCATCCATAGATTCCCTTTGATTGGAGCGTCATATTTTCATCTAAATGCTGATGGGTTAAGGGGTGTCAAACTCATTCCACGGAGGGCCGAGTGTCTGAGGGTTTTCACTCCTCCCTTGTACTTGATTGATGAATTAAGGTCACTAATTAGTAAGGAACTCCCCTCATCTGGTTGCTGTGGGCTTAAATGAAAAGAAAAAACACAATCCTGCAGACGCTAGGCCCTCCGTGGAATGAGTTTGACATCCCTGGGTGCAAATTGAAAATATTTTGTATTTTGTGGGGGCCGCTTTGTTTGCTGTGAGAATTGGCCTTCGCATCCACAGGAGTTCAACGAATTTCAACAAGGTCTGAAATAGGTCTGAAATAGCATTAAAGTCAGAGATATTCATTCAGATGCCAGTGGTAAAGTACTCCGGTTGCCTGCGTCTGTGGCATATTTCTTATCGCGGTAAGGCTGTCATGTAAAGCTGCCTGTCAGGGTGACATACTGTATGATAGGGATAAGTGTGACCCCTGCTGAGAAAAACAAGATCACAGTTGTCGTGAGAAAAAACTTTATCCTACCTATAATTTGCATTCCCTTTAATTTATAAAATATCCCTTGATTGAGCATGTACAGGCAAGGAAGCGTTCTTGCCTTCCTTATAAAGTGTCCAAAAAACCCCACCTTCAGCTCTCCCTCACAGCCCTTTCAAACTCATGCAGATATGGATGAGTCGTATGTCAGCTGTAACATTTGACTATATAATAACATATAGCATATCATTTTTCATACACATCAACCACCAGAGCACAAATATAGTTGTTCCAGAATAGTGTTGCCTGTTTAAAAAAATATGGATGGTTTATTTTGCCCCTACTGCAACAACAATTATAATCAGTCACCATGTTGTCCAGCTTCTCATAGAAGTCAATGGAACATATTCTACATCCAAATATGAACAGTGGTATATTTTTTTAACGATCAACACATTCATTCACATTCATTCTCATTCATTCACATTCATTCTCATTCATTCACATTCATTCTCATTCATTCACATTCATTCTCATTCATTCACATTCATTCTCATTCATTCACATTCATTCTCATTCATTCACATTCATTCACATTCATTCACATTCATTCTCATTCATTCACATTCATTCTCATTCATTCACATTCATTCTCATTCATTCACATTCATTCTCAATCTACAAACATAGTTATATTATTCATTTATCCTGTCAAATGCTTGGTTAAGTGGGTTTTCTAGTCTGATCTTATCACGAAACAGTGGTGGTTTACAACGTGTTCAGAATCTACTGAAAACATTAGACAGCCTAATACAAAAGCCAACTGGTACAGACTGGTCCATATTACTGCCTCTAGAATTATAGCTTATTTACAATCATCTACGAACTAGCCATCAGCGACCAAACTTATGAAACAACTGAACAGAAACACAAAATCTCATTAATTGATTGTGCTTTTTAAAACCACTTTTTAAAACCACTTCTTCATTTTTAGAAATGGAACACTTGTCTAACATCGGTTTTGATTGATAGCTATGAGTAAGACTGGAGTTACAAACGGTCGTTTTTTATATTTATATAAGTTATTACAGGGTCATCCTGGTTCCATCACCTGTGGTTGTGTTGTGTCTCTCAACAACAGAAGTTGTGGAGACATTGATCGGATCAGTCCTGGCGTTTTACCAATGCAGTAGAAGTTTCTAGAATAAGAGATGTATTGGCTGCCTGAGCCTCTCTATTCTCAAATAGCCCATGTCCCCTCATATGAATCACACCCAGATTGTGGTGGACAAGGGTGCTTAGGGCGTAACAGGAATAACAGTAGAGTAGTTTACCAATTTCACAGCACACTACCACAGCTGACTCAGTCTTAGTGGGGTTTGTGTCTACTGAAGAACTCTAGTCTCTTACAGTACAGTTACCGCTCTTCGATCTGGTGAAGTCTGAAAATGCCAAAAAATGTGAGTGTACCTTTTGTTTGATTTAAAATCATACAATTATCGTCCTGTTATAGTCGGCAGTCTTTTCCCATCCCCCCCCCCCACACACACATACTCCCCCAACACAAAGGGTCGTTGGTTTGATTCCCGCTGGGGCCACCCATACATAAAAATGTATGCAGACAGTAAGTCACTGGATAAAAGTGTCTGTTAAAAGGCATATATATAAACTAGCGATGAGATGTTAGCATTCTCTGCTGACTCACTCCCAAGCTAGCCGTTAGCATGCTAGCTAGCGTTAAACAGTCACTTCGGTCTTGCTGCCTGTGCGGTAGTGCTGCTGGGGGATGTAGTGGAGCTGCTCCACAGTGTGGGTCCTTCTGGAGGCAAACTGCTGTCTCTTATTAGTCGTGTGGTTCATGGCTAGCGTGTTGGAGTGCCCCGCTGCTCCTGCTCCTCCTGCCGCCCCTGCGTTGCTCGAGGCACTGGGATGGGAGTGCATTTTTGTCATCTTGTAGTGGTCCATGAGCGGTGTCGTGGGCATGAACACATCCGGGTGCGAGATGGCGTGCGACATCGACTTGTCGTTGTTGCCCCGGAAACCGCCAGACGCGCGCTTCAGCGACATCATCATTTTGTCCGGCGAGATCAGAGGATCCTGGGAGTACAGGCGATCTTGGGAGTAGAGGCGGTCTTGGGAGTACAGGCGGTCTTGGGAGAAATGGCGGTCTTTCGGGTACATGTGGTCTTGAGATTGTAACAGCCTGTCCTTGGAGTACATGCGGTCCTTGGAGTACAGCCGGTCCTGGGACATCAGGCGTTCCTGGGACTTCAGCCTCTCGGCAGACAGTAGCTGCTCATCAGACAGGATACGTCCTCCTTGCCGAGTCATCCCTATCCCCTGGTAGTCTGGCTGGGGTTCTCTGTTTGGGGACAGGACCCGGTCCTGGGACATGGCCCTCTGGACACGAGGAGGCCTCTGTCTCCTGGGGCCCTGCTGCGCCTGGGGCTGCTGGGGTGGGGCCTGGGACACCTGGGGCTGGGGGGGCTGGCTCTGGAGCTGCTGCTGCTGCTGCTGCTGGAGGAAAGGGTGAAGATAGTCAACTGTTGATGTATTCAACGTCTTTTCTGACTTTTGCAACTGCGTTAACTAAACAGCACCACTGCGTAAATAGACTGCAGTTTCATATAAATACGTACACTATTCGCTGTTTTTGCATTTTTAACTTGAAAACAGTAGATTACCGTATAATGTACAGTAAAATACTATACATTTGTTTTAAAGCACATTGTAAGACCTTTCTGTAATTCCAACAGTAAAACACTGTAGCATGCACAGTAAAATACTTTAAATCTGTTTTACAGTATTAATTATGGTGCTTTGGGAAAATGGGAAAATTGGGAGCAGGGAAAGAGTCTCTGTCTCATGAACATATTTTAATGCCTTGTAAGATGCTATATTTGTTGCAACCGTTAGTTAGTGTGCTGTACCAACTGAAGTGATATGTGGTAGTGGTTCCCTAATAATTACATTTATATGGGGGACAGATCAGAGTGGCAGCAAGTCTCAACCCTTTAATGGTAGAATGTTTAGTAATGTCCTTTTGCTCTGAAGTCGATATAGAAGTCTTTGTTAAAGTGCAAGTGATATAAAACACAAAATATTAGTTGGTGTAGTGTAATATATAATTAAACATTCACTATTAGCAATTACTGATTTTATTTTCAATCCAATTCAACGATTCAACAAACAATTCAACAAACAATTCAACGAAAGTACTGTATTGCTGGTTTGCTTATATTTACTTCAGCGTACTGTAAGTTATGGTGCATTAGCATATTTTAAAGCGTGCTTTGTAAGTGGCTATATTTCTTGTACCCGTTAGTGAGAAAGCTGTACCAATTGAACTGATATGTGGTGGTAGTTCCCTAGCAATGACATGTACAGTATATAGGGAACAGATCAGAGTGGTAGTGGGTCTTAAACCTTTTAATGCTTGAATATGTACCCATGTCCATATGATCTGTTCTGTCCTGTAATCACGGCCAGTTTGGAAGAACTTTGTTTAAGCCTCTAGAAGTGCAAGTGATGTAAAACACCTAGTATTCATTAATATGCGGTAATATGCTAATTCTTACCGCCAACCTGCTTGCTCTAATCCTTTGTAATTACAGTAAAATACTGTATAAATCATTTTCTTGTGATTTAATATTCACTTTTACTGTGTTTCATTGCTCTGGCATTAAGTTAATGTGAATATCTCAGTATTGTATTTGCACTATACAGAGATGGTCAGAGATTTATCGTAAAATATCTTGTTGTAATTGCAATTATTTTGAAGACCAATGTATCCCTAACTACAGTAACATTGTCAGTAACAGCTACAGATACATTTGATTTACTATGACTGTGATTCGTTTTTTCTTTATCAACCTTGGTGGAATGTAAGTTGCTAAGGACAACGGCACCCGCTAAATGTCCAAAATGTAAAAATGAAAACTTGCAAAGAACACTGGGTAATATGCCGCTGCGTGGGTAATTCCAGTAATATACTGGAAATTAGATTATTGTAACATTTTTGGTACTGTAACATGGATCAACATCAAATGTATTACCGTAGCTGTACTGTAAAATACATTACAGTAACATACTGGCCAATTGCTGCCAGTAAGTTATTGTATATTTTACAGGAAACGTTTTACAGTGTAGATGCAGTACCTGTTCCTGATTCATTTTGATGACGTGTAAGGGCAGGGTGCTTCTGGCTGCCAGGTCAGGGAGGTGACGCTTGCGGGTGTAGTAGTCGTCAACGTCTTTATCCGCTGTGGAGAGACAGCAAGACGAAAGACAGGGAACAGGTGGATTAGGAGAGAGAAAGAGGAAGGGAGAAGGTAAAGAGAGAGTAGGAGGGAAAGAGAGAGTAGGAGGGAAAGAGAGAGTAGGAGGGAAAGAGAGAGTAGGAGGGAAAGAGAGAAAAATGAAAAACAAAAGAGAAGAATAAAGGGTTGCTCAGAGAATAGAGGGACTGAAGGTTGTTCAGAGAATAGAGGGACTGAAGGTTGCTCAGAGAATAGAGGGTCGGAAGGTTGCTCAGAGAATAGAGGGACTGAAGGTTGCTCAGAGAATAGAGGGACTGAAGGTTTCTCAGAGAATAGAGGGACTGAAGGTTGTTCAGAGACTAGAGGGACTGAAGGTTGTTCAGAGAATAGAGGGACTGAAGGTTGCTCAGAGAATAGAGGGACTGAAGGTTGTTCAGAGAATAGAGGGACTGAAGGTTGCTCAGAGAATAGAGGGTATGAAGGTTGCTCAGAGAATAGAGGGACTGAAGGTTGCTCAGAGAATAGAGGGTCTGAAGGTTGCTCAGAGAATAGAGGGACTGAAGGTTGTTCAGAGAATAGAGGGTCGGAAGGTTGCTCAGAGAATAGAGGGACTGAAGGTTGCTCAGAGAATAGAGGGACTGAAGGTTGTTCAGAGAATAGAGGGACTGAAGGTTGTTCAGAGAATAGAGGGACTGAAGGTTGTTCAGAGAATAGAGGGTCTGAAGGTTGTTCAGAGAATAGAGGGACTGAAGGTTGCTCAGAGAATAGAGGGTTTGAAGGTTGCTCAGAGAATAGAGGGTCTGAAGGTTGCTCAGAGAATAGAGGGTCTGAAGGTTGCTCAGAGAATAGAGGGTCTGAAGGTTGCTCAGAGAATAGAGGGACTGAAGGTTGCTCAGAGAATAGAGGGTCTGAAGGTTGCTCAGAGAATAGAGGGTCTGAAGGTTGCTCAGAGAATAGAGGGACTGAAGGTTGCTGAGAGAATAGAGGGACTGAAGGTTGCTCAGAGAATAGTGGGACTGAAGGTTGCTCAGAGAATAGAGGGACTGAAGGTTGCTCAGAGAATAGAGGGACTGAAGGTTGCTCAGAGAATAGAGGGTCTGAAGGTTGCTCAGAGAATAGAGGGACTGAAGGCTGCTCAGAGAATAGAGGGTCTGAAGGTTTCTCAGAGAATAGAGGGTCTGAAGGTTTCTCAGAGAATAGAGGGACTGAAGGTTGCTCAGAGAATAGAGGGACTGAAGGCTGCTCAGAGAACAGAGGGTCTGAAGGTTGTTCAGAGAATAGAGGGACTGAAGGTTGCTCAGAGAATAGAGGGTTTGAAGGTTGCTCAGAGAATAGAGGGTCTGAAGGTTGCTCAGAGAATAGAGGGTCTGAAGGTTGCTCAGAGAATAGAGGGTCTGAAGGTTGCTCAGAGAATAGAGGGACTGAAGGTTGCTCAGAGAATAGAGGGTCTGAAGGTTGCTCAGAGAATAGAGGGTCTGAAGGTTGCTCAGAGAATAGAGGGACTGAAGGTTGCTGAGAGAATAGAGGGACTGAAGGTTGCTCAGAGAATAGTGGGACTGAAGGTTGCTCAGAGAATAGAGGGACTGAAGGTTGCTCAGAGAATAGAGGGACTGAAGGTTGCTCAGAGAATAGAGGGTCTGAAGGTTGCTCAGAGAATAGAGGGACTGAAGGCTGCTCAGAGAATAGAGGGTCTGAAGGTTTCTCAGAGAATAGAGGGTCTGAAGGTTTCTCAGAGAATAGAGGGACTGAAGGTTGCTCAGAGAATAGAGGGACTGAAGGCTGCTCAGAGAACAGAGGGACTGAAGAATCAGAGGATATTAAATGTGATGTACAACCTTTCTAGAATCTCGGCCCCATCTGTGATTCTACCAGTGTTTCTGGCTGAGGGCTTGAACTTTCCAAAGGTTGTGTAAAAGTCTGTAAACAAACAGTGTCATACAGCATGCACCAGACAGCACCAGACAGCACCAGACAGCCCCAGACAGCACCATACAGCACCAGACAGCACCAGACAGCACCAGACAGCACCAGACAGCACCAGACAGACATGTCATGCACAAAGAGGATGCCATTCATGTGAAAATCATTTTAAATGACACCAAAAGTTCTTAAGATGAAAATGCTGCATGTTCATATATTATCAAACAGAACATGGGATAGTGGTTGTGAACAAGAACAGGTCAGGAAATACACTACATCACCAAAAGTATGTGGACACCTGCTGCTATAACAGCCTCAACTCTTTTGGAAAGGCGTTCCACATTGCTGCGCAGGCCAATCGAGTTCTTCCACACTGATCTCAACAAACCATTACTGTATGGACCTCGCTTTGTGATGTTGAAACAGGAAAGGGCCTTCCCCAAACTGTTGCCACAAAGTTAGAAGCACAGAATCGTCTGGAATGTAATTGTAAGATAACGCGTTTCCACTGCTCAAGAGGTGGTACAACACTCTTCACAGCCGACGCTTGGCATTGCGCATGGGGATTTTAGGCTTGTGGGCGGCTGCTCGGTCATGGAAACTCATTTCATGAAGCTCTTGTGCTGACGTTGCTTCCAGAGGCAGTTTGGAACTGGGTTGTGAGTCTTGCAACCGAGGACAGACGATTTTTACGCGCTACGCACCTCAGCACAGTCCCGTTCTGTGAGCTTGTTTGGCCTACCACTTCGCGGCTGAGCCGTTGTTGCTCCAGGACCTTTCCACTTAACAATAACAGCACTTACAGTTGACCAGGGCAGCTCTAGCAGGGCAGAAATGTGACGAACTGACTTGTTGGAAAGGTGGCATCCTATGACGGTGCCACATTGATAGTCACAGAGCTTTTCAGTAAGGCCATTCTACTGTCAATCTTTGAGTATGGAGATTTCATGGCTGTGTAGTTGATTTTATACACCTGTTAACAACGGTTGAGGCTGAAATAGCCGAATCAACTAATTTGAAGGGGTGTCCACATTCTTCTGCATATATAGTGCATGTTCATGCCTCCAGATTGTCTTGGAAGGATGTGTGATATCACACCCTCACACCATGTATGTATTATGCAGCAGACTCATTGGGAACCATGCATCAATCATTAGTCATGCGTAGAGATTCGACATAGTCACACATACACACACAAGCACGTGCGCTACACGCACAGACACACAAACACACACACACACACACTAAGTAAAGCTGCGGCATAAAATTTCCAAAATATACATTTTTAAAGTTCACCCCCATCAAGACATAATGTGAGACGTCACTGGACAGTTGATGTCCTTGGAGTCTCTATTCTTTCTCACTCTGTCTTTTGAATGTTTTACTGCTAAAGTGAGATGGAAGGTGAACGTTAATAGCATTCGTCCGTTATTTCTAGATTTATGACAAAAGACGTCTCCACTTTACACAGAACCCAGAAAGAGAACACCAAGCCGTGTCAGTTACGATAGGGTCACAACAACAAACAATCTCAGGCTGATCGCTACCTGTACACAAACGTCAATTATGACAGGACGCTCAAAGGGATTTCGCTAAGGTACATTACCTGATGAATAATGAAAATAGATGTGTATATTTTATCTGGCATGAGAATAATCACAATGAATCGGTTAAATATAAATCTGATTCATGAAAGAGTCGATCAAAATAAGACTTCATTCTGAAGCAGTTATTTTTAGATGAGAGAAAAATGTAGATATGTAGATAATAAGAAAAATCTTCTGATAAAAATTATGAATAAATTACTTTTGATACATAATGTGCGTAAAAACACTGTGTGCTGTACTTTGAATGTATACATCAATTTACATTCATAAGTAGAAGCTGAGATTTTTCTTTTTCATTATACCATTAAGCCTCGGGCATTATCCTACATGATCTTTCAGTAGAAAGACACTAGCTGACTAACAAAGAGAACTGCATGGTGCCTTTTGGATATTTGCTGCTGTAAATGATTTGCTTTGCAAGCAGATAAAGACAGCTAGACCGGCTGGCATCAGCTGAGGACAGTTTTAAATTAAACAGTTTTAAATTTCAACATAGAGGAAGAGATTATTCTACGGCTTCACTGGACTGGATTATGGGCCCCGACCATAGTCGCGAGAACTAGGTTGTCCTGCAGCACTCCCTGATAAATTGAAATCAACAAAAAAAAAGTGTATTGTATGAAACAGCTTTCCAGGATAACAACATTCACCATGCCAACACACATTGAGACATTTTCCCAAGAACTAACATTTCCCAAGCACGGACATTTTCCAAGCAACGACATAGCATGTTCCAATCAATATGCAGACACAGTTCTGTTAGATTCACACTGTGGAACATTGTTTGATTGATGACACCCTTCCATATATGTGACTCGTTTCAGGAAACTAAGTGTATGTCGCACGTCACCACTTCACAGGAGAGCCAATCCATAAATACAAATACAATTGTTTTGCTACTTTTCTCAACAACATTGATGCCCTGAATTTTATAATAGGCGCTGAAATTAATAGCGCTATTTAACAGCCGTTATTTTCCTACTGACAGATCAGTTGGGAAAAGTGATGGGCTACTTTCTACACACGCCACGGTCAGTGTGAACTAGAGTACCTTGACACAACGCTGGCCAAACAAGATGTGGCTATAAAACAAAATTAAGTTAAAGGGTTCTAGTCTGCCGTGAAGAGTTCATCCATTTATTTAAGAGTGCTAGCTACATCTTCAGATATAAGTTTCTAATTTAGTCAGAAAGTTGTTTTTATTTGCAAGTTAAAGCATACTGTTCGCTAGCAAACATTAACTTGCTGGCTCGCTAACTAACGTCACGTGTATGATCTGTGTAGTAATATTATTCAAATCAGCAATCCATTTGCATTTCTAGTTAATAGCCTAATGTTAGCTAGATAACATTGAACCTAGTTTGTTAGCTTTAGCTACCTGCAGAGTCATACTACAGCTACAGCTATGACAATGTTTGTATTGGTAGTAGTATGAGTTGGGACCATGCCGGTTCATTATTCAGCTACCTAGCTAGCTACATGTCTAAACAAAAGATTCCACTTCGGCTGGATAATTACATGACCCATCAAATTCGCCAGGTGTGTCTGGGGGTTATTGTGGCCATCTATTGTATTTCGTGTACATGTCTAGACAATAGTGACCCATCCTCTGTGTGTGAGGGGTGGTTATAGCATTTCCTTCACATGACCCATCAATTTAGACCAGTGTGTCGGGTAAGCGTCATCTAATAATGATAAAATATGAATAGAATATTTCTGTCTGGACACTTTCTGTTGTTGATGTTGCCTCTATGCCAGTACTATCACTGTACCGTTTACACCTTCTGTATCCTGTGCATGTGACAAATAAACTTAGATTTGATTTGATATAGTGTGTGTTTACCACATGACCTCACATGTGAGTCCTTAAATAGATGAGTGTGACTAAGGCTTAAGAGGCTGTGAACGATGCTGAATGGGTGTAGACAAAGAATAGCTCTCCAGTAGGTTACATATGTGGATCAAAAGTAGACAATAACAAGAGACACCTGAGACAGGATCAGTATAATGATGGTGACCCAGTCTAGAGATGGCTGTTGAGATCAGTATAACGATGGTGACCCACTCTAGAGATGGCTGTTGAGATCAGTATAACGATGGTGACCCAGTCTAGAGATGGCTGATGAGATCAGTATAACGATGGTGACCCAGTCTAGAGATGGCTGACAGGATCAGTATAATGATGGTGACCCAGTCTAGAGATGGCTGATGAGATCAGTATAATGATGGTGACCCAGTCTAGAGATGGCTGATGAGATCAGTATAATGATGGTGACCCAGTCTAGAGATGGCTGATGAGATCAGTATAACGATGGTGACCAAGTCTAGAGATGGCTGATGAGATCAGTATAACGATGGTGACCCAGTCTAGAGATGGCTGATGAGATCAGTATAACGATGGTGACCCAGTCTAGAGATGGCTGATGAGATCAGTATAATGATGGTGACCCAGTCTAGAGATGGCTTATGAGATCAGTATAATGATTGTGACCCACTCTAGAGATGGCTGTTGAGATCAGTACAATGATGGTGACCCAGTCTAGAGATGGCTGATGAGATCAGTATAATGATGGTGACCCAGTCTAGAGATGGCTGATGAGATCAGTATAATGATGGTGACCCAGTCTAGAGATGGCTGATGAGATCAGTATAATGATGGTGACCCAGTCTAGAGATGGCTGATGAGATCAGTATAATGATGGTGACCCAGTCTAGAGATGGCTGATGAGATCAGTATAATGATGGTGACCCAGTCTAGAGATGGCTGATGAGATCAGTATAATGATGGTGACCCAGTCTAGAGATGGCTGATGAGATCAGTATAATGATGGTGACCCAGTCTAGAGATGGCTGATGAGATCAGTATAATGATGGTGACCCAGTCTAGAGATGGCTGATGAGATCAGTATAATGATGGTGACCGAGTCTAGAGATGGCTGATGAGATCAGTATAATGATGGTGACCCAGTCTAGAGATGGCTGATGAGATCAGTATAATGATGGTGACCCAGTCTAGAGATGGCTGATGAGATCAGTATAATGATGGTGACCCAGTCTAGAGATGGCTGATGAGATCAGTATAATGATGGTGACCCAGTCTAGAGATGGCTGATGAGATCAGTATAATGATGGTGACCCAGTCTAGAGATGGCTGATGAGATCAGTATAATGATGGTGACCCAGTCTAGAGATGGCTGATAAGATCAGTATAATGATGGTGACCCAGTCTAGAGATGGCTGATGAGATCGGTATAATGATGGTGACCCAGTCTAGAGATGGCTGATGAGATCGGTTGTAGACTCAGATCCTTTACTTTGTTAAACGTTTAGTGAAACACCATGTGAGCTCGGAAGGTGTTTTTGACTGAAGTGTGTGTGTGTGTGTGTGTGTGTGTGTGTGTGTGTGTGTGTGTGTGTGTGTGTGTGTGTGTGTGTGTGTGTGTGTGTGTGTGTGTGTGTGTGTGTGTGTGTGCGTGTGTGTGCGTGTGTGTGTGTGTGTGCGTGTGTGTGTGTATGTGTGTGTGTGTGTGCGTGTGTGTGTGTGTGTGTCTGTGTGCTGACTGAATAAAAATCCCCTTACAGGAGTTTTAGTAGCACCGACTTTGAGTTGTAGCCTGCACCATAGATTCATATGCCTCCCTTTGTTCCCGTGCCAACAGAGAAGTACAGGACAGCCATGATGCGATTACACAAGCCTTAAGGAATATTTGCATTACACTTCTGGAATATGATGACATGAGACCTCATTCGGCTGCAGAAGCCAGCGTAGGACACTGAATCAATACAGAGTGGCTGCTAGAGCGCAGATCAGAGCTTAATGTGGTTAAATACTCTAAGAGAAATGGTGGCTGATGCTATTGCTGCTTCTCTCTAGATAAATGTTTAAGGGGAGACGGTGAGCGTGTGGCGTATATGGTTTTCAAGACGCGGTGACTTGTCGGACGTTACAGAGGAGAGTGGATGACATGTCATTTTTTTTTTTTCTGTGGCCTCTCATTCAGACGCTGTTTATGCCTTCGAGAGTCGAGGCTTTCTGGAAAGGTAGTGAATGCTGGTGCACTTCTAATGAACAGTATGACCCTTTCAGGAGAAAGTATCCTGTCATTGCATCTTTAGGGGCATATGGTGTAATCCCTCATGAACGTTTGTCAGTTGAGGAACGAGCCGAGTTACGAATGCAGAGTTTTAACATGCCAGATCAGGCCGTAACTTATGCAGTATCATTTTTAACATGCAGAACATTTAAAAAGAGGCAGTGGCAACTCTGTCAGCGTTACTGCTAATGGTGAACTGTGCTGTGGTCGGGACCTACTCAGTCTCTTGAGGGAGGAGTATCTGTTGAGGTCGGCCTTGACGGCGGCCTCGTAGGTGGGCGGTAGGTGGGACAGGCTCTGGAAGGAGCGCGAGGAGGACAGGTCGTATGGCTCCGTCTGTGAGGTCAGGATGCCACTCACCCTAGTGTTCTCTGGGGAGACACAGCAAAACAAACAAGAGGGGGGGAAATGTTTTCCTAAAAAAAATATACGGCGTCAGACCAAAGGCAACGATGGTAGAGCACCTCTGCTGAGGAAGGGTGGAGGGAGGTACGAGAGGGAGGGGAGGTGGTCATCTGACAGGAACTTGTTTAGGGAGTGTTTGGTAGAGTCTGGGTGGGGGGGAGTTGAAAGTAGGAGATGGGCTAGGGGATGTGGGTTAAGAGGCACTCTGGGAGCATTTGACACTGTCTGGTACAGTAGGTAAAGGGTGTGACAGGAGAGGTGACAACGGCCCCAAAACAACACCAGACCAAACAACAGATGTCTGCTTCACTGTGACCCTGACTGTGACAGTTTGTGTGCTGTCATTTGAGGAGTGGTGGAATGGGGAGAGGGCTAGGACAGGGCAGCGACACGCTTGTCTGACTGATATAATGTGATGCCAGAGAGAGAGAGAGATGGGAAAACTGGGACTGTGGACCTTTCTCTATCTTCACCCTTTTTTTCTCAAACTCCCCTCTTCAGTTTCTCTCTCTTTCTCTCTCTCCTTCTCTCTCCTAGCTCCTGCTCTCTCCCCCTCTATATATCCCTCCCTCTCTTTTCTCTCCATCCCTCCCTGTCTCTGTCTCTCTCTCTCTCTCCTGTGGGCTGTGAGTCTGTCATGCAGAGCAGCAGAGAATTGGGCAGCAGGGTGCGGCTCATGTCCAGGCTCCAGTGATAAAGTGAGAGAGGGATGAGAAAAAAAGAGGAGAGAATGAGAAGATACAGATGGAAGGAGAGAAGGGGGTGGTGGGGTTGGAGAAGAGGGAAGGAGGGAAAGCAAAAAGAGAGAGAAATAGTCAAGAGGGTGGAATAAATATAGAGATGAAGAGAGAGAGAGGGACATAAAAAGGCCAGATGGGAGGAGTTTCGGGAGGGCAACACTATCCATACTCTCTCAACACAGGGAAAATAGACAATGTGACATGCTGTTAGCTACCTCCAGAATCAGAAACACACTGCTGAATCACCAGGCACATTACGACTGAGGAATGTGTACTGGGGAAGGTACAACGGCTGAAGGGTGGACGAGTGTGAGGAAGGGTGTGTTTGAATGGAAGGGTGTGTTTGAATGGAAGGGTGTGTTTGAATGGAAGGGTGTGTTTGAATGCGAGGACAATTATGTTGATTTCTGTGTGAATAAGACTATGTGTGTATAAGTGCGTGTGTGTGTGTGACTTACCACGTCTCAATGATCGGTGAGCTACCCCACCCAAGTGAAAAACAGACAGTTCAGAAACATGTTGATGGTGTGAAACAGCATTCTGACCAAACCCAGCCAACACACTCCCCACCAACACACACCTAACCAACACACACCCAGCCAACACACACCCAGCCAACACACACCCAACCAACAATCAGCCAACACACTCCTCATTCATTACCATAAGTCCAGGAATAAACTAATGATGTCTATAGCTTGTATGTATTTGGAACAGACCAATTATCTAATGTGCCTTTAAATACAGTTATAATGAACCTTATGAATGAATACGTTTTTTTGTAATCCCCTTTTTGATTGACAGAAAGCCAGTAGTTGCTTCATGGAGGACAGCACAGGTTGCAGTGTATCTAAGCAACACGGCACATTGGTACAACAAGCCCTTTTTATGTGGCTTGTGATTGAAGTGTGTGCCTTTTGATGTGTTTTGATGGAATGAATTTCTATTGTTTCCCATAGATTTCATAGGGATTTCTTCATGGATCACACGTTGAATTGTCACACACGAGGAGAAGTGTTGCGACTACAGCATCTCCTTAAAGCCCAGCGGAAGTCCTAGAGGGGAGAGGCTTCCACGCAGGGTTGAGCCAACACTTGAACATCAGAATACAAGCCAAAGAGGCCAATCCAATGTTAAACAAATACAAAGGCAGTGGATTATCTCTCCTTTTCTTTCTTCCTTGTCCTCTTCTCACCCTTTGTCATTGTGAAACCAGCTTCCTTATATCTCTCCATCAGCCCCTAAACCCGGCTCTTGTGAATGAATAGAGACAATTGGTGGCAGAAAATCCCTAAATTCCATTTGTAAGGAAACCGGGGCTGATATCCTCAGCGAGAGCAGAAGGTTAGAATAGAATCTTATAATGACAGGGTCAATCATCTCAGGAGGAACCTGTTTCTGTGGTAGAACCATATAGCCGAGATGCCCTGACCTTAACAGGATGCTACTAGCTTGATGTCCAGCCAATCGTATTTCCCTTTAGCAGGTGATAGACAGAGGCTAGGCCGAGGTTAAATGGCTTTTCATTCGCTCTGTTTAAAGTCATTGTCATAGTTATGAAATGTAACACTTCTATGATTCTATTGTTAATTTTAAAAAAAATTATATAAGAGAACGGATGTGGAGAGATCGATGAGCAGGCTGGTATCATTAGTAGCATTCTGTACAGTATAAAGAGTGTTTTAAAGTGAATTCCCAAAACCGGGGCTTGATTTTTGAGGAGAATGGCCATTTGTCTTTGTATAAATAACACGGTGGCTCTGTTTTCAATATTCACCCGAAGTAACGTACTGGGCATGAATTCTCTGTCGTAGCCTATCCTGCAGTGGATACTGTAACATAACCCTGTGTCTGGGTGCAGTGCTGTTAGCTGTCCTTACCATTATGGGTGCGTGTTGGGCTACCTAGAACCACATGGTTGTAGTTGTGCTGGTGGGTACCTGTGAAAACAGCAATGGAGACGATCATTCAACGTGATAAGCATATCAGATATTGTATCTGATCAAAAGTAATGACATGGTTTAATACAAGGGGAGATCTAGTGACTGCATCATTAAAGGGGAGATCTAGTGACGGCATCATTAAAGGGATACAAGGGGAGATCTAGTGATGGCATCATTAAAGGGATACAAGGGGAGATCTAGTGACGGCATCATTAAAGGGATATAAGGGGAGATCTAGTGACGGCATCATTAAAGGGATACAAGGGGAGATCTAGTGACGGCATCATTAAAGGGGAGATCTAGTGATGGCATCATTAAAGGGATACAAGGGGAGATCTAGTGGCGGTATAATTAAAGGGATACAAGGGGAGATCTAGTGGCGGCATCATTAAAGGGGTACAAGGGGAGATCTAGTGGCGGCATCATTAAAGGGGAGATCTAGTGACGGCATCATTAAAGGGATACAAGGGGAGATCTAGTGACGGTATAATTAAAGGCATACAAGGGGAGATCTAGTGGCGGTATAAAGGGTTGATTCACCCTAAAATGAACGTTTGTCAGATGTTTCCATACCTCAAAAGTGGTCTTTAAATTAAATCAAGCTTAGTTCATTTTCAATGCTATCTGTTACGTTGATCCAGACTTATGAATTTAAGCGTGATCTACAGGCTTCAACTCCAAATGAATAGGAAAGATTAGCACCATGAAAGACCTTTTTTCAGGGGGATATAAAAACAACTGACACGCGTATATATTCAGATGTAGAGGATCCCTTTAACGCCCTCTATCCAAGCACATGGATAGAATGATTGACAGAAGATGGAGACAAAAACGGTAATGAGATAAAAAGAGAGGAAGGATGAAAAATGGGGAAGGATGGAGAGGTGGAGACTCCTCAGTCCCATAGTAATGTAGCCGTTACCCTGTAAAACAATATTCACACACTGACATGCAATATTCACACACACACTGACGTGTAATATTCACACACACACTGACATGTAATATTCACATACACACTGACATGTAATATTCACATATGAATGCCCTTGTTCGTGTGTGTGTGTGTGTGTGTGTGTGTGTGTGTGTGTGTGTGTGTGTGTGTGTGTGTGTGTGTGTGTGTGTGTGTGTGTGTGTGTGTGTGTGTGTGTGTGTGTGTGTGTGTGTGTGTGTGTGTGTGTGTGTGTGTGTGTGTGTCTGTCTGTGTGTCTGTGTGTGTGTGAGCCCCAAAAAAAGCAACGATGGCTAGATGGAACACCCGATGCAAAGTGCCATTGAGACACGTTGACTTGGCTGTGTGCTGTTGTGCCTGTTTCAAAATGAATACAGAGTCCACTGCTGTAACACTCCATTTTAAATCTTTCACAGAGCTGAGACGGTGGAGAGGACCTCACTCGCACGGGTTTCAATATTTATTTTAAAAGATGGAATGTGTCATCAGAGTACATGCGCGGTGGATGTGTACAGATGTAGAATCTTAATTTGGGCCAGTTTGCTACAGCAGTAAAATAAAATGCAGCAACAAGAAAAGTGAAAATTATTATGTGGATTCTAATTAATGGACATTTTAGTAGGGGTTGATAAATTCTTCCTTAGGACAAATCAAGTGGAAAAGTGGAAATTACAAACTTTATAAAACTCTTTAAATCTCAAATACACTACAAGTTTGCATGTCCTGCAGTACAGGCAAACGATTAGCGACAAAAGAGTGATCAAATTAAGATCATACATCTGTATGACCGTATTTAATTTCTATAAAGTATAGTTTGACAGTTGACATCAGAGTTTGGTTTCTGGAGAGAGAGAATGTTAGCGAAAAAGTCACAGACGCGAGGGCAGGGTTTTCTGAACATATGAATGTGCTTAATGTTCTTGGATATTATCAAACACAGAAACAGATGCCAGGCGTGATTTCAACTGTAATGATATTGTTCTCTAGCTGTAATACCAAAACACTTTCCAGTCACTCTTTGTAGTTAATCCACACACAGGACTGACACCCCAATTACACCTTTAACTTCAGGCTTGGCCCCACACTGTCAGTGCCCAGAGAGAGAGAGCTTTGAGACCTCCACAGAGAAATAGATATAGACAGTACTGTAGAGAGCCCCATAGACAGACAGAGAGGAGTCCTGCTGAGCTGAGAGCCCCTGCACTGGTCGTTCATTGATCCCACTGCAATCAGGTGACCAATTAGCTGTGTTGGAGAGAGACAACACATGAGCATGCACACACACACACACACACACACACCACTACCACCACCACCCCTGGAGCCCAGAGGCTGGATATCAGGCTTAAACACCCAGTGCTCTGTCATCCGTTTCGGGCCTATGGTGCAAACTCCTCTCTGGAGGAGATCCAGAAATGGGTTTGTTATTGACCAGGGGAGAGGAGGAGGAGGGGGAGGGCAGGGTGGGAAGTGATGGATGTATTGACATAAGATCCCTATCGTTGGTGTAGAGTGAGTGAGAGTGGAGGGAATATGATCTAGTTACTGACTGAACTAGTTGGATAGGGGATAGGTTAACCTGACGTAGCTGGATAGGGGATAGGTTAACCTGACGTAGCTAGATAGGGGATAGGTTAACCTGACGTAGCTAGATAGGGGATAGGTTAACCTGACGTAGCTAGATAGGGGATAGGTTAAGCTGACGTAGCTGGATAGGGGATAGGTTAACCTGACGTAGCTGGATAGGGGATAGGTTAACCTGACGTAGCTAGATAGGGGATAGGTTAACCTGACGTAGCTGGATAGGGGATAGGTTAACCTGATGTAGCTAGATAGGGGATAGGTTAAGCTGACGTAGCTGGATAGGGGATAGGTTAACCTGACGTAGCTGGATAGGGGATAGGTTAACCTGACGTAGCTGGATAGGGGATAGGTTAACCTGACGTAGCTGGATAGGGGATAGGTTAACCTGACGTAGCTGGATAGGGGATAGGTTAACCTGACGTAGCTAGATAGGGGATAGGTTAACCTCACATAGCTGGAGTAAAATAAACACCTAAAACCTGACGAGAGGAAAAATATATGTCGGGGGAGGTTCTCTTCTGCACTGTTCAACCAATCCAGTAAAAGTGGAGGAGGAGTTAAGATGGAGCGTTGCTTTGATGACGTCCAAAAGCTGAAGTCGGCTCTCTTTCCATTCCCCATGAAAACCACAACATCTGGTTGTTGGGGACTCTGCAGAGGCTAAGTCAATTTAAAGACGCCTCCCTCTTAGCTGTATCAGTTAATGGTTCTGCCAGCTAAATCTGATAAGGAGAGAAGGAGATAAGTATTGGAATAGAACATGCAATTACACTGTAGATTGATTATTCCTTATTGACACTAACAATTCTTGACAGGTTAACCAGGTCTCCAATCTAAACAGCTTGACAGGTTTACCAGGTCTCCAATCTAAACAGCTTGACAGGTTAACCAGGTCTCCAATCTAAACAGCTTGACAGGTTTACCAGGTCTCCAATCTAAATAGGTTTACCAGGTCTCCAATCTAAACAGCTTGACAGGTTTACCAGGTCTCCAATCTAAACAGCTTGACAGGTTTACCAGGTCTCCAATCTAAACAGCTTGACAGGTTTACCAGGTCTCCAATCTAAATAGGTTTACCAGGTCTCCAATCTAAACAGCTTGACAGGTTTACCAGGTCTCCAATCTAAACAGCTTGACAGGTTTACCAGGTCTCCAATCTAAACAGCTTGACAGGTTTACCAGGTCTCCAATCTAAATAGGTTTACCAGGTCTCCAATCTAAACAGCTTGACAGGTTTACCAGGTCTCCAATCTAAACAGCTTGACAGGTTTACCAGGTCTCCAATCTAAACAGCTTGACAGGTTTACCAGGTCTCCAATCTAAATAGGTTTACCAGGTCTCCAATCTAAACAGCTTGACAGGTTTACCAGGTCTCCAATCTAAACAGCTTGACAGGTTAACCAGGTCTCCAATCTAAACAGCTTGACAGGTTTACCAGGTCTCCAATCTAAACAGCTTGACAGGTTAACCAGGTCTCCAATCTAAACAGCTTGACAGGTTTACCAGGTCTCCAATCTAAATAGGTTTACCAGGTCTCCAATCTAAACAGCTTGACAGGTTTACCAGGTCTCCAATCTAAACAGCTTGACAGGTTTACCAGGTCTCCAATCTAAACAGCTTGACAGGTTTACCAGGTCTCCAATCTAAATAGGTTTACCAGGTCTCCAATCTAAACAGCTTGACAGGTTTACCAGGTCTCCAATCTAAACAGCTTGACAGGTTTACCAGGTCTCCAATCTAAACAGCTTGACAGGTTTACCAGGTCTCCAATCTAAATAGGTTTACCAGGTCTCCAATCTAAACAGCTTGACAGGTTTACCAGGTCTCCAATCTAAACAGCTTGACAGGTTTACCAGGTCTCCAATCTAAACAGCTTGACAGGTTTACCAGGTCTCCAATCTAAACAGCTTGACAGGTTTACCAGGTCTCCAATCTAAACAGCTTGACAGGTTTACCAGGTCTCCAATCTAAACAGCTTGACAGGTTTACCAGGTCTCCAATCTAAACAGCTTGACAGGTTTACCAGGTCTCCAATCTAAACAGCTTGACAGGTTTACCAGGTCTCCAATCTAAATAGCTAAAATTAGTATTTTGTTTGTCTGTATCTTGATGACTCAGCTGTTTTTCTGTTAAATGCAAGTCATGTATTAGGCATTCCAAACAAAAGAAGATGATAAACCCGGTTTATTCCGGTTTATGTGGTTGCGAGAGGGTATCTGACATAATCTCTTTTCTTGTAAGCACAGATTGCATCATATTAATCTGCAGTATTTCCACACCTGATCCATCCTGGGATACAGCGCCTCTGTGAGCCTGCATACTAACATCCAGATGGCCAAACAATGACTCACTATCCTGTCGTTTCTATGGCAGGACTTATCCTATCACACAAAACCATGTAGTGATGCTAGAACGGTTGGTAACGGCAGTGTCGATGACAAGTGGTAAATTGACTTTAACACTAATGCTAAATATAATTAGTGCATAAACACCTGGCAATGCATAAACCACCATGAAATATCTCCTTGTTAAAGCTTGGGACTTAAGAATCCTTCTGAACTTCCTGTGAATGTTAATATTAATGACAGTCCATGAGAACGCTCCATCCGTTAGCAATCAGGGTAGGAGGGAGGATGTGTGGGGGCTGTTGAGGGGCTTTTTTGTGTGTGTGTGTGGGGTGGGGGGGGGGGGGGTACCCATAGGGGGTAGGGGGGGTGCAGGATGTGTGGGGGCTGTTGATGGGCTTGGAGGGAGGCAAGGGGTGTCAGAAGGGGTCTCTCTATCCCATTGGCTCTGTTGGCATCCGAATACTGCCAACAACTATCCCCTTCCTTTCTCCCTGCACCTGTCCACTCATCCCTAACTTTTTCTCCTTGTCGCACCACAGGCCTGACAGACACTGTGGACTTGGCATTTAACAACCGACAAAGAGTGTTACCATTTAATCGCTACATGTTAACTGCCATAAAAGCCCAGCTTCTCTCAGTACGGCAGCAGAGGAAACTTTACTTCACCCCTGGATGGAACATCCAGTGTCTGCCTTCTGCTCATCCCAACATATCCGACCCAATTGTGGCACTAGTGATAATGGTTAGGAAGTTATATATAATGCTAACCCAGATGAACTGGCAGAAGACTATGCCAACTGATGGGATAATTAAGTCAGTGGGGTAAACAGATGTTCAGTACATTAAATAAAAAGGTACAAAATGCATGTAGAATGTCAGCAATGTTAGCCAGTAAGATGTTCCAGAATGTCGGTGAGCATTCCATCCTCATCGTCTCATCACTCTCAATAACCCAAAGGCATTTAAGGCTGAGTGTTCACTTGACTTGCCTCTATCAATGCCAATCTATGGTGATGGTCTGTGTGGAGGAGGCGAAGGGCATGGGGGGGGGGGGGGGGGGGGGGGGGAGCGGGAAGGTGGGGTGAGGTGCACTTCATAAATTGCTCATTTAGCAATGTGATGGATTCTGAATCATCGTCTGCCTGGGTGACTCTGTGTTGTCACGTTATTAGAGGGGTTTTATGGGAGAATAAAATGAAATGTATCATATGCACCGAATACAACTAGTGGTGACGATACAGTGAAATGCTTGCTTACGAACTTTTCCCAACAATCCAGAGATGGAAAGTAATAATATAAAATAGCAACTAAAGCCAGAGGAATCAACTAAAATACACAATAATGGAGCTATGTTCAGGAAGTACCAGTACCAGATCAATGTGGAGTTATATACAGGGAGTACCAGTACCAGATCAATGTGGAGTTATATACAGGGAGTACCAGTACCAGATCAATGTGGAGTTATATACAGGGAGTACCAGTACCAGATCAATGTGGAGTTATATACAGGGAGTACCAGTACCAGATCAATGTGGAGTTATATACAGGGAGTACCAGTAGCAGATCAATGTGGAGTTATATACAGGGAGTACCAGTACCAGATCAATGTGGAGTTATATACAGGGAGTACCAGTACCAGATCAATGTGGAGTTATATACAGGGAGTACCAGTACCAGATCAATGTGGAGTTATATACAGGGAGTACCAGTACCAGATCAATGTGGAGTTATATACAGGGAGTACCAGTACCAGATCAATGTGGAGTTATATACAGGGAGTACCAGTACCAGATCAATGTGGAGTTATATACAGTGAGTACCAGTAGCAGATCAATGTGGAGCTATGTTCAGGAAGTACCAGTACCAGATCAATGTGGAGCTATGTTCAGGAAGTACCAGTACCAGATCAATGTGGAGCTATGTTCAGGAAGTACCAGTACCAGATCAATGTGGAGCTATGTTCAGGAAGTACCAGTACCAGATCAATGTGGAGCTATGTTCAGGAAGTACCAGTACCAGATCAATGTGGAGTTAAATACAGGGAGTACCAGTACCAGATCAATGTGGAGTTATATACAGGAACTACCAGTACCAGATCAATGTGGAGTTATACATGAACTACCAGTACCAGATCATTGTGGAGTTATATACAGGGAGTACCAGTACCAGATCAATGTGGAGTTATATACAGGGAGTACCAGTACCAGATCAATGTGGAGTTATATACAGGACGTACCAGTACCAGATCAATGTGGAGCTATATACAGGAACTACCAGTACCAGATCAATGTGGAGTTATATACAGGACGTACCAGTACCAGATCAATGTGGAGCTATATACAGGAACTACCAGTACCATATCAATGTGGAGTTATATACAGGGGGTACCAGTACCAGATCAATGTGGAGTTATATACAGGAACTACCAGTACCAGATCAATGTGGAGCTATATACAGGAACTACCAGTACCAGATCAATGTGGAGTTATATACAGGACGTACCAGTACCAGATCAATGTGGAGCTATATACAGGAACTACCAGTACCAGATCAATGTGGAGTTATATACAGGGAGTACCAGTACCAGATCAATGTGGAGTTATATACAGGGAGTACCAGTACCAGATCAATGTGGAGTTATATACAGGGAGTACCAGTACCAGATCAATGTGGAGTTATATACAGGACGTACCAGTACCAGATCAATGTGGAGCTATATACAGGGAGTACCAGTACCAGATCAATGTGGAGTTATATACAGGGAGTACCAGAACCAGATCGATGTGGAGTTATATACAGGGAGTACCAGTACCAGATCAATGTGGAGTTATATACAGGGAGTACCAGTACCAGATCAATGTGGAATTATATACAGGGAGTACCAGTACCAGATCAATGTGGAGTTATATACAGGGAGTACCAGTACCAGATCAATGTGCAGGAATGAGGAGCTTGAGGTAGATACGTACATGACAGCTGTTCCTCCAAGGCCAGAGTTTCTCTGACATTTACAGCGATCTCAAAGTCTCTCTAGACCTCAGAGATCATTATAATGTTCACCACCATGTCCTGGACTCCACAAATCACGTGAAAAATAGTCAATATGGAAATGGAAAATACATTTTCCTGATATATATTTTTACAAATGTTCCATTGGAACTACTAAAGTAATCATCTCTCTCTGTGTAAAAAAAAAAAAGTTGATGTATCAGCTCCCCCGTAGTCCCTCAGACTGTTGGACGTGAGGACAGGAGAAGAAGGGTGGTCACGTCGCTAGCACGGATAAGCACAGATTTATCTGATGTCTTCTTTAAGTAATAAGAAATAACATCATTCAAAGCTGCCTTTATCCATACCTCTAGAGACCTCCTCTTGGTATGCTGGGGACGGAGAGAGTTCAGGAGCATATTCATAGTGCAGAACAGTAGCTATGGAAACCATATAAGGGAGGTCAAATGAAATTGTATTTGTCACATACACATATTTAGCAGATGTTACTGGTCACATACCCATATTTAGCAGATGTTACTGGTCACATACCCATATTTAGCAGATGTTAATGCGGGTGTAGTGAAATGCTTGTGTTCCTAGCTCCAACAGTACAGTAATATCTAACAATTCACAACAATACACACACATCTAAAAGTAAAAGAATGGAATTAAGAAATATATAAATATTATGATAAGCAATGTTGGAGTGGCATTGACTACAATACAGTAGAATAGAATACAGTATATACATATGAGATGAGTAAAGCAGTATGTAATCATTATTCAAACATTATTAAAGTGACTGGTGTTCCATTATTAAAGTGGCCAGTGATTCCATGTCTATGTATATAGGGCAGCAGCCTCTAAGGTGCAGACTTGGGTAGAAATAGTATTTTTATCCTTTGAAATACTTAAGCTGAGCTTGGTTTAGTGAAACCACTGGGGTAGTCCTGCGAGTGCCAACCCGTCCGGTGCGCTGGGTGAGCTAAACCAAGCGCACCCAACGTATTTGAGAGAGAACACTGTTTGGACCCAGACCCTGTGGCACAGAAATGCAGGATAGTATGGGACAAGCTTAGGTTTATTAAGGCAGGGTTCCCCCAAAACTCGGTCCTGGGGACCCCCCAGGTGCACATTTTGGGTTTTGCCCCAGCAACTCCAGGACCGAGTTTGGGGAAACCCTGTACTAAGAAGGCACAACACGATGGAATAGGAAAAGCACTTTACGTGTCAGGTCAACTGCAATGATCATCATCAAGAGATTTTCTCATTTCCACTTAGCTAAAATCATTCTATTGCCTACTAATAGTGCTTTTTTTACACGCCAAGAGGGGTTGGCGAGAGGGTTTACAACAAGAGAGAGAGAGGGTTTACAACATATCAAACCAAGAGACAGAGCGAGAGAGAGTTTACAACATATCATACCAAGAGAGAGAGAGAGTTTACAACATATCAAACCAAGAGAGAGAGAGAGTTTACAACATACCAAACCAAGAGAGAGAGGGTTTACAACATATCATACCAAGAGAGAGTTTACAACATATCAAACCAAGAGAGAGAGGGTTTACAACATATCATACCAAGAGAGAGAGAGTTTACAACATATCAAACCAAGAGAGAGAGGGTTTACAACATATCATACCAAGAGAGAGAGAGAGAGAGTTTACAACATATCATACCAAGAGAGAGAGAGTTTACAACATATCAAACCAAGAGAGAGAGGGTTTACAACATATCATACCAAGAGAGAGAGAGAGAGAGTTTACAACATATCATACCAAGAGAGAGAGAGTTTACAACATATCAAACCAAGAGAGAGAGGGTTTACAACATATCATACCAAGAGAGAGAGAGAGAGAGAGTTTACAACATATCATACCAAGAGAGAGAGAGAGAGTTTACAACATATCAAACCAAGAGAGAGAGAGTTTACAACATACCAAACCAAGAGAGAGAGGGTTTACAACATATCATACCAAGAGAGAGAGAGTTTACAACATATCAAACCAAGAGAGAGAGGGTTTACAACATATCATACCAAGAGAGAGAGAGAGTTTACAACATATCAAACCAAGAGAGAGAGGGTTTACAACATATCATACCAAGAGAGAGAGAGAGAGAGTTTACAACATATCATACCAAGAGAGAGAGAGAGAGAGTTTACAACATATCAACCCAAGAGAGAGAGAGAGTTTACAACATATCATACCAAGAGAGAGAGAGAGAGTTTACAACATATCATACCAAGAGAGAGAGAGAGTTTACAACATATCATACCAAGAGAGAGAGAGAGTTTACAACATATCATACCAAGAGAGAGTTTACAGCATATCAAACCAAGAGAGAGAGAGGATTTACAACATATCATACCAAGAGAGAGAGAGAGAGAGTTTACAGCATATCAAACCAAGAGAGAGCGAGGATTTACAACATATCATACCAAGAGAGAGAGAGAATTTACAATGTATCAAACCCAGAGAGAGAGAGAGGGTTTACAATATATCAAACCAAGAGAGAGCGAGCGTTTACAACATATCATACCAAGAGAGAGAGAGAGAGAGAGAATTTACAATATATCAAACCAAGAGAGAGCGAGCGTTTACAACATATCATACCAAGAGAGAGAGAGAGAGAGAGAATTTACAATATATCAAACCAAGAGAGAGCGAGCGTTTACAACATGTCATACCAAGAGAGAGAGAGTTTACAATATATCAAACCCAGAGAGAGAGAGAAAGACGAATATATCTATTTTCTTGTTATTTTTAAACATCACATTTGGCAATGAAATAAAGACATTCAGATCACTTCATACAATCACATAAGTAAAAATCAACGTGGGGAATTTGATCAGCCAATGGTAAAGGTAATGCCACACAGACAACGGCAAATAGATCTAACAGCTGTCTGCACACTATTAGAATACAAGGGTAGTTAAGAGGAAGGAAAAGGAGGTATAGATTGAAGGTTATCTTTTGCTGAACGCCGGGCAGAAGGTTGGAGGAGTTACGAGGGAAGAAGAGTTGCAGTTTAACAGGATCACAAGAAGGAACGGATACAATACTAGACGAGTAAAAAGGGGGGAGGTGAACTGGCGAGATGAAACAGAAGAGGAGGTGTAGATATCAGCTGTGCTCCATAATCCGGGTTACCAGAGAGGCATCCACACACACACACACACACACACACTCTCATGCACGCGCTCATGCACGCACACACACACACACACTCATGCACGCACACACACACACACTCATGCACGCACGCCGCGATGCACGCACACACCCACTCATGCATGCACACACACACACACACACACTCATGCACACACACACACACACACACTCATGCACGCACTCATGCATGCACACACAGACACACACTCATGCACGCACACACACACGCACACACACACTCATGCACGCACACACACACACACACTCATGCACGCACACACACACACACAATCATGCACGCACACACACACACACTCATGCACGCACACACACACACACTCATGCACACACACACACACACACTCATGCATGCACACACACACTCATGCACGCACACACAGCAATGCGGCACTTTGATCCATCATTATCGATTAACCATCTGCATACAACCATCCTCATAGAGCCTGCCTCCCTCCTCCCACACAGCAACATATACTGATACAGGCCTACGTTCCCCACCTCTGAATGACTAGCAACACACACCCACGCGCACACACACACACCCGCAAGCACACACACTCACGCACATGCGCACACACACTATAAAACATTTCCTGTAAATGTACAGTAACTTACTGGCAGCATGTCAGGACAGACGCTGGAAGACGAGAAGCAAGTACAGGGAGTGAATATTTAATAAATATCTGACATGAAACAAAACAAAGACAGATCCTAAAAAGGTTCTACAGCTGCACCATCGAGAGCATCCTGGTTGCATCACCGCCTGATACGGCAACTGCTCGGCATCTGACCGTAAGGCGCTACAGAGGGTAGTGCGAACGGCCCAGTACATCACTGGGGCCAAGGTTCCTGCATCCAGGACCTATAAAATAGGCGGTGTCAGAGGAAAGCCCATAAAATTGTCAGAGACTCCAGTCAGTCATAGACTGTTTTCTCTGCTATCGCACGGCAAGCGGTACTGGAGTATCAAGTCTAAGACCCAAAGGCTTCTACCCCCAAGCCATTAGACTGCTGAACAATTCATAAAAATTGCCACTGGACAATTGACCCCCCCAGTGATTTCAAGTCTATGTACAGTATATAGGGAAGCAGCCTCTAAGGTGCTCGGAAGGGAGGAGCAAAATGGAGTTGTGATCAGATTTGCCGAAGGGAGGGTGGGCGAGGGCCTAGTACGCTTTTCAAAAAGTTGAGTAGCAGTGGTCCAATATTTTCTCAGAGTGAGTACTACGGTCAATGTGTTGGTAGAACTTTGGACGCGTTTTCCTCAAATTTGCTTTGTTAAAATCCCCCGCTACAATAAATATGGCTTCAGGATAATGGGTTTCCAGTTGGAATGAAGTCCAGTGTAGTTCTTTGAGGGCTGTCGGTGTATCAGCTTGAGGGGGAATAAACACGGCTGTGACTATAACCGAAGAGAATCCTCTTGGGAGGTAATTCGGTCGGCATTTGATTGAGGTATTCTAGTCTGGCTTAACAAAATGACAATCACACCATGAGTAATTAATCATGAAACATACACCCCCGCATTTTATTCTTCCCAGAGAGTTCCTTCTTCCTATCTGCATGATGTACTGAGAACCCAGCTGGCTGTATGGACGGGGAGAGTATTTCCAGAGAGAGCCATGTTTCCATGAAACAGAGTATATTACAGTCCCTTGATGTCTCTCTGGAAGGAGATCCTCACCCTGAACTTGTCTACTTTATTATCTAGAGACTGAACATTAGCAAGTAAAATACTCGGAAGCGGTGGATGGTTCGCACTCCACCTGAGTCGGACTAGAAGTCCACTCGGAATACCTCTTCTCTGCGGGCAGTATTTTGGAGCAGCCTCTGGTGCGACATACTGTATAGCCACTTAGCTATATCTAGTTTGAAAAGACAGGTTGAGTGGGCGGGGAGCTTTGATTCACGAGCTCACCTTGACTGACAGCTCTTTGAAACGCCTATGTCAAGCAACTTTTGATTCATAGATTAATAAAGTCAACTTTTAATAAAATTTGCTGACACCCTATAGTCAAAATTTGGCACCAGTAGAGTAGATATCTAGCTATATAAACCTCTGCAAATACACCTTCTCCGATGTTGCTTACAAGGCAAAACTTTAAGACCCTCTATCACTCTGATCTGTGCCCTATATATATTTCATTGTTAGGGAACTACTACCACATATCACTTAAATTGGTACAGCACTCTCACTAAAGGGTGCAACAAATATAGCCTCTTACAAGACATGCATTAAAATAGTTTAATGAGCCAGCGATTCTTTCTCCCCTCACAATTTTTCTCCACAATGCATCATCATTTATAGTACGCTGCGGTAAATTTTATAGCGAACCAGCAATGCAGTACTTTATAGTTGTGTTGTACTGAAAATAAGAATCTGCCATTTCTAACAATGAATATTTAATTATATATTATAGGATACCCACTGATATTTGGTGTTTTATATTATTTGTACTTTAGCAAAAACCTTAACACAGACATTATTTAGTCCAGACCTCTTGGGTTTTTGGCTATATGTACACTTGAATACAGGGAGTCTATAGCTGCCCCACAAGAAACCAAACATTGCAGTGTAGGCTATTTTGACTAAAGCAACAGAGATTTCACTGCCCTGAGGGAGCCCCACACAGCCCCCTGCCTAGCTTGTCTGCCATCAGTGAGAGCCAATATTTTCTGAGATTTTCATTTCGATTTCTGCTAAATACATCTACAAGAGCTCTAGTGTGTCTCAGGCCATTACTGCGGCCTCCACAGCAACATCGCTATCAGTCTGATGAAATCAATGAGCTGGAGTTAGCCTGCCTAGAGGTAATTTCAAGAACAAATGTAAAACACACAGAAAAAGGAAGATTGGAGAAGTACATTCTCTGAGCTAGAAAAACATTAAAATGCGTCTCTACCTCCTCTTCTCTCCCTCCACTTCTCTCCTTCCTCTTCCCTTCCTCTTCCCTCCCTCCTCTTTTCTCCCTCCTCTTACCTCTTCCCTTCTCTCCCTCTTCTTCTCTCCCTCTTCCCTTCTCTCGCTCTCTTCTTTCCCTCCTCTTCCCTCCTCTTCCCTTCTCTCCCTCTTCTTCTCTCCCTCCTCTTCCCTTCTCTCCCTCCTCTCTCTCCCTCCTCTTCTCTCCCTCCCTCCTCTTCTCTCCCTCCCTCCTCTTCTCTCCATCCTCTTCCTCCCTTCTCTCCCTCCCTTCTCTCCCTCCCTCCTCTTCCCTCCCTCCTCTTCCCTTCTCTCCCTCCCTCCTCTTCCCTCCCTCCTCTTCCCTTCTCTCCCTCTCTACCTCTCCCTCTCTACCTCTCCCTCTCTACCTCTCCCTCTCTACCTCTCCCTCTCTACCTCTCTCTCTCTACCTCTCTCTCAAGTGTTAAGTGTGTAAATTCCCCTTTATGCACTTTTCTCTCTGTGTGTATTCTAGCCTTGAATTTAAGCATGACATAAACATGCTATTCACCCGCTATTCGTTTGGGGTGGAGATCAAAGGAATTAATGTGTGTCTACAGATACACCATATTCTGCCCCTGACTTAATTCCATCATAATTCCACCACCTTTACGTGCTAGGAAATAATAAGGTCGAGCAAGCTATCGGTAGAAAGTGGAACAACTTCTACTTAATTTCTTTCTATAGAAATAACACCCATCTCCATCCACTGTCATTTATAAATTGATAAGAGCTATGGATAAGACCTGGGTAAATTAGTAATCTGTTTAGATGATGGGATTGTAAATATAAATTACAATTGTTGTAGATCTCTTTTACCTTATAATTGCTGGAGACAAATATGAAACCAGTCATATGGCAACAAACAGAAGCACATCAACATATCACCTTTTCCACAGCGATGTTTATGAATATAACCTTGAAGGGATGAAATTTAGAGATGCAAGCTATAGAATTCTGTAGGCATGCGCAAATGACAGTATGGGGCCGAACTTACCGAGTTGCAGGCACGGCACTACACCGGGGCAGCATTTACCCACGATGGCTACCAGAACTGGAAGGCAGCAGCATTTACCCACGATGGCTACCAGAACTGGAAGGCAGTAGAATTTACCCATGATGGCTACCAGAACTGGAAGGCAGCAGCATTTACCCACGATGGCTACCAGAACTGGAAGGCAGCATCATTTACCCACGATGGCTACCAGAACTGGAAGGCAGTAGCATTTACCCACGATGGCTACCAGAACTGGAAGAAGGCCACAAGCTTTTTAAGACACAATGCTAATGTGGAGCAAAAATATGCAATGACAGCGTGGAACGAGTGGACTATTCAGAAAGAGTCTGGCTCAGCAATATGCAATGCTCTAAGTGATGGACATTTTGAAAAAAAAGTCAAAGAGAACAGAGAGTATATGAGAGCAGTCGTGGAGGCATTGCGTTACACTGCCATACCAGGGACTTTCACAGAGAGGAGTCATTGCGTTACACTGCCATACCAGGGACTTTCACAGAGAGGAGGCATTGCTTTACACTGCCATACCAGGGACTTTCACAGAGAGGAGGCATTGCGTTACGCTGCCATACCAGGGACTTTCACAGAGAGGAGTCATTGCGTTACACTGCCATACCAGGGACTTTCACAGAGAGGAGGCATTGCGTTACGCTCCCATACCAGGGACTTTCACAGAGAGGAGACATTGCGTTACGCTGCCATACCAGGGACTTTCACAGAGAGGAGTCATTGTGTTACACTGCCATACCAGGGACTTTCACTGAGAGGAGGCATTGTGTTACGCTGCCATACCAGGGACTTTCACAGAGAGGAGACATATTCTTTTCATTTCTGACGTTGTGATAGACATTTCATCTGTAACATTATAACCAATGCACAGCAGGACGCATGTATATCGTCGGCCTACAAGTTATTTTGTTTGCGATTGAAATATTATCACTAAGATTGTGATGATGGCCAGTTCGTTATACAAGTGTGTGTACAGTTAACAGGCTAAATGCGCTGCACTTTAGATATTATTCATTTAATTTCTGACGGTGTGGTAGTGTCACGTCCTGACTTTAGAGATCCTTTTTATTCTCTATGTTTGGTTAGGTCAGGGTGTGACTCAGGTGGGAAAGTCTATGTTTCTATTTCTCTGTTCTTGTCTGTGTGTGTGTGTGTGTGTGTGTGTGTGTGTGTGTGTGTGTGTGTGTGTGTGTGTGTGTGTGTGTGTGTGTGTGTGTGTGTGTGTGTGTGTGTGTGTGTGTGTGTGTGTGTGTGTGTGTGTGTGTGTGTGTGTGTGTGGTTCCCAATCAGAGGCAGCTGTGTATCGTTGTCTCTGATTGGGGATCACATATAAGTTGTCATTTTGCTTTTGGGTTTTGTGGGATCTTGTTTTCTGTTTAGTGTCTGTACCTGACAGAAATGTGCGCTTTCGTTTTCGCGGTTGTTTATTTTTGTTTGAGTGTTTTTTAAATAAATTATCATGAACACTTTCCACGCTGCTCTTTGGTCCACTCTTCCTTCTACCAACGAGAGCCGTTACGGGTAGCCATTTCATCCGAAACATTATTACCAATGCACAGTTGTGTTGATTATGCATATGGAATGATGCACTTGTAAATAGTCATGAAAATCAACTATTTTCTTAGCACCCCCACATATTTATCAAGCCCCCCCAGTAGCACCGGGAGGGAGAGAATCCTGGTGCCGTGTCTGCCAAATGAATTTGTTTTGATTATGTGCCAGGACTTTTAATAGCATTTTAATTTTTTTACCATTTGTTTTGTGTTAAATATTAGCCACTATCATTAGCCTTTCTTTCCTCTGTCAGGTCCCTGTGGTTGTTCCTGAGGGTTTCTAGCCATAGTGGATCATAATACAAGTTGTGCAATAATTTGGGACATGCAGCCTATTTGAATCATTAAGGAACGCAGACCATTCACCGCAGTTTTAAACCTGGGGCCTGCTTCATGACCACTGGACCGTTGTCATCACAGTTACGTGATTTAGTGAAGATTATTAGGGTAGATTTATTCGACAATTGTGCGCTTTTCTCACCTTCCAATATTTCATGGGTTGAACAGTTGAATATAGCAACAGGATGAATCAGACTATTTTTTATTCACCAATATATTTAATGCATGAAGGCTCTCCGAAACAGTTCTTTTTAATTCATAAATACTTTCCTAACCCTAAATAATATGCAAGATCAGAGTATTTTTAAATGTACCAATTGGTAATGAAAAGGATTCATATATGAGTGTTTTTACATGGCTTTCTCCATATATTCTAGCGAGTCTGCTGAGAAAATTAAAATGAACCTTTTAGTGCCTTAGGCTAAATCAGGGTCACCCAGAGTGTTTCTTGCTCATTTAAAAACAAATCTACTTTCAAACAAAAGGTACACACCTCACACACATGGTTATAGGCTTAAAACAAAGAAGACACCTGGACCATGTCAGATACCCAGCGTTGAAATGTATTCTATTTTGAGTTTGCATCCCAATATTACACTCTATATACAGTACATCACAGAAGACTGATATATGTATTTATATAGCCCTTCGTACATCAGCTGATATCTCAAAGTGCTGTACAGAAACCCAGCCTAAAACCCCAAACAGCAAGCACATATAACAAAACCGTTTGACATAGAAACACCGGAGTTTCTGCGGGATTTAAAAAAAATGAAATGATGAAAACGATTAATACCATTCCACCCAGGAGGCCACTAGAGTGTGATTTGGTCATTTGACTACAGGAAAGCACTACAGGCACACCAAAAGTGATGGCTTTAGATACATGTACTGAACTCCACGTTGGCCAGCAAGTGGTGGGAGAGTTTCAGGAGTTGCATTACATTTTATTCAGTGTGCAAAAGGGACTCAAATCAAAGTTTATTTGTCACGTGAACCGAATACAACAGTTGTAGACTTTACTGTGAAATGCTTACTGTGCCTTATATAATGACAAACTGGGGCGTAGGTTTAACTACTTTGAATGAACATATACTTCAGCCAGAAAACTCCATGTGTAGCCATGCAAGGCATTCTTTAACCCCCCCCCGCCTCCCGCATAGCCTGCTGGGTAACGTAGTCGAAATGTTATTAACACATAACACATCTTTCCTTTAAAAGAAAACTACTTTTCTATGTAACTACACATGTCACATCACATTTGTTTACTCAACCTGCATAGCTATTTTCAATAACACACATTTCTTTCCCCAATTTTTGGGGTATTTTTTAAATATAATTTTTCTACTAAGTATAGTCTGTCCAACACTCTATTGTGGCTCTATTTCTTTTCACATAACCAAAACATTCAGTCCAGGTTTCCCTTTTTTGTATTTTTGTATTTATTTAGCAATTCTCAATAAGCCTTTCAGGGGCTTTGACAGTCCTTTTGGGTCGTTCTGCTGAAATGCTTCCTGAAACAGTTGGAGAGCGTTCGTCGTCAGTCAGGGTGTTCTGACTGAATTGTCCATTTCTAAAGGCATTTGACGCTTCAGCAGTATCCTCCTGATGATCCTCAGTCCCTTGAGTGAATGGCTGCAGCCTTAGATCCACTCTGTTTCGTCTCAGTTGTGATCCATGCTCCGTTTGGATCTCATAGAATCGCGGTGCAACTTCTCTCTGCACACACCCTTGCTGCATCCAGGTTCCTGTAGTGATGACTTGGAGTCGTACATGATCTGTAGGTTTCAGTTCAGGTAAGTGTCTTGCACTTTTGTCGTGTCTCTGTTTTTGTTTGTCTTTCTGTTTTTCCTTTGCGAGTATGACTTTGTGAGCACCTCTGGGTGTTAGCAAGTCCTCATGGATGGGTAGGTTGGTTCTGATGCGACGTCCCATCAACATTTGTGCAGGTGAAAAGTCCGTTCTGCAGCGGTGCGCTGCGGTAGATCATCATATTTTTTAGGAAATGCTCCTTTCCATCGTGTGCCTTTTTCATCAGACCTTTGACAATTTACCTGTACCCTACTGGCTCCAGGTCATCTACAAGACCCTGCTAGGTAAAGTCCCCCTTTATTTCAGCTCGCTGGTCACCATAGCAGCACCCACCTGTAGCACGCGCTCCAGCGGGTATATCTCTCTGGTCACCCCCAAAACCAATTCTTCCTTTGGCCGCCTCTCCTTCCAGTTCTCTGCTGCCAATGACTGGAACGAACTACAAAAATCTCTGAAACTGGAAACACTTGTCTCCCTCACTAGCTTTAAGCACCAGCTGTCAGAGCAGCTCACAGATTACTGCACCTGTACATAGCCCATCTATAATTTAGCCTAAACAACTACCTCTCCCCCTACTGTATTTATTTTGCTCCTTTGCACCCCATTATTTCTATCTCTACTTTGAACATTCTTCCATTGCAAATCTACCATTCCAGTGTTTTACTTGCTATATTGTATTTACTTCGCCACCATGGCCTTTTTTTGCCTTTACCTCCCTTATCTCACCTCATTTTCTCACATCGTATATAGACTTGTTTCTACTGTATTATTGACTGTATGTTTGTTTACTCCATGTGTAACTCTGTGTTGTTGTATGTGTCAAACTGCTTTGCTTTATCTTGGCCAGGTCGCAATTGTAAATAAACTTGTTCTCAACTTGTCTACCTGGTTAAATAAAGGTAAAATACATTTTAAAAAAGGTAATTCTGAATACCAACTTCTGAGAAGTACATTTCCCAAATCTGAATCGGGCCCAATATGAACACAGAAGAACAGCAGTAGAATCAGAGGACGGACTTAAAAGCTCAGAGCTCTTCCACTGCAGCGTCATGAAGAACAAATACCAGGCACTGATACCTGTTGTGTAGCTTATGCTAATCATACAAATATACAGTGGATTTACAGAGCTTTAGAAGTGTGATGTTAAATATGTTTAACTGATACAGAGGTTTGGGTTAAGTCAGGCATCAAAGCGGATTGTGTTGTTGATGATTAACAACCGCACAAAACAACGTTTTCAGAGTTGACCAGTCTGCTCTAAAACAAGCTTTCTTCATTAACTTTCCATCTCGCAGCATCCCCCCCAAGGACAAATAGAACAGGGTGAGTGAGAGAGAGGGAGAGCAAGATTCGATAAAAATGTGAGAGGCAGAGTTTTATTTTCAGTTCTTCACAGTCTGTTGATCAAGGTGAAAAATGCTGTTTTAATTCCTGGAATCATATCATCCTGTCGACAAGCTCATTACAAAGAATCACTGCTGCAGGATAAAGTGGGGATGGAGAAGGAGAGAAATAGAGAAAGAGAAAAGAAGAGCGAAAGAGGGAAAGAGAGAGAAATAGAGAAAGAGACGAGGGAAAGAGAGAAAAGCAATTAAAGCCCATTGAGACCTACAGAGGTTGTAAAATGGCACTGCTATATTTTAGTGCTTTCTCAAGTATCGACCATGGGAAGACTCAGTAGCCAGTTGAGGAAGTTTCATCTAAAGGGCTTTGACCTCTGACCTGTTGAGACATACACTGCACTACCAAGCAAAAAGGAAGTAACTGCTCATAGCGTGGAACTGAGAGAAATTGCTTTCATTTGCCTTGGTTTCACAGTAACCTACTACAGTTACTGCTAATATGACCCCCATTTTCTCCAAAACACAATACAACAGAGACAGGATATTTGTTCACATGATTAAGCATGTGTTTAATGTAGCAAAAATGAAAACTAATTTCGACCAAATAAGCAGTTAGTGCATTTTTGTTTGGTAGGGCAGTACAGCCATCTGTGTAAAATGTACTGTACCCAGCTGTGCTGCTAAGACCTGAATTATACATCATTTGACATCTCGGAAAAACATCTCCCGCACTCATTCTCTCTCTGTGTCTGTGACGTGTTATTGACGAATAACTTCTTGTCAGTATGAATGCCTCCTGTCGTCCGTAGTATTAACTAATTACCTTCCGTCTGCCATGGCAGAGAGCCACCCACCCCAGAGAATATTCCCATTTCACGTCACGCTTGACATTCCGATGGAATTGGAGATCACATCCAGATTCAGACCAACTAAAATGACCCCCCCCCCCCCCCTACTCACTGCAATCACAACACAGTTATTAGGTAAACAACTAGGCTGCTGTTCTGACATGTTTTCACAGTGGTCAAACAAGTCACACAAGCAGATGCACACATGAGGGTTGTTCCCCTTAATTCTCATGCTTTCCTTCCACTGCATAATGAAACCCAGTGGGGAGACACAGTCTCCAGTCTCCTGTCAATAAACCAAGCTAATTCCAAACTCATTAACAATCCGACCAGGACAATACTGGCCACAAAAGCATACCGTGTGGGTGTGCTGTCTGTGGCAGGGAAAATACACAGGCTTTTCACAGTTGACGGTCTGTCATTTTCTATGATAAAGGTTTCTTTATGGAAGACCCAGGTTGCAATTGATTTGTGATTTGACGAGAATAGTACAAAAGAGACCTAAGAATGCAGTGTAAACCCTTGGGAGGATCAGGTGAATAAAAAAAATGTAAAAGAACAAATCCACAATAAGATTCTGGAAGTATTCATCGAGAGTCATCGTCTGGCCTTTGGGTGAACGTGTGAGGAAATACAAAAGAACAGGTTGAATATTTCTCCAGAGTCGTCATCATGTTATGCCTTCCAGTCTTCTGTTTATTGGGGAGAAAATACTCAAACTTTCCTTTATTGGGGAGAAAAGCTCCACAATAAGCATTTCGCTACACCTACAATAACATCTGCTAAACACGTATATGTGACTAATACAATGTGATTTGATTTGAAGCCTCTAACTTTCCTTTATCGGGGAGAAAAGCCCCTAACTTTCCTTTATCGGGGAGAAAAGGCTCTGACTTTCATTATTGGATAGAAAAGCCCCTAACTTTCCTTTATCGGGGAGAAAAGCCCCTAACTTTCCTTTATCGGGGAGAAAAGCCCCTAACTTTCCTTTATCGGGGGGAAAAGCCCCTAACTTTCCTTTATCGGGGAGAAAAGCCCCTAACTTTCCTTTATCGGAGAGAAAAGCCCCTAACTTTCCTTTATCGGAGAGAAAAGCCCCTAACTTTGCTTTATTAGTGTCACGACTTCCGCCGATCCACTTTTCATTTTCCATTTGTTTTGTCTTTGTTTTACACACCTGGTTTCAATTCCCCAATTCCATGTTCATTATTTAACCCTCTGTGTTTTCCCCGTGGTTTTTGTGTGTGTTTGTTTATTGTAAGTTCGGTCCGTTGTTTGTGGGCCTGGTGTTACTTAATGTATTTTGATATTTTGAGTAAAGTTCCTTGTGTTACTCATCTCTGCTGTCCTGCACCTGACTCCTCTGCACCAGCTACACCCAGATCCTTACAATTAGGGAGAAAAGCCTGTAACTTTCCTTATTGGAGAGAAAAGCCTCTAATTGTGCTTTATTAGGGAGAAAAGCCTCTAACCTTCCTTATTGGAGAGAAAAGCCTCTAACCTTCCTTATTGGAGAGAAAAGCCTCTAACTTTCCTTAATTATTTATCATGAGAGGGCCATAAACAATGCCTAGTAATGCTTATACTGCCAAAAATATAAAATCTTACCTTTTTAAAAATAGTTATACATTGCTGAAGTGTAATCACATTTGAGGACACAAGCTCAAGTACACAGTACAAATATGATACAAATTAATGATGAAATTATCATATTTAGTGACAGTATAAAATAGTCACCATTTCGTATGACCGACGACAGACCATTTTTTTGCCCAGCGTTCTCTGAGCAGCGCAGAGACACCATTGAAATGCCTGCTAACTTGTTACAACTTCAGCTTTCAGCACGGAAATATTTTGGAAGGTTCTTGTTTCAATTCTACTAAATGATTTAGTATTTTTCCATGTTGAGAGCTCTTGGTCCATCTGAGAACATCACAGAAAGATGTTACTGCTTTTGCTGTTTCATACGCCATATAGAGAGTAATGGCGTCTTTTTGTAGGCACTAACAGAGGTTGTCTCTGCCATGGCTCGCTGGCCTAAGCTCATGGAATGAATGGGGTTTTCTAGGGTTTTTTGGATAAAGATAAAGATAAGATAAGGTCTGTGGTACATACATGTTTAGGAGATTTTACACATTTTTAAATGTTTTACATTTATGTAATCAAATAAGCACATAAAGGCTTCATAATTCATAAAGGTCATGTTAACTGACTGATACTATCTCATTGAACAAAACGTATAAGATGTATAAGTCTTTGTTAGACCTTAATTTCGGCGTTTATGACGAAATCCCATTCTTTCCCATTCTTTTTCTTTCCCTATTAATGGCTGAATGAACCAGATGTTTCAATCCCAATTTTTAACACTTCAAACTGGCGAGCTCTATTGGATAGAAGTTCACAGCCAGGAAATCGATCCTTTGTCAGCATAGGCCAAAAAATGCGACGTGTCGATCCCTGCGCAAATGAGGCGTCACATTTAATCTCAGATGAGAGCGCAGAGCGACATGTGAAGAGAGACAACCAGTGCCTTCACGGAGTGCACAGAAATCGATTGTTGCACCGTTTACAGAGCACTCTGTACACAGACGTGTTGGTCAGAACCAGTCCAAATAGGGACTTTAATGTTTAAGAGGAGTGCCACAAGCGCCACGCTTGATCAGGGCGCAGTAGATTAGCGTCAGGGTCTAGTGGTGTTGAAGAAGAGGCTGGTGCAGTGAAGTCATCGGTTGGTACGATTATCTTTATGAGAAGCACATAATGTTTGCACTGTGAGTCACCATCTGTTTCCTCATGGGGTACACACACACACACACACACACACACACACACACACACACACACACACACACACACACACACACACACACACACACACACATATACATACATACATACATAACAACATACACACATACACACATACACACACATACATACACACATACATACATACATACATACATACATACATACATACATACATACATACATACATACATACATACATACATACATACACACACACACACACACACACACACACACACACACACACACACACACACATATACACACACACACACACACACACACACACACACACACACACACACACACACACACACACACACACACACACACACACACACACACACATACACACATACATACATACATACAAGGGGAACTGGAGGGCTAATGTTGACCCTGATGTTATATTACCAGTGGAGGGATTAACCTTAATTTAAACATCATAATCAATACCATGTTTAATCAATTAATCAATAACTTCAAGTATGTAATGATGAGTCACTCTAAACCACCAGGGTTGACAGACTGAATGAACCTCTTCAAATACATCCTCTAAGTACCAAAAGACATTATTCACTTTGGCAAAATATATTTTGGATAGGGTAAAATTTTGAAATTCTGGTGAGATGATTGATTAAAACATCTGTAATCAATCCATCTGTAGTGTGTATAGAGAGGCTGTGGGGCTAAGGTGAGTGGTATCAACATGAGGGGGCAGGGAAATGCCTGCCAGAGCCTGACTATCAACCCATTTTGTAATATCCCTGGCTGAGAGAGAGAAAATAACTCTTGAGAGAAAAATCGATAAAATTAATTTCCCGAAAAATGGAGCCAATATGTTCTTAAATTAGTCATCTAACACAGTGAATACTAGGAATCATATATCCTGCTTCAAATCAGCTATAGAGTGACACCTCCAGTTCAATGTTATATAACTATAATCTTTCTCAGGTTATTTGTATTTAAAACTGTCGTACAAAATTAACATGTCTGTCTTCTTATATGTTGTGCGTTCTCACAACTCTTGTATTCTTACAAATGCAGTATAAAGCCGATTTTCTTATTCTGTCAGTGGGGAAATACACGTACGATTTTTGCCCCTGAAATACCAACAATGGAACAACACCTGTTGAAACCAGGGCATTGAACACATTCAAATTCACCTCGTCAGCCAATGAGGAGTGATTATCAAACATGAAGAAATGGGTCAAGGGGAAGGAATATGTAAACATAAAAACATATTTTTCTCTTTCTCTTTTCTTTCTCTTTCTCCTGCGGTTTAAATCAAATCAGGTTTGTTTTCTCTTCGCAGCAAAATCCCACACAAATAACAAACATTTACTCAGGCAGAGCCATGACAACTTCACATATTCTATATTTGTAAACAATGTGAAATGTGCACCGAACATGGCGAGGTCTCATAGGACTCATTAAGTAGTAGGCCACAAACTGTAACGTTTTTTAGGACATAAAATGTACTGTTGGATGAATACATGGCTACTAGCAGTGGGTATTATATTTAGAGTTAGTGATCTAGTTCATGTGTTTTGAGTTTGATGTTGACACCCAAATGAATGAGCCTATGATATTAGTTAATGCACATAAAGATGAACGCAATTCATGGAAATTCTGTAGTCCTATTTTGACAGTAAAATATAGCATCTACAGTGTTATTTTCAACACAAAATTCATGACAATCACTTGATTAGGTTGCCCATCAAAATATCTTGAATCATGCATTCCCCTGACTGGACATGTTAGATTAAGCAATTTAATTTAATTGATGATTCAGGAGAACATGTTAGTTTGGAGCCCTGTAATGTAATGAACACTTAGGGGAGGTGATGATTCAGGAGAACATGTTAGTTTGGAGCCCTGTAATGTAATGAACACTTAGGGTAGGTGATGATTCAGGAGAACATGTTAGTCTGGGGCCCTGTAATGTAATGAACACTTAGGGGAGGTGATGATTCAGGAGAACATGTTAGTTTGGAGCCCTGTCAGGTAATGAACACTTAGGGGAGGTGATGTTTCAGGAGAACATGTTAGTTTGGAGCCCTGTCAGGTAATGAACACTTAGGGGAGGTGATGTTTCAGGAGAACATGTTAGTTTGGAGCCCTGTAAGGTAATGAAGACTTAGGGGAGGTGATGTTTCAGGAGAACATGTTAGTTTGGAGCCCTGTAAGGTAATGAAGACTTAGGGGAGGTGATGTTTGAGGAGAACATGTTAGTTTGGAGCCCTGTAGTAGTAATTACCACTTGTTGATTCAGGGGAACACATATGACAGCAACTATTTCGCAATATAGCCTAAGTCGTAAGCTTGGCTTTTATATTGTATAAGTGGGGGTGAGTTGGCGGCGTGCACAGTGACGTGGGCTGGTGTGGATAAAATGTCAAGGCCGAATTCTTGTCCCAGTCCGCCCTTGTTTGTGAGGCTATAGCATTAGTATGTACAGGAGAACCCCTCTCCCTCTCTTGCTGTTGGGGAATCATATTTTACATTGGCATGCGTTCATTCAAGTGAAGGGGAGGCAGTTTGATAAATGGAGGGACTCCAGAGATGAAGCATGTCCCCTCGTGATTGGCTCCAGGGATGAAGCATGTCCCCTTGTGATTGGCTCCAGGGATAAAGCATGTCCCCTCATGATTGGCTCCAGGGATAAAGCATGTCCCCTCATGATTGGCTCCATGGATGAAGCATGTCCCCTTGTGATTGGCTCCAGGGATGAAGCATGTCCCCTTGTGATTGGCTCCAGGGATAAAGCATGTCCCCTCATGATTGGCTCCATGGATGAAGCATGTCCCCTTGTGATTGGCTCCATGGATGAAGCATGTCCCCCCTTGTGATTGGCTCCAGGGATGAAGGATGTCCCCTCATGATTGGCTCCAGGGATGAAGCATGTCCTCTCGTGATTAGCTCCACAGCCATTACTCAGATAGCCTGGTGATTACAGACAATAAATCCTAAATGGCACCCTATTCCCTATACATAGTGCACTACTTTCGACCAGGGCCCTATGGCATCCTATTCCCTACATAGTGCACTACTTTTAACCAGGGCCCATTGGGCACCCATGGGGCTCTGGTCATTAGTACTGCACTATGTAGGGAATAGGGTGCTATTTGGGACTGAGACTGCGGCCTGAATGTGGGGGCTGATGGCTATGCCTGGCCTCCTGTATGAGGGAGCAGTCTCCACGGAGAGAGACTCAACAGCAGCGGTTTAGCAGTAGTCTTTGATTGCCAGTCTAAATCAATGGGGAGCTATAATGGATTATGTGCACAGCTATCAATCACATTGTGCAGAGGGGAAGGCCTGGAGGAAACTATGCAGAGCAGCATTAAGATGTGTCACTCAAAGTACAGAGGATATGAACCAGTATCCTGACGAGCCTAGCAACATTACATGAATAAAATGGGACTAAAACTACTGGATGGGGAAGGAAACTGTTTTGTGTTTCTCCCGGTGTTACTGTAATGCCTCGACTAACCTGTACCCCCGCACATTGACTCGCTACCGGTAACCCCTGTATATAGCTTCATTATTGTTATTTTATTGTGTTACTTTTTTACATTTTTTGCTTTAGTTTATTTGGTAAATATTTTCTTAACTCTTCTTGAACTGCACTGCTGGTTACGGGCTTGTTGTAATCAGCATTTCATGGTAAGGTCTACACTTGTTGTAATCAGCATTTCATGGTAAGGTCTACACTTGTTGTATTCAGCATTTCATGGTAAGGTCTACACTTGTTGTAATCAGCATTTCATGGTCAGGTCTACAAACGTTGTAATCAGCATTTCATGGTAAGGTCTACACTTGTTGTAATCAGCATTTCATGGTAAGGTCTACACTTGTTGTATTCAGCATTTCATGGTAAGGTCTACACTTGTTGTAATCAGCATTTCATGGTAAGGTCTACACTTGTTGTATTCAGCATTTCATGGTCAGGTCTACACTTGTTGTATTCAGCATTTCATGGTCAGGTCTACACTTGTTGTATTCAGCATTTCATGGTCTGGTCTACACTTGTTGTATTCAGCATTTCATGGTAAGGTCTACACTTGTTGTATTCAGCATTTCATGGGCAGGTCTACACTTGTTGTAATCAGCATTTCATGGTAAGGTCTACACTTGTTGTAATCAGCATTTCATGGTAAGGTCTACACTTGTTGTATTCAGCATTTCATGGTAAGGTCTACACTTGTTGTAATCAGCATTTCATGGTAAGGTCTACACTTGTTGTAATCAGCATTTCATGGTAAGGTCTACACTTGTTGTATTCAGCATTTCATGGTAAGGTCTACACTTGTTGTATTCAGCATTTCATGGTAAGGTCTACACTTGTTGTAATCAGCATTTCATGGTAAGGTCTACACTTGTTGTAATCAGCATTTCATGGTAAGGTCTACACTTGTTGTATTCAGCATTTCATGGTAAGGTCTACACTTGTTGTATTCAGCATTTCATGGTAAGGTCTACACTTGTTGTAATCAGCATTTCATGGTAAGGTCTACACTTGTTGTATTCAGCATTTCATGGTAAGGTCTACACTTGTTGTAATCAGCATTTCATGGTAAGGTCTACACTTGTTGTATTCAGCATTTCATGGTAAGGTCTACACTTGTTGTAATCAGCATTTCATGGTCAGGTCTACAAACGTTGCAATCAGCATTTCATGGTGAGGTCTACACTTGTTGTAATCAGCATTTCATGGTAAGGTCTACACTTGTTGTATTCAGCATTTCATGGTAAGGTCTACACTTGTTGTATTCAGCATTTCATGGTAAGGTCTACACTTGTTGTAATCAGCATTTCATGGTCAGGTCTACAAACGTTGTAATCAGCATTTCATGGTAAGGTCTACACTTGTTGTAATCAGCATTTCATGGTAAGGTCTACACTTGTTGTATTCAGCATTTCATGGTAAGGTCTACACTTGTTGTAATCAGCATTTCATGGTAAGGTCTACACTTGTTGTATTCAGCATTTCATGGTCAGGTCTACACTTGTTGTATTCAGCATTTCATGGTCAGGTCTACACTTGTTGTATTCAGCATTTCATGGTCTGGTCTACACTTGTTGTATTCAGCATTTCATGGTAAGGTCTACACTTGTTGTATTCAGCATTTCATGGGCAGGTCTACACTTGTTGTAATCAGCATTTCATGGTAAGGTCTACACTTGTTGTAATCAGCATTTCATGGTAAGGTCTACACTTGTTGTATTCAGCATTTCATGGTAAGGTCTACACTTGTTGTAATCAGCATTTCATGGTAAGGTCTACACTTGTTGTAATCAGCATTTCATGGTAAGGTCTACACTTGTTGTATTCAGCATTTCATGGTAAGGTCTACACTTGTTGTATTCAGCATTTCATGGTAAGGTCTACACTTGTTGTAATCAGCATTTCATGGTAAGGTCTACACTTGTTGTAATCAGCATTTCATGGTAAGGTCTACACTTGTTGTATTCAGCATTTCATGGTAAGGTCTACACTTGTTGTATTCAGCATTTCATGGTAAGGTCTACACTTGTTGTAATCAGCATTTCATGGTAAGGTCTACACTTGTTGTATTCAGCATTTCATGGTAAGGTCTACACTTGTTGTAATCAGCATTTCATGGTAAGGTCTACACTTGTTGTATTCAGCATTTCATGGTAAGGTCTACACTTGTTGTAATCAGCATTTCATGGTCAGGTCTACAAACGTTGCAATCAGCATTTCATGGTGAGGTCTACACTTGTTGTAATCAGCATTTCATGGTAAGGTCTACACTTGTTGTATTCAGCATTTCATGGTAAGGTCTACACTTGTTGTAATCAGCATTTCATGGTAAGTTCTACACTTGTTGTATTCAGCATTTCATGGTCAGGTCTACACTTGTTGTATTCAGCATTTCATGGTCAGGTCTACACTTGTTGTATTCAGCATTTCATGGTCTGGTCTACACTTGTTGTATTCAGCATTTCATGGTAAGGTCTACACTTGTTGTATTCAGCATTTCATGGGCAGGTCTACACTTGTTGTAATCAGCATTTCATGGTAAGGTCTACACTTGTTGTAATCAGCATTTCATGGTAAGGTCTACACTTGTTGTATTCAGCATTTCATGGTAAGGTCTACACTTGTTGTAATCAGCATTTCATGGTAAGGTCTACACTTGTTGTAATCAGCATTTCATGGTAAGGTCTACACTTGTTGTATTCAGCATTTCATGGTAAGGTCTACACTTGTTGTATTCAGCATTTCATGGTAAGGTCTACACTTGTTGTAATCAGCATTTCATGGTAAGGTCTACACTTGTTGTATTCAGCATTTCATGGTCAGGTCTACACTTGTTGTATTCAGCATTTCATGGTAAGGTCTACACTTGTTGTAATCAGCATTTCATGGTAAGGTCTACACTTGTTGTAATCAGCATTTCATGGTAAGGTCTACACTTGTTGTATTCAGCATTTCATGGTAAGGTTTACACTTGTTGTATTCAGCATTTCATGGTAAGGTCTACACTTGTTGTAATCAGCATTTCATGGTAAGGTCTACACTTGTTGTATTCAGCACTTCATGGTAAGGTCTACACTTGTTGTATTCAGCATTTCATGGTAAGGTCTACAAATGTTGTATTCAGCATTTCATGGTAAGGTCTACAAACGTTGTATTCAGCATTTCATGGTAAGGTATACACTTGTTGTATTCAGCATTTCATGGTAAGGTCTACACTTGTTGTAATCAGCATTTCATGGTAAGGTCTACACTTGTTGTATTCAGCATTTCATGGTCAGGTCTACACTTGTTGTATTCAGCATTTCATGGTAAGGTCTACACTTGTTGTAATCAGCATTTCATGGTAAGGTCTACACTTGTTGTAATCAGCATTTCATGGTAAGGTCTACACTTGTTGTATTCAGCATTTCATGGTAAGGTCTACACTTGTTGTATTCAGCATTTCATGGTAAGGTCTACACTTGTTGTAATCAGCATTTCATGGTAAGGTCTACACTTGTTGTATTCAGCATTTCATGGTAAGGTCTACACTTGTTGTATTCAGCATTTCATGGTAAGGTCTACAAACGTTGTATTCAGCATTTCATGGTAAGGTCTACAAACGTTGTATTCAGCATTTCATGGTAAGGTCTACAAACGTTGTATTCAGCATTTCATGGTCAGGTCTACACTTGTTGTAATCAGCATTTCATGGTAAGGTCTACACTTGTTGTAATCAGCATTTCATGGTAAGGTCTACACTTGTTGTAATCAGCATTTCATGGTAAGGTCTACAAACGTTGTATTCAGCATTTCATGGTAAGGTCTACACTTGTTGTATTCAGCATTTCATGGTAAGGTCTACACTTGTTGTAATCAGCATTTCATGGTAAGGTCTACACTTGTTGTATTCAGCATTTCATGGTCAGGTCTACACTTGTTGTATTCAGCATTTCATGGTAAGGTCTACACTTGTTGTAATCAGCATTTCATGGTAAGGTCTACACTTGTTGTAATCAGCATTTCATGGTAAGGTCTACACTTGTTGTATTCAGCATTTCATGGTAAGGTCTACACTTGTTGTATTCAGCATTTCATGGTAAGGTCTACACTTGTTGTAATCAGCATTTCATGGTAAGGTCTACACTTGTTGTATTCAGCATTTCATGGTAAGGTCTACACTTGTTGTATTCAGCATTTCATGGTAAGGTCTACAAACGTTGTATTCAGCATTTCATGGTAAGGTCTACAAACGTTGTATTCAGCATTTCATGGTAAGGTCTACAAACGTTGTATTCAGCATTTCATGGTCAGGTCTACACTTGTTGTAATCAGCATTTCATGGTAAGGTCTACACTTGTTGTAATCAGCATTTCATGGTAAGGTCTACACTTGTTGTAATCAGCATTTCATGGTAAGGTCTACAAACGTTGTATTCAGCATTTCATGGTAAGGTCTACACTTGTTGTATTCAGCATTTCATGGTAAGGTCTACACTTGTTGTAATCAGCATTTCATGGTAAGGTCTACACTTGTTGTATTCAGCATTTCATGGTCAGGTCTACACTTGTTGTATTCAGCATTTCATGGTAAGGTCTACACTTGTTGTAATCAGCATTTCATGGTAAGGTCTACACTTGTTGTAATCAGCATTTCATGGTAAGGTCTACACTTGTTGTATTCAGCATTTCATGGTAAGGTCTACACTTGTTGTATTCAGCATTTCATGGTAAGGTCTACACTTGTTGTAATCAGCATTTCATGGTAAGGTCTACACTTGTTGTATTCAGCATTTCATGGTAAGGTCTACACTTGTTGTATTCAGCATTTCATGGTAAGGTCTACACTTGTTCTATTCAGCATTTCATGGTAAGGTCTACACTTGTTGTATTCAGCATTTCATGGTAAGGTCTACACTTGTTGTAATCAGCATTTCATGGTAAGGTCTACACTTGTTGTATTCAGCATTTCATGGTAAGGTCTACACTTGTTGTATTCAGCATTTCATGGTAAGGTCTACACTTGTTGTATTCAGCATTTCATGGTAAGGTCTACACTTGTTGTATTCAGCATTTCATGGTAAGGTCTACACTTGTTGTAATCAGCATTTCATGGTAAGGTCTACACTTGTTGTAATCAGCATTTCATGGTAAGGTCTACACTTGTTGTATTCAGCATTTCATGGTAAGGTCTACACTTGTTGTATTCAGCATTTCATGGTAAGGTCTACACTTGTTGTAATCAGCATTTCATGGTAAGGTCTACACTTGTTGTATTCAGCATTTCATGGTAAGGTCTACACTTGTTGTAATCAGCATTTCATGGTAAGGTCTACACTTGTTGTATTCAGCATTTCATGGTAAGGTCTACACTTGTTGTAATCAGCATTTCATGGTCAGGTCTACAAACGTTGCAATCAGCATTTCATGGTGAGGTCTACACTTGTTGTAATCAGCATTTCATGGTAAGGTCTACACTTGTTGTATTCAGCATTTCATGGTAAGGTCTACACTTGTTGTAATCAGCATTTCATGGTAAGTTCTACACTTGTTGTATTCAGCATTTCATGGTCAGGTCTACACTTGTTGTATTCAGCATTTCATGGTCAGGTCTACACTTGTTGTATTCAGCATTTCATGGTCTGGTCTACACTTGTTGTATTCAGCATTTCATGGTAAGGTCTACACTTGTTGTATTCAGCATTTCATGGGCAGGTCTACACTTGTTGTAATCAGCATTTCATGGTAAGGTCTACACTTGTTGTAATCAGCATTTCATGGTAAGGTCTACACTTGTTGTATTCAGCATTTCATGGTAAGGTCTACACTTGTTGTAATCAGCATTTCATGGTAAGGTCTACACTTGTTGTAATCAGCATTTCATGGTAAGGTCTACACTTGTTGTATTCAGCATTTCATGGTAAGGTCTACACTTGTTGTATTCAGCATTTCATGGTAAGGTCTACACTTGTTGTAATCAGCATTTCATGGTAAGGTCTACACTTGTTGTATTCAGCATTTCATGGTCAGGTCTACACTTGTTGTATTCAGCATTTCATGGTAAGGTCTACACTTGTTGTAATCAGCATTTCATGGTAAGGTCTACACTTGTTGTAATCAGCATTTCATGGTAAGGTCTACACTTGTTGTATTCAGCATTTCATGGTAAGGTATACACTTGTTGTATTCAGCATTTCATGGTAAGGTCTACACTTGTTGTAATCAGCATTTCATGGTAAGGTCTACACTTGTTGTATTCAGCACTTCATGGTAAGGTCTACACTTGTTGTATTCAGCATTTCATGGTAAGGTCTACAAATGTTGTATTCAGCATTTCATGGTAAGGTCTACAAACGTTGTATTCAGCATTTCATGGTAAGGTATACACTTGTTGTATTCAGCATTTCATGGTAAGGTCTACACTTGTTGTAATCAGCATTTCATGGTAAGGTCTACACTTGTTGTATTCAGCATTTCATGGTCAGGTCTACACTTGTTGTATTCAGCATTTCATGGTAAGGTCTACACTTGTTGTAATCAGCATTTCATGGTAAGGTCTACACTTGTTGTAATCAGCATTTCATGGTAAGGTCTACACTTGTTGTATTCAGCATTTCATGGTAAGGTCTACACTTGTTGTATTCAGCATTTCATGGTAAGGTCTACACTTGTTGTAATCAGCATTTCATGGTAAGGTCTACACTTGTTGTATTCAGCATTTCATGGTAAGGTCTACACTTGTTGTATTCAGCATTTCATGGTAAGGTCTACAAACGTTGTATTCAGCATTTCATGGTAAGGTCTACAAACGTTGTATTCAGCATTTCATGGTAAGGTCTACAAACGTTGTATTCAGCATTTCATGGTCAGGTCTACACTTGTTGTAATCAGCATTTCATGGTAAGGTCTACACTTGTTGTAATCAGCATTTCATGGTAAGGTCTACACTTGTTGTAATCAGCATTTCATGGTAAGGTCTACAAACGTTGTATTCAGCATTTCATGGTAAGGTCTACACTTGTTGTATTCAGCATTTCATGGTAAGGTCTACACTTGTTGTAATCAGCATTTCATGGTAAGGTCTACACTTGTTGTATTCAGCATTTCATGGTCAGGTCTACACTTGTTGTATTCAGCATTTCATGGTAAGGTCTACACTTGTTGTAATCAGCATTTCATGGTAAGGTCTACACTTGTTGTAATCAGCATTTCATGGTAAGGTCTACACTTGTTGTATTCAGCATTTCATGGTAAGGTCTACACTTGTTGTATTCAGCATTTCATGGTAAGGTCTACACTTGTTGTAATCAGCATTTCATGGTAAGGTCTACACTTGTTGTATTCAGCATTTCATGGTAAGGTCTACACTTGTTGTATTCAGCATTTCATGGTAAGGTCTACAAACGTTGTATTCAGCATTTCATGGTAAGGTCTACAAACGTTGTATTCAGCATTTCATGGTAAGGTCTACAAACGTTGTATTCAGCATTTCATGGTCAGGTCTACACTTGTTGTAATCAGCATTTCATGGTAAGGTCTACACTTGTTGTAATCAGCATTTCATGGTAAGGTCTACACTTGTTGTAATCAGCATTTCATGGTAAGGTCTACAAACGTTGTATTCAGCATTTCATGGTAAGGTCTACACTTGTTGTATTCAGCATTTCATGGTAAGGTCTACACTTGTTGTAATCAGCATTTCATGGTAAGGTCTACACTTGTTGTATTCAGCATTTCATGGTCAGGTCTACACTTGTTGTATTCAGCATTTCATGGTAAGGTCTACACTTGTTGTAATCAGCTTTTCATGGTAAGGTCTACACTTGTTGTAATCAGCATTTCATGGTAAGGTCTACACTTGTTGTATTCAGCATTTCATGGTAAGGTCTACACTTGTTGTATTCAGCATTTCATGGTAAGGTCTACACTTGTTGTAATCAGCATTTCATGGTAAGGTCTACACTTGTTGTATTCAGCATTTCATGGTAAGGTCTACACTTGTTGTAATCAGCATTTCATGGTAAGGTCTACACTTGTTGTAATCAGCATTTCATGGTAAGGTCTACACTTGTTGTATTCAGCATTTCATGGTAAGGTCTACACTTGTTGTATTCAGCATTTCATGGTAAGGTCTACACTTGTTGTAATCAGCATTTCATGGTAAGGTCTACACTTGTTGTATTCAGCACTTCATGGTAAGGTCTACACTTGTTGTATTCAGCATTTCATGGTAAGGTCTACAAATGTTGTATTCAGCATTTCATGGTAAGGTCTACAAACGTTGTATTCAGCATTTCATGGTAAGGTATACACTTGTTGTATTCAGCATTTCATGGTAAGGTCTACACTTGTTGTAATCAGCATTTCATGGTAAGGTCTACACTTGTTGTATTCAGCATTTCATGGTCAGGTCTACACTTGTTGTATTCAGCATTTCATGGTAAGGTCTACACTTGTTGTAATCAGCATTTCATGGTAAGGTCTACACTTGTTGTAATCAGCATTTCATGGTAAGGTCTACACTTGTTGTATTCAGCATTTCATGGTAAGGTCTACACTTGTTGTATTCAGCATTTCATGGTAAGGTCTACACTTGTTGTAATCAGCATTTCATGGTAAGGTCTACACTTGTTGTATTCAGCATTTCATGGTAAGGTCTACACTTGTTGTATTCAGCATTTCATGGTAAGGTCTACAAACGTTGTATTCAGCATTTCATGGTAAGGTCTACAAACGTTGTATTCAGCATTTCATGGTAAGGTCTACAAACGTTGTATTCAGCATTTCATGGTCAGGTCTACACTTGTTGTAATCAGCATTTCATGGTAAGGTCTACACTTGTTGTAATCAGCATTTCATGGTAAGGTCTACACTTGTTGTAATCAGCATTTCATGGTAAGGTCTACACTTGTTGTATTCAGCATTTCATGGTAAGGTCTACACTTGTTGTATTCAGCATTTCATGGTAAGGTCTACAAATGTTGTATTCAGCATTTCATGGTAAGGTCTACAAACGTTGTATTCAGCATTTCATGGTAAGGTCTACAAACGTTGTATTCAGCATTTCATGGTCAGGTCTACACTTGTTGTAATCAGCATTTCATGGTAAGGTCTACACTTGTTGTAATCAGCATTTCATGGTAAGGTCTACACTTGTTGTAATCAGCATTTCATGGTAAGGTCTACAAACGTTGTATTCAGCATTTCATGGTAAGGTCTACACTTGTTGTATTCAGCATTTCATGGTAAGGTCTACACTTGTTGTAATCAGCATTTCATGGTAAGGTCTACACTTGTTGTATTCAGCATTTCATGGTCAGGTCTACACTTGTTGTATTCAGCATTTCATGGTAAGGTCTACACTTGTTGTAATCAGCATTTCATGGTAAGGTCTACACTTGTTGTAATCAGCATTTCATGGTAAGGTCTACACTTGTTGTATTCAGCATTTCATGGTAAGGTATACACTTGTTGTATTCAGCATTTCATGGTAAGGTCTACACTTGTTGTAATCAGCATTTCATGGTAAGGTCTACACTTGTTGTATTCAGCATTTCATGGTAAGGTCTACACTTGTTGTATTCAGCATTTCATGGTAAGGTCTACACTTGTTGTATTCAGCATTTCATGGTAAGGTCTACACTTGTTGTATTCAGCATTTCATGGTAAGGTCTACACTTGTTGTAATCAGCATTTCATGGTAAGGTCTACACTTGTTGTATTCAGCATTTCATGGTAAGGTCTACACTTGTTGTATTCAGCATTTCATGGTAAGGTCTACACTTGTTGTATTCAGCATTTCATGGTAAGGTCTACACTTGTTGTATTCAGCATTTCATGGTAAGGTCTACACTTGTTGTAATCAGCATTTCATGGTAAGGTCTACACTTGTTGTAATCAGCATTTCATGGTAAGGTCTACACTTGTTGTATTCAGCATTTCATGGTAAGGTCTACACTTGTTGTATTCAGCATTTCATGGTAAGGTCTACACTTGTTGTAATCAGCATTTCATGGTAAGGTCTACACTTGTTGTATTCAGCATTTCATGGTAAGGTCTACACTTGTTGTAATCAGCATTTCATGGTAAGGTCTACACTTGTTGTATTCAGCATTTCATGGTAAGGTCTACACTTGTTGTAATCAGCATTTCATGGTCAGGTCTACAAACGTTGCAATCAGCATTTCATGGTGAGGTCTACACTTGTTGTAATCAGCATTTCATGGTAAGGTCTACACTTGTTGTATTCAGCATTTCATGGTAAGGTCTACACTTGTTGTAATCAGCATTTCATGGTAAGTTCTACACTTGTTGTATTCAGCATTTCATGGTCAGGTCTACACTTGTTGTATTCAGCATTTCATGGTCAGGTCTACACTTGTTGTATTCAGCATTTCATGGTCTGGTCTACACTTGTTGTATTCAGCATTTCATGGTAAGGTCTACACTTGTTGTATTCAGCATTTCATGGGCAGGTCTACACTTGTTGTAATCAGCATTTCATGGTAAGGTCTACACTTGTTGTAATCAGCATTTCATGGTAAGGTCTACACTTGTTGTATTCAGCATTTCATGGTAAGGTCTACACTTGTTGTAATCAGCATTTCATGGTAAGGTCTACACTTGTTGTAATCAGCATTTCATGGTAAGGTCTACACTTGTTGTATTCAGCATTTCATGGTAAGGTCTACACTTGTTGTATTCAGCATTTCATGGTAAGGTCTACACTTGTTGTAATCAGCATTTCATGGTAAGGTCTACACTTGTTGTATTCAGCATTTCATGGTCAGGTCTACACTTGTTGTAATCAGCATTTCATGGTAAGGTCTACACTTGTTGTAATCAGCATTTCATGGTAAGGTCTACACTTGTTGTAATCAGCATTTCATGGTAAGGTCTACACTTGTTGTATTCAGCATTTCATGGTAAGGTCTACACTTGTTGTATTCAGCATTTCATGGTAAGGTCTACACTTGTTGTAATCAGCATTTCATGGTAAGGTCTACACTTGTTGTATTCAGCACTTCATGGTAAGGTCTACACTTGTTGTATTCAGCATTTCATGGTAAGGTCTACAAATGTTGTATTCAGCATTTCATGGTAAGGTCTACAAACGTTGTATTCAGCATTTCATGGTAAGGTATACACTTGTTGTATTCAGCATTTCATGGTAAGGTCTACACTTGTTGTAATCAGCATTTCATGGTAAGGTCTACACTTGTTGTATTCAGCATTTCATGGTCAGGTCTACACTTGTTGTATTCAGCATTTCATGGTAAGGTCTACACTTGTTGTAATCAGCATTTCATGGTAAGGTCTACACTTGTTGTAATCAGCATTTCATGGTAAGGTCTACACTTGTTGTATTCAGCATTTCATGGTAAGGTCTACACTTGTTGTATTCAGCATTTCATGGTAAGGTCTACACTTGTTGTAATCAGCATTTCATGGTAAGGTCTACACTTGTTGTATTCAGCATTTCATGGTAAGGTCTACACTTGTTGTATTCAGCATTTCATGGTAAGGTCTACAAACGTTGTATTCAGCATTTCATGGTAAGGTCTACAAACGTTGTATTCAGCATTTCATGGTAAGGTCTACAAACGTTGTATTCAGCATTTCATGGTCAGGTCTACACTTGTTGTAATCAGCATTTCATGGTAAGGTCTACACTTGTTGTAATCAGCATTTCATGGTAAGGTCTACACTTGTTGTAATCAGCATTTCATGGTAAGGTCTACAAACGTTGTATTCAGCATTTCATTGTAAGGTCTACACTTGTTGTATTCAGCATTTCATGGTAAGGTCTACACTTGTTGTAATCAGCATTTCATGGTAAGGTCTACACTTGTTGTATTCAGCATTTCATGGTCAGGTCTACACTTGTTGTATTCAGCATTTCATGGTAAGGTCTACACTTGTTGTAATCAGCATTTCATGGTAAGGTCTACACTTGTTGTAATCAGCATTTCATGGTAAGGTCTACACTTGTTGTATTCAGCATTTCATGGTAAGGTCTACACTTGTTGTATTCAGCATTTCATGGTAAGGTCTACACTTGTTGTAATCAGCATTTCATGGTAAGGTCTACACTTGTTGTATTCAGCATTTCATGGTAAGGTCTACACTTGTTGTATTCAGCATTTCATGGTAAGGTCTACAAACGTTGTATTCAGCATTTCATGGTAAGGTCTACAAACGTTGTATTCAGCATTTCATGGTAAGGTCTACAAACGTTGTATTCAGCATTTCATGGTCAGGTCTACACTTGTTGTAATCAGCATTTCATGGTAAGGTCTACACTTGTTGTAATCAGCATTTCATGGTAAGGTCTACACTTGTTGTAATCAGCATTTCATGGTAAGGTCTACAAACGTTGTATTCAGCATTTCATGGTAAGGTCTACACTTGTTGTATTCAGCATTTCATGGTAAGGTCTACACTTGTTGTAATCAGCATTTCATGGTAAGGTCTACACTTGTTGTATTCAGCATTTCATGGTCAGGTCTACACTTGTTGTATTCAGCATTTCATGGTAAGGTCTACACTTGTTGTAATCAGCATTTCATGGTAAGGTCTACACTTGTTGTAATCAGCATTTCATGGTAAGGTCTACACTTGTTGTATTCAGCATTTCATGGTAAGGTCTACACTTGTTGTATTCAGCATTTCATGGTAAGGTCTACACTTGTTGTAATCAGCATTTCATGGTAAGGTCTACACTTGTTGTATTCAGCATTTCATGGTATGGTCTACACTTGTTGTATTCAGCATTTCATGGTAAGGTCTACAAACGTTGTATTCAGCATTTCATGGTAAGGTCTACAAACGTTGTATTCAGCATTTCATGGTAAGGTCTACAAACGTTGTATTCAGCATTTCATGGTCAGGTCTACACTTGTTGTAATCAGCATTTCATGGTAAGGTCTACACTTGTTGTAATCAGCATTTCATGGTAAGGTCTACACTTGTTGTAATCAGCATTTCATGGTAAGGTCTACACTTGTTGTATTCAGCATTTCATGGTAAGGTCTACACTTGTTGTAATCAGCATTTCATGGTAAGGTCTACACTTGTTGTATTCAGCATTTCATGGTAAGGTCTACAAACGTTGTATTCAGCATTTCATGGTAAGGTCTACAAACGTTGTATTCAGCATTTCATGGTAAGGTCTACAAACGTTGTATTCAGCATTTCATGGTAAGGTCTACAAACGTTGTATTCAACGCATGTGACAGAAAGTTCGATTTGATTTGCCCTGCTAAAAAGTGTCTTGTTTTTCCTGGTATTACTGTGATGCCCTGTTTTAAAGATGCATTGTTTTTCATAAGCACAGTTCAACCTTGACTGAGCTTGGTTTTTTGACAGTGCAGCTACAGCAGCAACGTTACTGCCATGTCAGCCATGTTCTCTTTCAAAAGGTTAAGTTGCATCCCACACATTCCAACCGCCAGTTCAACAGTCCATTAGGCAAGCATGAAGCTATACAATTTTTTTTTTGTTAATGGACATTATCCACAATACATTACACAGTAATATATGCAGCTGGTTTCTTCCAAGTACCCATTTTGAAAATCTATATTGCGCAATTGACAAATGAGACTACACATCTGTACAAGTTCATATTGTTCCTGCAAATAATATACAGTAAAACGGAGAGCAAATTCCTAGTAACCGTCGTCGGGAAAAGCTAAATTAATAACGCAGTTTGCTAAATTAATTACTACTACGCTGATTTCCCTGTCTGAGAACACAATTCCTGCCATTTAAAATGATAATAGTACTCATTAAAAAATCCCTCCCTAGACTAGAATACAGCCTGTCTGCTTGGTAGGATTAGGTACATATTGGTTTAAGAATAGAGGTACTTTGTGAAGGCTTATGCTGTATCCTCCCAGCAGGACAGTATGTGCTGTGCACAGTGAGGAATGGGTTGTTTTACTACGACTGTAATGCAGTCAAACTGAATGGTGAAATTCAATTAGAGTAAATTAGACATTAGTTCTGCCCTATTCAATTATTAGGGGAAAGTCACTTCAAAGAACACTTTTATCCTTGCAAACACAACTGTCCGACCCTTAACGTGGTTGAACACTCTATCCTACATGTATGTGTGTAGTGTCCATGAAAGATAGCCGCCTCAGGTGGACGATGATTTCAACTTCCAATGTACCCTAATGAGTGTCGCTACCTCAAGCTTGTTGAGCCCTACAGAAATAGGCCATAACCTTGGTTGGTCTCCCTCGCATGGCTGAAAGCCTGAATGAAAACAACTCTTATTGGGAGATGTATCATTATGTAAAGCTCTATGAGAGGATCCTAATGATCTGTTAATAACAGTTGACTTTCGCATCATGGACTTTGAGATATTATTTTCAGAGGCAGTGGTTAATACCATAGATAGATAGTGTACCGTCACGGATGTTCTGTGGCGAGCCCACCAGGGGCCTCTGGAAACAGCTGTAGTTAGCAGGCCAGCAGTCAATGAGCCTCAAGCACTACAGACATCATCTCCCAGAAACACTTCCCTTTTTTTTTTTACTACATTTCTCAGAGGGCATAGTGGCAGCTGCATGACTGATTTATTCCCAGTTTCATTTAATGTTCTCATGCTTAAAGTTTTCAATTACCAAAAACAATATTATTTCTGGAGGGACATTTTTTTTTTTTACTTTGTAGCAGTATTGCAGCATCAACTTTTCTCGGTAAAGCTCAACTTTCACCAGCAATACTAACTAATTACAGTGTATTACTAATTTAAGCCACCTGTGCATACCAATTCAACTTAATGTGAGGTCCTGAATAATGCAAAACCCACTTCTGCAGGAAGAGTTGCATACTTTACACTAGTCCTACCCTCGACTGCCCTACATTTGTCTCTTAGCATAAGGCTGAAGCTCAGAACCACACTTCTTAAAACGATCCCCTAAAGCAAAGGCTTTGGAGAAATGATGAAGCTATATAAGCTATAAGGAAAGATCACAGTCTGTGACTCAGCGATGGAATGGCAATCAGGCTTTACACATTTTCTCCACAAATCAGTTCTACAATCAAATTACCCTAGCCCTAATCCTAGACTTTACCATTAGTGGGGTACGAAAAATATCTGTCTCTAAATCAGTGTTTAGCTGGTTAGGGCAACTTCTTCTACCTACTCCCTGTTTCCCTTTACATCTCTGTAAGTGAGACGCATAACAGGCCACTGGGGCCTCGTTTCCCGGAGCCTTTGCAGCAGTAAGATCATCGTTAGAACCTTCTTTACGATGTATCTTTAGTAGCCAAGATGTTTGGCAGAACCTTCGTTAATAACGTGAGTCTTAAAAACCCTTCACACGTCAAAGAGTGATAGACTACTTGTAGAGCAGCCAATGTGCATTGTTTGATGATTTTTTTGCCCTTTCGCGTACCTTTATTCACAGAAGATCTCAGCTAAACATAGAATCAAGATGTTTGAGCTATCATCTGACTGCCGATAACTTCAGAATGAAGAGGAATACAAATGCAAAGTTGCCAAAGTATTTGCAATTGTTATAAACAAGTGACGGATAAAATGATGCTTCAAATGAAACCCGAGATGACTGCATTAAAACATACATAGGCTACATGGGGGTAAATAGGTTATTTCAATCATATTGAAATCCATATCATGTTAAACCAATGGACTTGTATTTTGCGACTAGGCTACTGTCTATCATTTTTGCCTGAATGTGTTTCATGATGTGTGACAACAAGGTGATTTTGTACATTATTATTGGGTAAGCATAATAAGCTGTGTTTTTGGTAAGCGATTGTATCCCTCTAGGAGCGGATCCGTGATCAGTATTGTAGAATAATTCTAATCTTAAAGTAAGATTAGAATGGAGAAAACTGATCCGAGAGGAGCATTGCTTTTCTTTCGATGCTATCAGTATCGACACATGGTCTAACGACGCACTTAGCAAATGTTCTCTGTAGATTGGTTTAGGGCGCAGAACAAATTTGAATGATTTCTAAAAGGTCATGGTAAAGGTTTGAACTGTGTATCTTATAAATACAGCTTTGAGTTACAAGTTTAAGTATCTCACAGATACAACTGTTCTCCTGACTTGAAGCAAAGAGAAATATGTAGCAAGCTAGCAGTGAGATGCTAAGCTTATCAGAGCAAGGTAGCTAGCTAAGAATTTAGCAACCACTTAGCTATTCATGTTGAATTAATAGAACTAGCTAGATGTCAAACATACAAGTCAGTTAACATTTGTGTTATTGAAACGTTAAGTTGAATAAGCTATATGAACTTGGATGGACAGTTGGCTGGACAGTTATGCTGCCCCAGGGACAGCAACGTAAAATGCTAAGCTAAACAAAGCTAGTTAGCTATCTGCTAGCCATCTCTTACTAATGTTGAGTCAAAGAATAGCTAGTTAGGTCTCAAATATATCAGTGAATCAGCTCCCACTTACTTTATCAAAATGTTTAGTTGAATAAGCTTTAACTTAAATAAATTGGAACGGTTTGTTATGCTTCCCTTGGGGGGAAAACATAAAATGCTAAGCTAAAGGTAGCTTTGCTGAGCAGCGAACTACATTCTACTAATGTTGAATTATAAAATAGAAATAGCTACCAAGTTAGCTCTCATATCTGCCAGTAGGTAAGTTGACATTTGTTTTATTTAAAGTTTAATTGAATAAGCGAAAACCCCAAAAACTGAAACAGACTGTTTATGTTGCCCTGGGAGCAGAATGTTATTTTGGATCAAGATCACTTGAGGCCACGAGGGCAGAATTCAAGCAGTCTTAATTCAAGCAGTCAAAAGTCTTAATTGCCTGTGGTGTAGCCATTGGAATGGACTGTTTAAATGCATCCCCAGGGTTAGTTATGCTAGTTTGGGTCAAGATCACTTGGTGCCCTAAGACTTCAAACACAAAAGTTAATACAAAAAAGTGTTTTCTGCCCTGGGGGCATGCATGGACTTCTAAATTATATACCCAAATAAACATTACTGCCCCTGAAGCAGCATATAAAACAGTGCATTCCAATTTCTAGTTTATTAAGCTTAATTTTACAAATGATTTTGGCTTATCATTTTCTCATTTACTGGAAAATTTGAGACTATTTGAGCTAGCTCTTGTTTATGATTCAAAATTAGTTATCTGCTTAGCCAGCTTGTTAAGTTTAGAGGTAGAATTTTTCATTTGTGCACCTGGAGAAGCATATCATTCTATTAAAATTTGTCAGTTTATATAGCTTATTCAACTAATTATTTTGATAAAGCAAGTGGGAGCTGACTTACTGGTATATTTGAGACCTAGCTAGCTAGCTCTATTTTATGACTCAACATTAGTAAGAGAATGCTATCTGCTAGTCAACTAGATCTGTTTAGCTTAGCATTTGACATTTTATTGTCCATCACAGTTTAGTTTTTTTCAAATAGCTTTATTCAATTAACATTTCAATAAAGCAAATGTTAGCTGACTTACTTGTATTATTTTTTTACACATAGCTAGCTAGCTCTATTCATTCAACATGAGTAGCTAAGAGGTTGCTAAATGATTAGCTAGCTTGCCTGCTCAGACAAGCTTAGCATCTTGCTACTAGTTTGCTACATTTTACTCTTTGCTTCAAGTCAGGAGACCAGTTGTATCTTAGAGGTATTGTCACGTCTGTCTGACTACTGTACCACAATAATGATTTCAAAAAAATCCAACTTGTTTTATTAACAAGATTCTCAGTTCAAACCTCCACCATCTTTTCCAAAGGTGCATCTGTTAAACTCTGCCCATTGACCTGTTAGTAACCAATCGGATTTGTTCTGTCCTAAACCAATCAGAATCTCTCTGCCCATTGGAAACAAAGTTGACTATACTTTATATCAACCTGTGTGAAGCAGGATGCATCTGGTACGATCATTTAAGTTACATTGCAACTGGGAAACAAGGCCCTGGGCTCTTCAGAATGAGTCTGACATGTTATTGATAGTGCTGCTCCTGTCGGCTTGGTCGGTCGCCGATTTCAGGAGACAGATCAATGGCTTTGTCCGTGAGATGAGAAATATAGGACAGGAAATGTGTGGCAAGTCATCCAGCCAGCCGGCACTGGGGCTATTCTGTGTTCCGTTACACATTGTGTGGAGCTCAGCTTGGCTGAGTATTGGCAGATATATACTATTAAGGATCGGCCCCTTTTTTTCGCCCAAAATGACATACCCAATCTAACTGCCTGTAGCTCAGGCCCTGAAGCAAGGATATGCATTTTCTTGGTACCATTTGAAAGGAAACACTGAAGTTTATGGAAATGTAAAAGGAATGTAGGAGAATATAACACATTAGATCTGGTAAAAGATAATACAAAGAATAAAAAAATAAAAACAAATTGTACCATCTTTGAAATGCAAGAGAAAGGCCATATTGTGTTATTCCCGCCCAGGTGCAATTTAGATATTGGCCACTAGATGGCAGCAGTGTATGTGCAAAGATTTAGGCTGATCCAATGAACCATTGCATATCTGTTAAAAATGTTGTATCAAGACTGCCCAAATGTGCCTAATTTGTTTATTAATTACTTTCCATGTTCAAAACTGTGCACTTTCCTCAAACAATAGCATGGTATTCTTGCACTGTAATAGCTATTGTAAATTGGAGAGTGCAGTTAGATTAACAAGAATTTAAACACTCTGCCAATATCAGATGTGTCTATGTCCTGGGAAATGTTCTTGCTACTTACAACCTCATGCTAATCGCATTAGCCTACATTAGCTCAACAGTCCCGCAGGGGACCCATCAATCCTGAAGAAGCTTTAACAGCCGTTCTCCTCTTCTCCCCTCTCCCTCTTCATTTCTCCTCTACGGCTAAAATATGCATCTTCAGGACTAATATTGTAACAAAAAAAGAGAACGCCAAGAAGATGAAGTTTTCAGAGTTGACGGAGTAGACTGTGTTTACATTTCTGCAGTAGGAGAGTGCACACCAAAAGCTCCCCTGCGGTGCTGCTAGCCTTTAAGGTTCATTGCCTCTGGCTTTCTGACTGAGCTCTCCATCGAGGTCCGCAATGCCAGAGACATGCCTGTACACATCCAACCGGGCATCCAAATTGCCTGGAAGCATCGGGGAGTGGAAAGATACAACAATCCATCATTTTCTGTTCTCAGATTGTGAAACAATCACACATAGCAACTGAGGAAACAAATGTATTTCAATCTGCAGAGTAAGTCAGTACTATATACAGAGTGACTATGAAGTCAGTACTATATACAGAGTGACTATGAAGTCAGTACAATATACAGAGTGACTATGACGTCAGTACAATATACAGAGTGACTATGAAGTCAGTACTATATACAGAGTGACTATGAAGTCAGTACTATATACAGAGTGGCTATGAAGTCAGTACTATATACAGAGTGACTATGAAGTCAGTACTATATACAGAGTGACTATGAAGTCAGTACTATATACAGAGTGGCTATGAAGTCAGTACTATATACAGAGTGACTATGAAGTCAGTACTATATACAGAGTGACTATGAAGTCAGTACTATATACAGAGTGGCTATGAAGTCAGTACTATATACAGAGTGACTATGAAGTCAGTATCACATACAGAGTGACTATGAAGTCAGTACAATATACAGAGTGACTATGAAGTCAGTACAATATACAGAGTGACTATGAAGTCAGTATCACATACAGAGGGACTATGAAGTCAGTACTATATACAGAGTGACTATGAAGTCAGTACAATATACAGAGTGACTATGAAGTCAGTATCACATACAGAGTGACTATGAAGTCAGTACAATATACAGAGTGACTATGAAGTCAGTACAATATACAGATATATTGACTAAGAGTCCCATCTTGACACAGACCCAGTCAGGATTCCCCAGGGGCGGTGCTTTGGATGTGAAACAACAGAGAGATAGAAGGGAGAGCGTGAGCAAGCAAAAATGGAGAAGAAACAGGGAAGGAAAGAGGGATGTCAGACTGCCCTCTGAGGCACCTATCTCTGTCCAGCCCCAGCACTCTGTCCTGACTGCTGTCTGAGCCACCTATCTCTGTCCAGCCCCAGCACTCTGTCCTGACTGCCCTCTGAGCCACCTCTCTCTCTGTCCAGCCCCAGCACTCTGGCCTGACTGCCCTCTGAGCCACCTCTCTCTCTGTCCAGCCCCAGCACTCTGTCCTGACTGCCCTCTGAGCCACCTCTCTCTCTGTCCAGCCCCAGCACTCTGTCCTGACTGCCCTCTGAGCCACCTCTCTCTGTCCAGCCCCAGCACTCTGGCCTGACTGCCCTCTGAGCCACCTCTCTCTCTGTCCAGCCCCAGCACTCTGTCCTGACTGCCCTCTGAGCCACCTCTCTCTCTGTCCAGCCCCAGCACTCTGGCCTGACTGCCCTCTGAGCCACCTGTCCAGCCTCAGCACTTTGTTCTGACTGCCCTCTGAGCCAACTCTCTCTCTGTCCAGCCCCAGCACTTTGTTCTGACTGCCCTCTGAGCCAACTCTCTCTCTGTCCAGCCCCAGCACTCTGACTTGACTGCCCTCTGAACCATCTCTCTCTGTCCAGCCCCAGCTCTCTGTCCAGACTGCCCTCTGAGCCACCTGTCCAGCCCCAGCATTCTCTCCTGACTGTGACAACAGTGTGACCAAATTAAATTTGATGATATACAGAAACATCTACAGAATATGGTTGAAAACATTTTTATAGTAAAATGCACCACTCAGAATATCACCATTACTTAACACGGTGTTATGGTTTGTCCATAATGGACCCGTTTGTCTCTAAGTTCCTGGTCTTTTGATAATGGACCAGTGTGTCTGTAAGCCCCTCTTCTCTTCCTCCCAGGAATCGTGCTTCACTACCTGGCAGTCCGACGGATAATTCTGGGCTTGGCGAATTCCAGGAGAACGCTACCTGCCCCAATGCATAGTGCCAACTATAAAGTTTTATGGGGGAGGAATAATGATCTGGGGATTTTTTTCATGGTTCGGGCCCCTTAGATCCAAGGGAAATCTTAATGCTACAGCGTACAATTACATTCTAGACCATTCTGTGCTTCCAACTTTGTGGCAACAGTTTGGGGAAGGCCCTTTCCTGTTTCAAATCAAATCAAATCAAATTTATTTATATAGCCCTTCGTACATCAGCTGATATCTCAAAGTGCTGTACAGAAACCCAGCCTAAAACCCCAAACAGCAAGCAATGCAGGTGGAGAAGCACGGTGGCTAGGAAAAACTCCCTAGAAAGGCCAATACCTAGGAAGAAACCTAGAGAGGAACCAGGCTATGTGGGGTGGCCAGTCCTCTTCTGGCTGTGCCGGGTGGAGATTATAACAGAACATGGTCAAGATGTTCAATGTTCATAAATGACCAGCATGGTCGAATAATAATAAGGCAGAACAGTTGAAACTAGAGCAGCAGCACAGTCAGGTGGAAGTTGAAACTGGAGCAGCAGCATGGCCAGGTAGACTGGGGACAGCAAGGAGTCATCATGTCAGGTAGTCCTGGGGCATGGTCCTAGGGCTCAGGTCAGTTGAAATCATGACAATGCCCCTGTGCACAAAGCGAGGTCCATACAGAAATGGTTTGTCAAGATCGGTGTGGAAGAACTTGACTGGCTTGCACAGAGGCCTGACCTCAATCCCATCAAACACCTTTGGGATGAATTGGAACGCAGACTGCGAGCCAGGCCTAATTGCCCAACAACAGTGCCCGATCTCACAAATGCTCGTAGCTGAATGGAAGCAAGTCCTCGCAACAATGTTCCAACATCTAGTGGAAAGCATTCCCAGAAGAGTGGAGGCTATTATAGCAGAAAAGTGGGGGACAAACTCCATATTAATGCCCATGATTTTGGAATGAGATGTTCGACGAGCAGGTCATGTAGTGAATGTGTGACTATTTGCATAAATACACTGGCTGTATTTGCATATTTGAATAAATTAACATATGTAGGAGGAAAGGGCTGCAAGCACCAAACACTTGCTCTGGCTACCCTACCGGCACCCACCTGCGCTGTCTATACTGCCTCATTAAGTTTACATAAGTATTCACACCCCTGAGTCAATACGTTGTAGAAGCACCTGGAAGTGATTACAGCTATGAGTCTTTCTGGGTGAGTCTTTAAGAGCTTTCCATACCTGGATTGTTCAACATTTTGCCCATTATTCTTTTCAAAGTTCTTCATGCTCTGTCAAATTGGTGGTTGATCATTACTAGACATCCATTTTCAGGTCAAAACTGTGACTAGGCGACACAGGAACATTCACTGTGTTTTTGGTAAGCGATTGTTGAATGTTGTATTGAATTTGTTTCAAATGTAACACTTTATATTCAGGACAAAAAGTTTATTGCTTTGCCACATTTTTTTTCAGTATTACTTTAGTGCCTTGTTGCAAACAGGATGCATGTTTTGGAGTATTTTTTTATTCTTAGTTAGTATTGTAGAGTAATTATAATGTTGTTGATCCATCCTCAGTTTTCTCCTATCACAGCCATTAAACTCTGTAACATTGGCCTCATGATTAAATCCCTGAACGGTTTCCTTCCTCTCGGGCAACTGAGTTAGTTGCCCGAGAGGAAGAGCCTGGTTCCTCTCTAGTTTTATAATCTCCACCCGGCACAGCCAGAAGAGGACTGGCCACCCCTCAGAGCCTGGTTCTTCTCTAGGTTTATAATCTCCACCCGGCACAGCCAGAAGAGGACTGGCCACCCCTCAGAGGTTCCTCTCTAGTTTTCTTCTTAGGTTCCTGCCTTTCTAAGGAGTTTTTCCGAGCCACCGTGCTTCTACATCTGCATTGCTTGCTGTTTTGGATTTTCTGAATAGCACTTTGTGACATCGGATGATGTAAAAAGGGCTTTATAAATACATTTGATTGATTGATTGAGGTACAGAGATGAGGTAGTCATTCAAAAATCATGTTAAACACTATTATTGCACACAGAGTGAATCTATGCAAATTATTATGTGACTTGTTAAGCTCATTTGAACTCCTGAACGTATTTATGCTCGCCACAACAAAGTAAAGGGGTATATGAATATTTTCAGAAGGCATTGTATGCAGCTCTAGATTAATAGTTTGTCAATACACTAGCTTTTTCAGTTATATTAGTCCTATTCTGAATTGATGTAGTTCTGTCCTGGAGCTGTTCTTGTCTATTAATGTTCTGTATTATGTCATCAGTCATGTTTTGTGTGGACCCCAGGAAAAGTAGCTGCTGCTTTTGCAACAGCTAATGGGGGATCCAAATAAAATACTAAATAACCGAGCTATGAACCTTCTACATGAAATTCCTCACTGACTAGGACAATAGACTCTTTGTTACAAGCAAAGTAAGAGGCTCTGGTCGATCAAAGTTGAGGTGGTGGTGCCAAAACCACCACCATAATTGATAGTTTCAAAGTGTGAAAAGATACTATCCAAGCCTATTGTTGCACACAGAGTGAGTCCATGCAACATATGATGTGACTTGTTAAGCACATTTGTACTCCTAAACTTATTTAGGCTGGCCACAACAAAGGGGCTGAGTACTTATTGACTCAAGACATTTTGAGCTTTTGAAAAACATAATTCCACTTTGATAATATGGGGTATTGGGGCTATTGTGTGTAGGCCAGTGACCAAAAATCTCAAATGAATCCATTTAAAATTCAGGCTGTAACAGAACAAAATGTGGTAAAAAAGTAAAGGGTGTGAATTAGATGTCTTCACGGGTCCAAAAAGTTGGACCCTATTCCGAAATGGACCTGGGACTTTTCCACCCGGGCCCAATATGCATAAATACAAATAATATAGAGGTCCATTCCGAACGGACCCCAGGACAACTATACCCGGCACAGCCAGAAGAGGACTGGCCACCCAACATAGCCTGGTTCCTCTCTAGGTTTATAATCTCTACCCGGCACAGCCAGAAGAGGACTGGCCACCCCACATAGCCTGGTTCCTCTCTAGGTTTATAATCTCCACCCGGCACAGCCAGAAGAGGACTGGCCACCCCACATAGCCTGGTTCCTCTCTAGGTTTATAATCTCTACCCGGCACAGCCAGAAGAGGACTGGCCACCCAACATAGCCTGGTTCCTCTCTAGGTTTATAATCTCTACCCGGCACAGCCAGAAGAGGACTGGCCACCCAACATAGCCTGGTTCCTCTCTAGGTTTCTTCCTAGGTTTTGGCCTTTCTAGGGAGTTTTTCCTAGCCACCGTGCTTCTACACCTGCATTGCTTGCTGTTTGGGGTTTTAGGCTGGGTTTCTGAGTCACGCCATTAAGTGTATAAAAGAGTCACACCATCAAGTGTATGAAAGAGTCACAGGAGTACAATGAAAGCAATCAAACCAGTGGGATTTAAGTGACGAATAATAGATTTTGCTTCCCTCAAACACAAGAAATATATCCTCCCGATCCTCCCCCTCCTCCCCCATCCTCCCGAGCCTCCCCCTCCTCCCCCATCCTCCCCTTCCTGCCCCCTCCCCCATCCTCCCCCTCCTCTCCCATCCTCCCCTTCCTCCCCCTGCTCTATCACTAAAAGCCCCAAGGGAAACGTCATTATTTATCGCTATTGAAGGAGGGCTTTCTATTATAATACCTACTGGAACCCCCCAGTCTATTACCCCAAGTTATGGGGCTCTGGAGGGTGAGAGGAGGGGGATTGATTACCTGCAGCCTCTACCAGACGTTATTCAAGTTGGCCAATGACTGGGGAGAGTTCACAGGATCAGCGACAACGACGGTAACGTGAAGGCAATTTGCCTCCCTTGTTAGGCTGGAGGTAGATCTGCATGCCTTGTTACTCATGTAGTCTCGTGAATACGATGTAATGATGTCTTAGAGATGGAGAACAGGAAAAACAAGGGTCTCCTCTGGGATGTATTCGCTCTCAAGATGTTCCTTTCACATGTTGTGTGTGATTTTCAAAATGTCGTCCGGTGTCAGATCTAATGAGGTGATTACGGTTTATTCTTCTCCTGCTGCAAGAAGAAGCAATACAGGAGAGCACACTTCCTGTCTTTAAGAGAGGTGTTGTCACAATGAAACAAAATGGAGAGAGTTTAAAAATAACACAACTACATAGCAAGCCATATATAAAGGCATGCTATTATTTGAGGACAGCACCCCAGCAAACATACACATGAAAATCATAATTCAACCCGCCAGGCACAACACAAAAGTCAGAAATAACATATAATGCATGCCTTACCTTTGAAGATTTTCTGTTGGCACTCCAATATGTCCATTAAACATCACAAATGGTCATTTTGTTTGATAAATTCTGTCGTTATATATCCAAAATGTCCATTTATTTGGCGCGTATGACTCAGAAAATACACCGGTTCCAACTCGTGCAACATGGCTACACATTATCTAATTAGTTACCTGTAAACTTGACCCAAACATTTCAAACAACTTTCCTAATCCAACTTTAGGTATTTTTAAATGGAAATAAACGATTAAATTTAAGACGGGATAAACTGTGTTCAATACCAGAGGAAAACAAAGTGTAGCGAGCTTTCAGGTCACACTTTACTTGGCTCATTGTGATCTGGTGGCAGGCCGGGCTCATGCAGGCTGACTTCGATTCTCAGTTGAACAGTGTTTCCTCCTACACATTGGTGCGGGTGTTATTAAGAAGCTCAGTTTGGCGGGTCATGTTTTGGAGGACGCATGACTTGACCTTGGGGAATTGCAGAGACGAGACAAGATTGAAAGTATTTGTTAGGTGTTAAGACTGTGTTTAAAGATGCTTAAAAAGACAAAAAGTGATTGTGTTGAATTGTGTTTGGGAAATAAAATGACTTTTTTAAGTAGAGATAATATTCATTCAGCAGAGAAATGTGTAGGCTTCTGTCCCGCAGCTCAACTTACCCAATATCCAGGGTAAGTTGTGCCAAGAGAACACTTTTTGTTGGACAAGCTATGTATGTATGCACTCAGAACTGTAATATTTACATGAATTCTGATTATTTACAGATGTACATAACATCCTGAAATTTGAGTTGATATCTATGTCAGAAAGAATACTATATTTCTCTCGACGGAGGGATCCTGAAGTTAAAAAATGGCTAAACTTACCCCACTCTTCACTACCGTAAAATATTGCAAAATCTATTCACTGATGGCGAACTGCTATTGGAAAAAAATAACCTGCTGTTCTGTTCATCTACTGAACTACTACAGGAACAATAACCTGTTGTTCTGTTCATCTACTGAACTGCTACTGGAACAATAACCTGTTGTTCTGTTCATCTACTGAACTGCTACTGGAACAATAACCTGTTGTTCTGTTCATCTACTGAACTACTACAGGAACAATAACCTGTTGTTCTGTTCATCTACTGAACTGCTACTGGAACAATAACCTGTTGTTCTGTTCATCTACTAAACTGCTATTGGAAAAAAATAACCTGCTGTTCTGTTCATCTACTGAACTGCTACAGGAACAGTAACCTGTTCTTTTTATCTGCTCAAACTGCTACTGGGAAAAATAACCTGCTGTTCTGTTCATCTACTAAACTGCTACTGGAACAATAACCTGTTGTTCTGTTCATCTACTGAACTGCTACAGGAACAGTAACCTGTTCTTTTTATCTGCTCAAACTGCTACTGGGGAAAATAACCTGTTCATAACCTGTTCTGTTCATCTACTGAACTGCTACTGGGAAAATGTACTTGTTCATCTGCTCATCTGCTACTGGGGAAAATAATCAATTTGACTCCATTTGTTATTGAAATGTGTGACTGTTGAATTGCTTCGTGGCTTAGAGAACACCTGCAGAATAAATAACAATGACTATAGTTCATCACTGTATGCCATTTATCAGTCTACACTATTATTAAACCTGTGTGTTTGTGTGAACAGTATTTTCTGCAGAGAGACATCAGCTGACATAATAAAGATACCATACCGTCCGAGACCAGCACCTCTGACTCAAGATCAATAATGTAATACACTCGCCTCAAAACAACATCTCACCAATATGAATTAGAGCACAAGTAATGGATGACAAAACAATTACTTCTTCCCTTTCCCTCCATTCTCTTTGCTATCATTGCCCTTTACATTTTTTTATCTTCGGGAAATAGATTTGGAGATGGATCACACCTGAAGCTGACAAAGTTTAATTTAATCCGTTCCCATGCATCATTATTCGAATAATACCATCGACAGTTCAGAGAGCTTGTGTGCTGGGAATGGCAAGTCTGGTTTTCAATTCCGTACAGAATATAGAATTTCTTCCCTTTGCACAACAAAAGGCAATCATTCCAATTGTGTTCCACACAATGGAAGCACGGAGAAAGGGACTGGAAGAGGGATGGAGGGAGGAGAAGGTGGTAGAGAGAGAGGGAAGAGAGAGTGATGAGTAAGAGAGCGAGAGAGGGAAGAGAGAGTGATGAGTAAGAGAGCGAGAGAGGGAAGAGAGAGGGAAGAGAGAGGGAAGAGAGAGGGAAGAGAGAGGGAAGAGAGAGGGAAGAGAGAGGGAAGAGAGAGGGAAGAGAGAGTGATGAGTAAGAGAGCGAGAGAGGGAAGAGAGAGGGAAGAGAGAGGGAAGAGAGAGGGAAGAGAGAGGGAAGAGAGAGGGATGAGAGAGGGAAGAGAGAGGGAAGAGAGAGGGAAGAGAGAGGGAAGAGAGAGGGAAGAGAGAGGGAAGAGAGAGGGAAGAGAGAGGGAAGAGAGAGGGAAGAGAGAGGGAAGAGAGAGGGAAGAGAGAGGGAAGAGAGAGGGAAGAGAGAGGGAAGAGAGAGGGAAGAGAGAGGGAAGAGAGAGGGAAGAGAGAGGGATGAGAGAGGGAAGAGAGAGGGAAGAGAGAGGGAAGAGAGAGGGAAGAGAGAGGGATGAGTAAGAGAGATGAGAGAGGGAAAGAGAGGGGAAAGAGAGAGGGAAGAGAGAGGGAAGAGAGAGGGTAAGAGAGAGGGAAAGAGAGGGAGAGAGAGGTAAGAGGGAGAGAGAGGGAAGAGAGAGGAGAGATAGGGAGAGAGAGGGATGAGAGAGGGAAGAGAGAGGGAAGAGAGAGGGAAGAGAGAGGGAGGAGAGATGGAAGAGAGAGGGAAGAGAGAGGGAAGAGAGAGGGAAGAGAGAGGGAAGAGAGAGGGAAGAGAGAGGGAAGAGAGAGGAGCCGAGAGGGGAATGAGAGAGGGAAGAGAGAGGGAGAGAGAGAGCGAGAGAGGAAGAGAGAGGGAAGAGGACGAGGGAAGAGAGAGGGAGAGAGGAGAGGAAGAGAGAGGGGAAGAGAGAGGGAAGAGAGAGGGAGTAGAGAGGGAAAGAAGAGGGAGAGAGGGAAGAGAGAGGGAAGAGAGAGGGATGAGAGAGGGAAGAGAGGGGAGAGAGAGAGCGAGAGAGGGAACGGAGGGAAGAGAGAGGGAAGAGAGAGGGAAGAGAAGAGGGAAGAGAGAAGGGAAGAGAGAGGGAAGAGACGGAGGGAAGAGAGAGGGAAGAGAGAGGGAAGAGAGGGAAGAGAGAGGGAAGGAGAGAGGGAAGAGAGAGGGAAGAGAGAGGGAAGAGAGAGGGAAGAGAGAGGGAAGAGAAGGAGCGGGAAGAGAGAGGGAAGAGAGAGGGAAAGAGAGGGGAAGAGAGAGGGAAGAGAGAGGGAAGAGAGAGGGAAGAGCAGAGAGAGAAGAGAGAGGGAAGAGAGAGGGAAGAGAGAGGGAAGAGAGAGGGAGAAGAAGAGAGGGAAGAGAGAGGAAGAGAGAAGGGAAGAGAGAGGGAAGAGAGAGGGAAGAGAGAGGGAAGAGAGAGGGGAAGCGAGAGGGAAGAGAGAGGGAAGAGAGGAGGGAAGAGAGAGGGAAGAGAGAGGGAGAGAGAGGGAGAGAGAGGGAAAGAGAGAGGGAAGGGAAGAGAGGGAAGAGAGAGGGAGAGAGAGGGAAGAGAGAGGGAAGAGAGGGAAGAGAGAGGGAAGAGAGAGGGAAGAGAGAGGGAAGAGAGAGGGAAGAGAGAGGGAAGAGAGAGGGAAGGAGAGAGGGAAGAGAGAGGGAAGAAGAGGGAAGGAGAGAGGGAAGAGAGAGGGAAAGCCGAGAGGGAAGGAGAGAGGGCTGATTAGAGAGAGGGAGGAGAGAGAGGGAAGAGAGGGAAGAGAGGAAGAGAGAGGGAAGAGAGAGGGAAGAGAGAGGGAAGAGAGAGGGATGAAGAGGGAAGAGAGAGGGAGAAGAGGAGAGAGAGGGAGAGAGGGAAAGAGAGAGGGAAGAGAGAGGGATGAGAGAAGGGGAAGAAGAGGGGAAGAGAAGGGAAGAGAGAGGGAAGAGAGGAGGGAAGAGAGAGGGAGGAGTGAGGGAGAGAGAGGGAGAGAGAGGGAAGCAGAGAGGGGAAGAGAGAGGGAGAGAGAGGGAAGAGAGAGGGATGAGAGAGGGAAGAGAGAGGGAGAGAGGAGGGAAGAGAGAGGGAAGAGAGAGGGAAGAGAGAGGGAAGCAGAGAGAGGAAAGAGAGGGATGAAGAGAGGGAAGAGAGAGGGAAGAGAGAGGAAGAGAGAGGGAGGAGAGGGAAGAGAGAGGAAGAGAGAGGGAAGAGAGAGGGATAGTGCTGAGCAATTAAGATGCATTTAGATTATTCATCAGGTTTTTAGACAACTAATTGACCGATATCGGTTCAATTATTCATCAGGTTTTTAGACAACTAATTGACCGATATCGGTTCAATTATTCATCAGGTTTTTAGACAACTAATTGACCGATATCGGTTCAATTATTCAAATTCCTTTTTTTTTTTTACATACACAGTTTCTCTAGAGATACATCAGATCAAGCCCGAACAGTGTGATGTAGTAGGGAGTTTGTAGTTTCCAACAAGCCAATATTCTACACTGTTTAACACAGAAAACGTGGTAATTAACTACAATGACAATAATCCATTGCGCGCGCCCGCTAACTTGTCCGGTCTGTGTGGAGTAGACATGGAGACAGAGAGGTGAGAGAATGCGTGATGGGAGAGAGATAGAAAGCAGTTGCTTTGCAAGATGTCTCTACCTGAAAATACATAATCTAAGTGATTTGATAGTTGATATTCAGCAATCATAAAATTGTGCCTTTATTTACTATGAAGAGCTACTAAAATAGTGATTTTGTCAGATAGCATAGGAAGCAGCTCTATAAAGCTGAGATGATAAATAATAAAGTAATCAAATAAAATGGTTGATAAGTGATAAGCAGTAATGGGCAGTCTCTACCATCATGCATGCTAGCAGATACGTAACTATAGACCTCCAGTCATTGCGCTAATGCTAGTTAGCATTGGCTTGCGAAACTGAATCAAATTTCCTTCATACTGGACACAGAGACATAATGGTATCTACTGAGTTCATCTGACTCTGGGGAAGTAGATAACGGGCATCATTGCCAAAATCCCGAAGTATCCCTTTAATTGTTTTAATCTGTGTTGTTCCATCATTCAACCCACATAATGCAACGTGCATTTCATGTTTTTTTTAAAGAATCAAAACCAAAAAAACTTGATTATTTTTCAATAATCGAACCCGAAACCGAAACGACCTCAAAAAGCACTAATCGCTCAGAAAAGGGAGAAAGTTATCTGCCTTTCCCAGTCTTCGTCTTTTTGGTTCCTCTCTCTGAATGATAGATTAGAGATGAGAAGTGTAGTTTGCCATGCAGGGGGCAAAGGCAAGCAGTATACTGCTGTAGCTACGAGGTCAGCTCAGTATTGGCAAGATCAGCATTTAATACTGCATATTTAAATGAAACTTCCTTATAATACCTTTTAAAATTCTAAGTATAAATCTTGTTAATTAGTAGCCAGACCTTTGCTGAAGGTCGTTGGATGATCTGTATTCCATGTCTTATTCTACAGTGTGATAAACAGCTAACTATCTATAGTGCAGTGAAGTGCTGTGTTTTCATTCAATATCTTTGTACCCCAGCTGTTATTGTGCTCCTGAACACTGAAGCCTTCCAACCTAGGTTTACTAGGGATGGATTCACTTGGTTGAAAAGTGCAACTCAACTCAATGACAATGCTTGAGGGAATACTAATAGGCTATATTTTCCACCTAAAGTGTAAGGTTGGTGGTGAAGATTCTGAAAAACCCTCGGACTGAATCAAAGAGCAGATGTTGACCTTTTTCCTGGAGATTACAAGTCATCAGATCCCTGCCAAACGCCTCTAATGAGAAAGCCTGTTCACCGCTCACGTTCAGTCATAAAAAATCTATTAAGACTAAACATGGGATTCTATTCCCTCCGTTCATGCTCTGAGCCCTTGGTGTGAAGAAGCTTTGAAATTCAAAGAGTGGGATCCGACCCAGAACACAATTCAGTAGCCTGCGATGCCATGCTGCCTGCCAGCCTCCGATGCCATGCTGCCTGTCAGACTCCTTTCATCTTCTAATGCATTCACATGGGAGCTAGCTCTCAGCTAGCTAGAGGAGGCCTCTTCAGGGATACAAATTTGTGCATAGTTCACAAGTTCATTTATTTTATTTCACAGACTGGTTGTGGCATTTGGAGAAGTCTTATCAGGAGCCAAGAACACGCGAGTCTAAAGTTTTGAAATGTTCCCCATCAGAGATCCCCTTCCCTGGGGGATAGAGAGAGAGGAAAAGGTAGGGCCTGGCTCTATTTCCATAAACTGGCAGTCTCTATCAAAAGGATGAGACTAAGTAGGCCCAATAAATTCCTCAGAGAGAGAGGGGGGTGGGACAGAGAGAGAGAGTGGTAGTCCCATCCACCAAACTACCAAGTGTGAAACAGGGAAGGGGGTATGCTAATTTGGTAGAGAGCATACTCACTCTAACTCACTCTATTAAATTAATCAAAACAGGAACATTTTAAATTTGGCTAGAAATTCAAAAGGAAATTATCTCAACAGAGAAATATCTTCTTGTGTGCTACCTATATCCCCCCCCCCCCCCCCACCCCAGTAGAATCCGCATACATTAATGTAGACAGCTTCTCCATTCTGGAGGGGGAAATCTATAATTTCCAGGTCCAGGGACATGTACAGTCCTAGTCATGGCGACCTAAATGCCATAACTGGACAAGAACCTGACATCCTCAGCACACAGGGGGACAAACACCTACCTGGGGATGACAGCATCCCCCCCCCCCCCCAATATGCCCCTCTAGGCACAACTATGACAACATAAACAACAGAAATGGGTCCCAACTCCTGCAGCTCTGTCGCACGCTGGGTATGTACATTGTCAACGGTAGGCTTCGATGGGACTCCAATGGTAGGTACTCCTATTGCTCATCTCTTGGCAGTAGTACTGTAAACTACTTTATCACTGACCTCAACCCAGAGTCTCCCAGAGTGTTCACAGTCAGCCCACCGACACCCCATCAGATCACAGCAAAATCACAGTCTACTTGAACATAGCAATACTCAATCGCAAAGCATCAAAGCCAAATTAACTGAATGAAATTAAGAAATAATATAGATGGAAGGAAAGTAGTGTGGAAACCTACCAAAAAACTATTAGGCAACAACAAATTCAATTGCTTTTTTGACAACTTCCTGGACAAAACGTTCCACTGTAATAGTGAAGGCGTAAACTTGGCAGTAGAAAACGTGAACAGTATATTTGACCTCTCAGCTTCCCTATCAAATAAAAAAAATTCAAACAGAAAACCAAAGAAAATGAACAACAATGACAAATGGTTTGATGAAGAATGCCACAGCCTAAGAAAGAAATTGAGAAACCTATCCAACCTAAAACAGAAACACCCAGCAAACCTGAGCCTACTATGGTGAATCACTAAAACAATACATAATAACCTACGTAAAAAGAAGCCCGTCAGAAATCAGCTCAATGTAATTGACGAATCCATAGACTGTAACCACTTCTGGGAATATTGGACAACACTAAACCAACAACAACATGAAGAGTTATCTATCCAAAACTGAGATGTCTGGGTAAAAACACTTCTCCAATCGTTTTTACTCTTTAACAAAGTACAAACAGCAAAATCATGTACATGATCAAATACAAATCTTAGAATCAACTATTACAGACGACCAGAACCCACTGGATGCTCCAATTACATTAAATGAACTACAGGACAATATACAAACCCTCCAACCGAAAATGGTCTGTGGGGTTGATGGTATCCTCAATGAAATGATAAAATATACAGACCACAAATTTAAATTGGCTGTACTTCAACTCTTTAACATCATCCTTAGCTCTGGCATATTCCCCAATATTTGGAACCAAGGACTGATCAATCTAATCCACAAAAGTGGAGACAAATTTGACCCCAATAACTACCGTGGGATATGCGTCAACAACAACCTTGGGAAAATCCTCTACATTATCATTAACATCAGACTAGTTAATTTCAACAGTGAAAGTACTGAGCAAATGTCAAATTGGCTTTTTACCAAATGTGACCTGATTCAGGAAACTAGACGTATGTAGCGACTTCACAGGACAGCTGTTTGAACGAAAAAAAAAGTTTTGCGCAGAAATGCCTTCTCGAACATGTGAACTTTCATGTGCCTTAATATCAAACTTGTATGCCATCTGTAAATACGAATAAAATAGTTAAATCAGCTTAGTTGGGTTAGCCACAGAAAAAATGAGTAAGCTTCCCGCTAGCCATGATTGGCTGAGATAATGAGTGGGCTAGACATGCAGAGAGAATAATAGCTAAGGAGATGGAGTAAACACCAGCCTGGATTACATCGGCAACATGACTACACATTATCTAATTAGTTACCTGTAAACTTGATCCAAACATTTCAAACAACTTTCCTAATCCAACTTTTGGTATTTTTAAGCGTAAATAATCAATCAAATTTAAGACGGAATAAACTGTGTTCAATACCGGAGGAAAACAAAGTGGAGCGTGCTTTCAGGTCACGCTCCAACAAACAAACCAAAACAAAGGCAAAGTCTTCTCATGCTTTGTTGATTTCAAAAAAGCTTTTGACTCTGCTATACAAATTGATAAAAAGTGGTGTTGGCAGAAAAAAATATGACATTATAAAATCCATGTACACAAACAACAAGTGTGTGGTTAAAATGGGCAAAAAACACACACATTTCTTTCCACGGGGCCATGGGATGAGACAGGGATGCAGCTTAAGCCCCACCCTCTTCAACATATACATCAACAATTTGGTGAGGGCACTAGAACAGTCTGCGGCACCCGGCAACACTGTACTAGAATCTGAAGTCAAATGTCTACTGTTTGCGGATGATCTGGTGCTACTGTCACCAACCAAGGAGGGCCTACATTAGCATCTAGATCTGCACACAGAGTCTGTCCGACTTGGGCCCTGACTGTAAATCTCAGCAAGACAAAAATAACGGTGTTCCAAAAAAGGTCCAGTCGCCAGGACCACAAATACAAATTCCATCTAGACACCATTGTCTGAGAGCACACAAAAAACAATACATACCTCCCACACCTTGGGGAGGCAGGTAGCCTAGTGGTTGGAGCATTGGAGTAGTAACCGGAAGGTTGCAAGATCGAATCCCTGAGCTGACAAGGTAAAAATCTGTCATTTTGCCCATGAACATGGCAGTTAACCCACTGTTCCTAGGCTGTAATTGTAAATAAGAATTTGTTCTTAACTTCTTCGATATAGGGGGCACTCCTTTAATTTTTGGATAAAAAAACGTTCCCGTTTTAAACAAGATATTTTGTCACAAAAAGATGCTCGACTATGCATATAATTGACAGCTTTGGAAAGAAAACACTCTGACGTTTCCAAAACTGCAAAGATATTATCTGTGAGTGCCACAGAACTGATGCTACAGGCGAAACCAAGATGAAATTTCAAACAGGAAATGCCCCAGATTTTGAAGGCGCTGTGTTCCAATGTCTCCTTATATGGCTGTGAATGCGCAAGGAATGAGACTACACTTTCTGTCGTTTCCCCAAGGTGTCTGCAGCATTGTGACGTATTTGTAGGCATATCATTGGAAGATTGACCATAAGAGACTACATTTACCAGGTGCTCACTTGGTGTTTTCCGTTGCAATTATTGCGTAATCTCCAGCTGCGTGCATTTTTCCATTTGCTTCAGAGGAGAAACCCAACTGCCACGAAGACTTATCATCGAATAGATATGTGAAAAACATTGATTCTAAACAACGTTTGCCATGTTTCTGTCGATATTATGGAGTTAATTTGTAAAAAAGTTTGGCGTTGTAATGAATGAATTTTCGGGGTTTTTTCTTAGCCAAACGTGATGAACAAAACGGAGCGATTTCTCCTACACAAATAATATTTTTTGAAAAACTGAACATTTGCTATCTAACTGAGAGTCTCCTCATTGAAAACATCTGAAGTTCTTCAAAGGTAAATGATTTTATTTGAATGCTTTTCTTGTTTTTGTGAAAATGTTGCCTGCTGAATGCTAGGCTTAATGCTATGCTAGCTATCAATACTCTTATACAAATGCTTGTGTAGCTATGGTTGAAAAGCATATTTTGAAAATCTGAGATGACAGTGTTGTTAACAAAAGGCCAAGCTTGTGAGCCAATATATTTATTTCATTTCATTAGCGATTTTCATGAAGTTAACGTTGCGTTATGCTAATGAGCTTGAGGCTATGATTATGCTCCCTGATACGGGATTGCTCGACGCAAGAAGTTAACTGACTTGCCTAGTTAAATAAAGGTAAAATAAAAAACAGGGAACTTCTACAAAGCTGAGAGACAAAGCAAGAAGGGCCTTCTATGCCATCAAAAGGAACATAAAATTTGACATACCAATTAGGGTCTGGCTAAAAATACTTGAATCAGTTATTGAACCCATTTCCCTTTGTGGTTGTGGGGTCTGGGGTCCACTCACCAACCAAGAATTCACAAAATGGACAAACGCCAAATTGAGAATGCATACAGAATTGTGCAAAAATATTCTCTGTGTACAACATAAAACACCAAATAATGCATGCAGAGCAGAATTAGGCCAACACCTGCTAATTATCAAAATCCAGAAAAGAGACGTTAAATTCTACAACTACCTAAAAGGAAGTGATTCCAAAACTTTCCATAACAAAGCCATCACCTACAGAGAGATTAACCTGGAGAAAAGTCCCTTAAGCAAGCTGGTGCTGGGGTTCTGTTCACAAACACAAACAGACCCCACAGAGCCCCAGGACAGCAACACAATTAGACCCAACCAAATCATGAGAAAACAAAAACATATTTAGTTGACACATTGGAAAGAATTAACAATGTAACAATTAGCAGAGAGACAGAAACAGACTGACGAAACCACTGACGAGAGAGAGATGAGTTGCACCATGCCAGTCCTTCATTCTGTTAACAGTCTCTCATGGGAAGGCTTGTCACACAACCATAGGACGTTGTTTCAGTTTGAGATGGATTTCTGTTTCCAACATAAGTGGATATGCCAAATTCCTGAGGTTGCTAAACAGCCTTAAGCGGCAGTAGCAGCCAAGAGATGTGATGTTTCAGCGCTGACAACCACATAGATCAGCTGTGTATTGCTTCTTCGTCAGTGCATTTGCATATGGTGCCGGGATGACTCAAAGATGACGAAAAACAAATATAAAGGAGGGACATTAGCATGAAAAACTACTCACATTTCAACCGATGCATAAAATATCTGCACTTACTATAATGAGCGACGATAAAAGTTGTCAAGCAGCGCGACGGAGGGAAGAGGAGAGGAGATCATCCTGATTGATGTTGCACACTAGAGTATTAAAGAGTGGTAGCCTCCCTAACAGAGAGAACATCGAGAAGTAGCCTCCCTAACAGAGAGAACATTGAGAGGTAGCCTCCCTAACAGAGAGAACATTGAGAGGTAGCCTCCCTAAAAGAGAGAACATCGAGAAGTAGCCTCCCTAACAGAGAGAACATCGAGAGGTAGCCTCCCTAACAGAGAGAACATTGAGAGGTAGCCTCCCTAACAGAGATAACATAGAGAGGTAGCCTCCCTAACAGAGAGAACATTGAGAGGTAGCCTCAATAACAGAGATAACATAGAGAGGTAGCCTCCCTAACAGAGAGAACATCGAGAGGTAGCCTCCATAACAGAGATAACATCACAAGAGAGTGGTAGCCTCCCTAACAGAGATAACATCACATTAGAGAGAGGTAGCCTCCCTAACAGAGATAACATCACAAGAGAGTGGTAGCCTCCCTAACAGAGATAACATCACATTAGAGAGAGGTAGCCTCCCTAACAGAGATAACATCACAAGAGAGAGGTAGCCTCCCTAGCAGAGATAACATCACATTAGAGGGAGGTAGCCTCCCTCGCAGAGATAACATCACATTAGAGAGTGGTAGCCTCCCAAGCAGAGGTAACATCACAGCCTCCTCATTGCCTCCTCATTGCCCTCTCTTCCCTCCCATCCTCTCTCTCTCTCTCTCTCTCTCTCTCTCTCTCTCTCTCTCTCTCTCTCTCTCTCTCTCTCTCTCTCTCTCTCTCTCTCTCTCTCTCTCTCTCTCTCTCTCTCTCTCTCTCTCTCTCTCTCTCTCTCTCTCTCTCTGGCTAAGACAAAAGGGAATGTATTTTCCTACCATGCTGTGTGAGAAATAGCTCTACTGGTTTCAAACGGACCACAGCAAAAGGACAATGAGGCCTGTCAAATTACTCTCATCTGGACAATGATAAGAGGCCTGTCAACTAACTGCCATTTGGACAATGATAAGAGGCCTGTCAACTAACTGTCACTTCCCCACTCTGCCCACACTCTCCACATCTCACACCACTGTAGGGAGGATACTGTAGAGAGGGTACTGTAGGGATGATACTGTAGAGAGGGTACTGTAGGGAGGATACTGTAGAGAGGGTACTGTAGAGAGGATACTGTAGAGAGGGTACTGTAGAGAGGATACTGTAGGGAGGGCACTGTAGAGAGGATACTGTAGGGAGGGCACTGTAGAGAGGATACTGTAGGGAGGGCACTGTAGAGAGGATAATGTAGGGAGGGCACTGTAGAGAGGGTACTGTAGGGAGGGCACTGTAGAGAGGATACTGTAGGGAGGATACTGTAGAGAGGGTACTGTAGAGAGGATACTGTAGGGAGGGCACTGTAGAGAGGATACTGTAGGGAGGGCACTGTAGAGAGGGTACTGTAGGGAGGATACTGTAGAGAGGATACTGTAGGGAGGGCACTGTAGAGAGGATACTGTAGGGAGGGCACTGTAGAGAGGATACTGTAGAGAGGATACTGTAGGGAGGATACTGTAGAGAGGGTACTGTAGAGAGGATACTGTAGGGAGGGCACTGTAGAGAGGATACTGTAGGGAGGATACTGTAGGGAGGATACTGTAGGGAGGATACTGTAGAGAGGATACTGTAGAGAGGATACTGTAGGGAGGATACTGTAGAGAGGATACTGTAGGGAGGATACTGTAGAGAGGATACTGTAGGGAGGATACTGTAGAGAGGATACTGTAGAGAGGATACTGTAGAGAGGATACTGTAGGGATGATATTGTAGAGAGGATACTGTAGAGAGGATACTGTAGAGAGGATACTGTAGAGAGGATACTGTAGGGAGGATACTGTAGAGAGGATACTGTAGAGAGGATACTGTAGAGAGAATACTGTAGAGAGGGTACTGTAGGGAGGATACTGTAGAGAGGGCACTGTAGAGAGGGTACTGTAGGGAGGGCACTGTAGAGAGGGCACTGTAGAGAGGATACTGTAGAGAGGATACTGTAGAGAGGATACTGTAGAGAGGATACTGTAGAGAGGATACTGTAGAGAGGATACTGTAGGGAGGATACTGTAGAGAGGATACTGTAGAGAGGATACTGTAGAGAGGATACTGTAGAGAGGGTACTGTAGGGAGGATACTGTAGAGAGGGCACTGTAGGGAGGATACTGTAGAGAGGGCACTGTAGAGAGGGTACTGTAGGGAGGGCACTGTAGAGAGGGCACTGTAGAGAGGGCACTGTAGAGAGGGCACTGTAGAGAGGGTACTGTAGGGAGGGCACTGTAGAGAGGTATCCCATTGTAGGTGGGAAACTGAGGTACATAGCTGAGATATGTAAGCAAGTTGTTTTTAACGACCTGAACATATTTGAGTAAATAAACACTATGAAGTACTGATATTAGTACTTTAATATTTTTTTGTGTAACTGACAATAATTTAGTCTGTTATGAAGAGCTTTGAAACAGTGCTCCTCTCATCTCGTCCCCTGCAAAGTATAACACACTCTTCCTGAGAATGTCTCTCCTGACCTGTGGTGGGTGATAAAGCAGGACCAGCCTCTCTCCAGCTCTGAGCTCTGAGGGAAAAACCTGACATACAGTACTAGTCAAAAGTTTGGACACATCTACTCATTCAAGGGTTTTTATTTATTTGTACTATTTTCTACACTGTATAATAGTAGTGAAGACCTCAAAACTATGAAATAACAAAAATTGAATCGTGTAGTAACCAAAGAAGTGTTAAACAAATCTAAATATATTTTATATTTGAGATTCTTCAAAGTAGCCACCCTTTGCCTTGATGGCGGGGTGGCAGGGTAGCCTGGTGGCTAGAGCGTTGGACTAGTAACCGGAAGTTTGCAAGTTCAAATCCCCAAGCTGACAAGGTACAAATCTGTCGTTCTGCCCCTGAACAGGCAGTTAACCCACTGTTCCTTGGCCGTCATTGAATATAAGAATTTGTTCTTAACTGACTTGCCTAGTTAAATAAAGGTTTTTTAAAAAATGCAGCTTTGCACACTCTTGTCATTCTCTCAACCAGCTTCACCTGGAATACTTTTTGAAAAGTCTTGAAGAAGTTCCCACATATGCTAAGCACTTGTTGGCTGCTTTCCCTTCACTCTGCTGTTCAACTCATCCCAAAGCATCTCAATTGGGTTAAGGTCAGGTATTTGTTGAGGCCAGGTCCTCTGATGCAGCACTCCATCTCTCTCCTTCTTGGTCAAATAGCCCTTACACAGCCTGGAGGTGTGTTGGGTCACTGTCCTGCTGAAAAAGTAATAGTCCCACTAAGCGCAAACCAGATGGGGCGGCGTATCACTGCAGAATGCTCTGGTAGCCATGCTGGTTAAGTGTGCCTTCAATTCTAAATAAATCACTGACAGTGTCACCAGCAAACATGTCACCAACAACATCACGCCTCCTTCTCCTTGCTTCACGGTGGAAACCACACATGCGGAGATCTTCTGTTCACTTACTCTGCGTCTCACAAAGACACAGCGGTTGGAACCAAAAATCTCAAATTTGGACGCATCAGACCAAAGGACAGATTTACACCGGTCTAATGTCCATTGCTCGTGTTTCTCGGCCGAAGCAAGACTCCTCTTATTATTAGTGTCCTTTAGTAGAGATTTCTTTGCAGCAATTCGACCGTGAAGATGATTCAAGCAGTCTCCACTGAACAGTTGACGTTGAGCTGTAGCTGTTACTTGAAGTCTGTGAAGCATTTATTTGGGCTGCAATTTTTGAGGTTGGTAACTCTAATGAACTTATCCTCTGCAGCAGAGGTAACTCCATTCCTGTGGCGGTCCTCATGAGAACCTGTTTCATCATAGTGCTTGATGGTTTTTGCGACTGCACTTGGAGAAACTTTCAAAGTTCTTGAAATGGTTCGTATTGACTGACCTTCATGTCTTAAGGTAATGATGGCCTGTCGTTTCTCTTTGCTCATTTGAGCGGTTCTTGCCATAATATGGACTTGGTCTGTACATCATCCCCTCCCCAATTGATTGGTTCAAACGCATTAAGAAGGAAAGAAATTCCACAAATAAATTTTTAACAAGACACACCTGTTAATTGAAATGCATTCCATGTGACTACCTCGTGAAGCTGGTTGAGAGAATGCCAAGAGTGTGCAAAGCTGTCATCAAGGCAAAGGGAGGCTACTTTGAGGAATCTGAAATATAAAATATATTTTGATTTGATTAACACTTTTTTGGTTACTACATGATTCCATATGTGTTATTTCAGAGTTCTGATGTCTTCACTATTATTCTACAATGTAGAAAACAGTCCAAATAAAGAAAAACCCTTGAATGAGTAGATGTGTCCAAGCCTTTGACTGGTACTGTATGTTTACCTGCGTTAGAGAGGAAACACGGGTGGCAGTTCGCTAGATCTGCAGCTACGCAATTAACACGTTCCCCATTTTTCACTATCACACACTTCTCCCTCAATCCCAACATAATATCTCCTCCCTCTCCGTATTCAGCTGAGAACGCACCACCTGAGAGCGACAAAGAGGGAGATGTCTACCGGTCTCTTCTCTCTAAGTGGGCTCCCGAGTGGGGCAGTTGTCTAAAGCACTGTTTGTCAGTGCTAGAAGCGTCACTACAGACACCCTGGATCGAATCCAGGTTGTATCACAATCAGCCGTGATTGTGAGTCCCATAGGGTGGTGCACAATTGGCCCAGCGTGGTCTGGGTTTGGCCCGGCGTGGTCTGGGTTTGGCCCGGCGTGGTCTGGGTTTGGCCCGGCGTGGTCGGTTTGGCCCGCCGTGGTCTGGGTTTGGCCCGGCGTGGTCTGGGTTTGGCCCGGTGTAGGCGTTCAGTGTAAATAAAATGTGTTCTAAACTGACTTGCGCGTTAGAGGAATCTTGCCCATAGTCCTAGCTGATAATGAGTGCTCTGGCCCCATTGATCACTGAAGGATCACATTAACATGCCACTCACTGGGTATTTTCCACAGCGCTCATCTGGCAGGTCAGTGACAACACCACCCAGCATCTTTGGAGACTATGCTGTCTATGGAGGCAGAGGAGGAGGAAGAAGGTGACTGATTGGGTTGACATTTAGAGAGTGTGTCATATAAATGAACAAAGAAGGGATCTCTGTGGTTTGACATCGTAGGAGGCTCTTCCTGTTTGTTGTTTACAGTATGTCTTTGTCTCCTTGACGACACTAGCGAAGCTTTTAAGATTCTTGGGGGAGGATGTTTTGGTCTGAAGCGTCTGGTTTCTTAATCATGCACTCTGATGGTTCTGTATGTCGTTATTCTATCAAATCTGAGTCATTCCAAATCTGATTCATTCCAAATCTGATTCAACTGCATCTTGGAGATGAGTGTTTTAACGACAGTGGAAGTTTTTGGGCAATGGTGGAATCATCATAATTCTCAGAATAAAAACGAAGAAAGATTTAGAAGAAAACTATTTGTCAATATGACACAACACAACTCTAGGAATGTAGAAAATGTCCTTTGGCAGTATTCCTTTCACCTGCACCTCTATCCCTCTTGTTGCTCTGAAAAGGCATTTTCCCATTTTTTTTCTTACTTAATTAATGTTCTTGTTAATGTTTTTAACTTATGATACTGAAAAATCAACTTCTAGTCTGGGTAAAAGGAGAGTAGTGAATGTACTCATATACTATAAGTTGTAGACTATATATTTTGTGAATTCACAGTAAGCTATAAAAATTAAGAGAGTTGCACACTCTATATATAAACTCCCAGTCATTTTTGAGGGTAAATCACCAACATTTCGGCATCACCATGCTTTCATCAGGGCAATGGCATAATTGCTTGCACCAAGTTATGTAGACAAACAGTGCAATTAGTGCAACTAATGACAACAGTGGTGTGTCATAATTATTAAGTTGATTAGAATGACTTGAGTGAAACTGTTAAAAGAACAACCGTTTATAGCACATTGAATATATTAGGCTATTGTTATCATATGGAGACATAATTCAATATTGTACATAATATTAGCATCAACATACATTATTGTTTAATTCAATTTCACATTGTTTTTCATTTCATTTCTTTGATACATGTCATTTTTTTGGGTTCAACCATAATGCATAATAAGCATCATCATATCGGGAGAATCCTGACACCAGTAGGGGTTCCTTGTAGAGATGCTTGATTGTTTTGTCTAATTGCAGAAGATGATTGATGATGTGATTTTTGAGGATTGCTTTCATTTTCTCCAAACACTTTGTGTACTTGGTACAAAAGACTGTTGCGTTGTTTTTCTTCTTTGGTTGAAAATTCACAGTAAACACAACAATATGAATTAAAACTGTCCACATCCAGATTTACTTCTTCCACTGTACTGACTGGTATCATCATATACACCAAAAACCCATCATCCATTGCCATGAAAACCAATTTGAGTCCATCACCAACTGGAATCACCAACTAGAATTAACGCTGGGCTTGACGATGTAATTAGGTAATACATAAATAAACTATGTGGGCGTGTAGTCTTTTGTCTAAAGTAATGACTTGGCTGAATGTTGAATCATCCTCACTGACTGGCATATGGAAGTGGAAATGAAACTGACTGTCTTCAACCAATCAAAGTCTTCAAGTTGAATTTGAATGCTTTGTCGAATTTGCATGCATAGCTAGCTGTCAATCCATCTGCTCTCTGGACTGTAACGGAAAATTTCAATCAATCAAGGTGGAATGTAGTTTTAATTTCTTCCCGTAACTGAAATGGCAATTTCAATCTGGCTACTGAGTGCTAAGCTTTGTATTCCCTATGGCCCTCCTAGCTTGGCTAAATATATGTGACACGTCTGAAAGACTCCGGTATAATGTGACAGTGATGTACTGTACTGATTGTGTTCAGGACAGTCACTGAATAAGGAAAAAGGCTAGTCAATACATAAAGTCCTGTACTTGTGACAGGCTTTGTATTATTTTCTACTTTAGGTCACAGTCATGAATACAGTTTGTTATGGGGAGACTTGCAAATGCATTGCATCACCACTACTGTAGGAAGCAGAAAGACTAGAGCAGCTCTGATTTGCTCTGTGTTCAGGAGATATCTTACAAAAAAGTTTATTCGAATTTCTGGGGACTTGAAGATCAGCTCAAACTGAATTGTAGATGTATCTTGGATCATAGTAGCTACATCAACCGAAAATGTCTACTGCAATAGCATAGCTGAATGTTACCATTCACGGAATACAAACATACATTTAAAAAATCTATTTGATAAATAAAGGCTCTATGTAGGGAATGGGGTTCGCTTTCGGAGACAGTGCAGGACAAAACAACAAAAGCAAAGGAATTCAAAGGAGGCATCTTGGTCGTCCAGACAGATGGCGTTGGAGAAAGGAGTGTCCCACTAGGCACAGACGTCAGTTCAACCTCCACATTTGGTTGAGTTTTCTAACTAAAGTGAATATAACCTGAAATCAACAAAAACATTTTTGGATTTAGGTTAAAAGTTAAGGTGAAAAAAATACAAAGTTCCCTTACGTTCCACGTCCATTCAATGTCATCACATATATTTTGGGTTGAAAAGACATGGAAACAACGTTAATTCAACCTGATTTTGGACAGTGTTGTCTGTATCTCATGAAAGATAAAGTCCGGAAGGAGAGAGAACGGCAGAGAGAGGCGGAGAGAGAGGCGGAGTCAGGGCCAGCACGTCTCTAGACTACTGAACAGATGGCTATTCACCCCTCAGAGAGAGGAGGAGAGAGAGGAGGAGTCAGGGCCAGCACGTCCCTAGACTACTGAACAGATGGCTATTCACCCCTCAGAGACAGGAGGAGAGAGAGGAGGAGAGAGAGGAGGAGAGAGAGGCGGAGAGAGAGGGGGAGAGAGAGGCGGAGAGAGAGGAGGAGTCAGGGCCAGCACGTCCCTAGACTACTGAACAGATGGCTATTCACCCCTCAGAGACAGGAGGAGAGAGAGGAGGAGAGAGAGGAGGAGAGAGAGAGAGGCGGAGAGAGAGAGGAGGAGAGAGAGGCGTAGAGAGAGGAGGAGAGAGAGGCGGAGAGAGAGGAGGAGAGAGAGGCGGAGAGAGAGGTGGAGAGAGAGGCGGAGAGAGAGGAGGAGAGAGAGAGAGGAGTAGAGAGAGGCGGAGAGAGATTAGGAGAGAGAGGAGGAGAGAGAGGAGGAGAGAGAGAAAGGAGTAGAGAGAGGCGGAGAGAGATTAGGAGAGAGAGGAGGAGAGAGAGGCGGAGAGAGTGGCAGAGAGAGAGGCGGAGAGAGAGGCGGAGAGAGAGGCGAAGAGAGAGGAGGAGAGAGAGGCGGAGAGAGAGAGAGGAGTAGAGAGGGGCGGAGAGAGATGAGAAGAGAGAGGAGGAGAGAGAGGAGGAGAGAGAGGCGGAGAGAGAGGCAGAGAGAGAGGCGGAGAGAGAGGAGGAGAGAGAGGAAGAGAGAGAGGCGGAGAGAGAGGAGAGAGAGGCGGAGAGAGATGAGGAGAGAGAGGAGGAGAGAGAGGAGGAGAGACAGGCAGAGAGAGAGGAGGAGATAGAGGTGGAGAGAGAGGCGGAGAGAGAGGAGGAGAGAGAGGCGGAGAGAGAGAGAGGAGGAGAGAGAGGCGGAGAGAGATGAGGAGAGAGAGGAGGAGCGAGAGGCGGAGTCAGGGCCAGCACGTCTCTAGACTACTGAACAGATGGCTATTCACCCCTCAGACTACATCTGTCCTGTCTTCTTCACACATCTACAAGAAGAGGAAGGCTTTTAATTTGCCAAGCAAGTGGCAAATTGTTCAGTATTTTCAGATGTATTTTCAAAACTCACTTGTAATGCCCCCTATCTTGTGTTCAGAACCTTTTGATTGTGAATTCATTCATCTTTCACCCTCAAGTCAGTCATGCAAGATCTACATTTTCCGTGAAATACCATGAGAATATTTCAGCCTAGTCCCCAATACATCAGATAACTGATCGGCTCACCACACCGTGCTACTTTTTTTACAGTAGCCAACTGCTTCACGTCAGCCCAATCTCTGAGGATTTATTCTACGTATGTACTGTATAAGGATAATGAAACTGGAGGACACACTTCTCAACATAAAATGTATTATACATGTCAAGTTATAGTCAAATTCGTTATGGACAATTATATTCACCACCTGTTCTTTCTATTCAGTACTTTGAAATGTTTGGAAATGTCTATATTGTATTTTTGCTATTGGATTAAATAGTAGTTAAAGTGACTACATACTTGTGAAAGTGTACCACATACTTGTGAAAGTGTACCACATACTTGTGAAAGTGTACCACATACTTGTGAAAGTGTACCACATACTTGTGAAAGTGTACCACATACTTGTGAAAGTGTACCACATACTTGTGAAAGTGTACCACATACTTGTGAAGTGTACCACATACTTGTGAAAATGTAGAACATATTTGTGAAAATATAGTAAGTACTTGTGAAAATGTAGCAGATACTTGTGAAAATATAGTAAGTACTTGTGAAAATATAGTAAGTACTTGTGAAAATATAATAGGTACTTGTGAAAATGTAACACATGCTTCTGAAAATGTAGAGCATATTTGTGAAAATATAGTAGGTACTTGTGAAAATGTAGAACATATTTGTGAGAATATAGTAAGTACTTGTGAAAATGTAGAACATATTTGTGAGAATATAGTAAGTACTTGTGAAAATATAATAGATACTTGTGAAAATGTAGCACAAACTTGTGAAAATTGCTCCAAAGTTGTATAGACTGTAAGAAAGAGCTGAAACAAGAATCCAACAGTAGAAGGCAACTCGGGACACGCAGTGAGAACAGACACGCAGTGTGTGTGTGTGTGTGTGTGTGTGTGTGTGTGTGTGTGTGTGTGTGTGTGTGTGTGTGTGTGTGTGTGTGTGATCGTGCGGGGCGCAAAACCACAAATCAGACTGTTTGACAAGAGAATCAGTGTCTCTGAGGAAAGCTATTCTACAGTTTAACCATCACCATTCTCTCTATATTTCACACACACACACACACACACACACACACACACACACACACACACACACACACACACACACACACACACACACACACACACACACACTTTGTACAAGCGTAAGACAAGAGGAAGACATGCGTGAACTCCGTTGTGGTGGACCCAGTGTTGTGGTGGTTCCGGTGTTGTGGATCCGGTGTTGTGGACCTGGTGTTGTGGTGGACCCAGTGTTGTGGGGGACCCAGTGTTGTGGTGGACCCAGTGTTGTGGTGAACCCGGTGTTGTGGTGAACCCGGTGTTGTGGTGAACCCAGTGTTGTGGACCAGTGTTGTGGTGAACCCAGTGTTGTGGTGGACCCTGGCAGGCACACACACACACACACACATACACACACACATTCACACACACTCACTCACTCACACACACACGCTCACGCACACACTCACACTGCCTGTAATTAGCAACTAAACACACACACACCTACACACACACACACTCACACACACTCACACATACACATACAAACACTCACACTGCCTGTAATTAACTTCTAAACACGCACACATATATATATATATACACACACACACACACACACACAAACTCACACATACACATACTCACACGCACTGTAATTAACTAGCCAAACAGACGGCAGCTTATTCAACATCAAATAGATCACGATTCACAGTTTGGTTCTGACTAACTCAGGAATTATGTTGTGGTCTTGGTTCAATAGCGTAACTCAGTAGTCTGTTCTAGCCTTTAGCCATGGCCCAGTACAAAATCAACTGTTTCCCTCCATTTTGGAGACGAATGTCCAGAGACCTGAAAGGGCAGGCTTGGGTAAAGCTAATCACTGATCTCTGCTCAGCGCAATATCCCCTGTTCGTTTTCTATACATTAGCGGGACGTTAATTGATATCGACCAATAACAGAGAGAGACAGAGTAAAAAAAGACACAACGGAAGAGAGAGAAAGAGGAGAGGGGTGTAAGAAGACCGAGGAAGAGACAGAAAGAGGAGAGGGGTGAAAGAAGACCGAGGAAGAGAGAGAAAGAGGAGAGGGGTGAAAGAAGACAGAGGAAGAGAGAGAAAGAGGAGAGGGGTGAAAGAAGACAGAGGAAGAGACAGAAAGAGGAGAGGGGTGAAAGAAGACCGAGGAGGAGAGCGAAAGAGGAGAGGGGTGTAAGAAGACCCGAGAAAGAGGGGAGGGGTGAAAGAAGACCGAGGAAGAGAGAGAAAGAGGAGAGGGGTGAAAGAAGACCGAGGAAGAGAGAGAAAGAGGAGAGGGGTGTAAGAAGACCGAGGAAGAGACAGAAAGAGGAGAGGGGTGAAAGAAGACCGAGGAGGAGAGAGAAAGAGGAGAGGGGTGTAAGAAGACCGAGAAAGAGGAGAGGGGTGAAAGAAGACCGAGGAGGAGAGAGAAAGAGGAGAGGGGTGTAAGAAGACCGAGAAAGAGGAGAGGGGTGAAAGAAGACCGAGGAAGAGAGAGAAAGAGGAGAGGGGTGAAAGAAGACCGAGGAAGAGAGAGAAAGAGGAGAGGGGTGTAAGAAGACAGAGGAAGAGAGAGAAAGAGGAGAGGGGTGAAAGAAGACCGAGGAAGAGAGAGAAAGAAGAGAGGGGTGAAAGAAGACAGAGGAAGAGAGAGAAAGAGGAGAGGGGTGAAAGAAGACAGAGGAAGAGAGAGAAAGAGGAGAGGGGTGAAAGAAGACAGAGGAAGAGAGAGAAAGAGGAGAGGGGTGAAGAAGACCGAGGAAGAGACAGAAAGAGGAGAGGGGTGAAAGAAGACCGAGGAGGAGAGAGAAAGAGGAGAGGGGTGTAAGAAGACCGAGAAAGAGGAGAGGGGTGAAAGAAGACCGAGGAAGAGAGAGAAAGAGGAGAGGGGTGAAAGAAGACAGAGGAAGAGAGAGAAAGAGGAGAGGGGTGAAAGAAGACTGAGAAATAGGAAAGGGGTGAAAGAAGACCGAGAAAGGGAGGGATATACAACCTAGATCTACTGTCACCAAACGTAGTTTGTTTGTGCATATTTTTGCAAGTTAGCCCAGGATATTCGTTTTTTTATTCTACGTGCTAAGATCCCAGTCTGGAAATGTGCTTGTTCTGCAGCGAAAAATATCGGACAACCCATTGTTACAAAACACAAATGTAACCGCAGAAATCTGGGATACTAAACCATACACCATACTGCCTCACAAACATACAGCTTGGGATGGAAGCAAACAGAGAATTGCCTGTGATGTTGGGAGAGAGAGACTAAAAACTAAAAAAGAATCCTAGATATATAATCTAGCAGTGATTCTCATAACTTATTTTCATGTGGGAACTACAAAGAGGAGAGAGAGAGAGAGAGAGAGAGAGAGAGAGAGAGAGAGAGAGAGAGAGAGAGAGAGAGAGAGAGAGGAAGAGAGAGAGAGAGAGAGAGAGAGAGAGAGACTGGATGAATACCATTGTGAACAGTCCTGCCTCGAGGGACCACAACACTCTGAGACACAAAAAAAGGAATTAATTTTATGTGAACAATAAAGGATTTTTCTCTCAATAGAACAACAGAAGTGAAGTAGAAATGCCCCTCTGTCTTGTCCCTCTCTCCATTCCTCTGCAGTTGGTTGGCCGAGCCAAACCATGAACACCTCTCGGTGAGGAAGAGAGATATTGATTTATTGGAGCATCACCTGATGCTGACCTGGTCCCATTCCAAGCCTCCATCCGTTCCTCCAGCCCAACAGAGAACAGGGTTTATGGGCAGGCAACAGACCAGACGTCAGCCAAACCCAAGGATAAATCTTTACTGTGTAAATCTGCAGAGCCGCACAGATTAAATCAATGACAGATTCCTCATCTGATGTAATTAATATGATGAACATGGAATCAGGAAGTTTTGACAGCGTGAAAATAGATTGTATGAATCTCCCAGTGTATAATAATTTATATAACTTCTCCTTTTGGCTCTACTGTACAGTCCAGTGCTGCTACCACCCAAAAAGACAGCTGCTACCACCCAAAAAGACTGCTGCTACCAACCAAAAGACTGCTGCTACCAACCAAAAAGACTGCTGCTACCAACCAAAAGACTGCTGCTACCAACCAAAAGACTGCTGCTACCAACCAAAAGACTTCTGCTACCAACCAAAAAGACTGCTGCTACCAACCAAAAGACTGCTGCTACCACCCAAAAAGACTGCTGCTACCAACCAAAAAGACTACTGATACCACCCAAAAAGACTGCTGATACCACCCAAAAGACTGCTGCTACCACCCAAAAAGACTGCTGCTACCAACCAAAAGACTGCTGCTACCAACCAAAAAGACTACTGATACCACCCAAAAAGACTGCTGATACCACCCAAAAAGACTACTGATACCACCCAAAAAGACTACTGATACCACCCAAAAAGACTGCTGATACTACCCAAAAAGACTACTGATACCACCCAAAAAGACTACTGATACCACCCAAAAAGACTACTGATACCACCCAAAAAGAGAGAGAGAGAGCGAGAGAGATAGAGAGAGAAATAGAGTCAGAGAGAGTGAAATAGAGGGAGACAGAGAGAGAGAGACAGAGAGAGAGAGACAAAAAGGGGGGGAAGAGAGATAGAAAGAGGGAGGAAAGCTGAAGAGAAGTATAGTACCAGAAGTATAGTACCAGAAATATAGTACCAGAAATATAGTACCAGAAATATAGTACCAGAAATATAGTACCAGAAATATAGTACCAGAAGTATAGTACCATTGTTGACTGTGTATGGAGGGATAGTGATTGGTGGATAAGAGGTTGGATATATTTGTATAGATAAGATTTGTAAGGGTAAGAGGTTAGATAGAGGTGGATAGAAAAGATTAAAGATTATATAGAGCAAGAAAAATAAGATCTAGAAAGTACTGTACCTTTGGGCTGGCCGCGTCCCAACGTGACAAACCCAGAGGAGATGAAGGTATGGAGGTCGTGACCTCCACTGCTGCGGACACTCTCCTTCCCGTAGTGGAGACCTGCAAGAGCCAATCACAGAGTCAGGATTCTTCCAAAGACTGCTTCAAGCAAAGCTGATTTTTCTACTGATTTAATATGTTTTTGGTTTAAAGCTCTTCTTCTCTTCTTCGGAACCACCACCAAACTTCAGAGACTATGTCATACATTAATTCTCACTATCACGGTTGCTATCAGAACAGTTGATCATTGTCCCATTAAACTACAAATGGAAGAAAACGAATCTTCAGATCCGGAAACAACTAAATATACAAACCTATTAAAAAGCTATAGATTTTATCGGGTCACAGGCAAGACCACTGTGAACCCATCATGCTTCCCTTACCAGAGGTTACCATAGCTTCGGATATCATGTCTTAGTTCTACCCTGCTGGGAACAGATATCATGTCTTAGTTCTACCCCGCTGGGAACAGATATCATGTCTTAGGTCTAACCCCGCTGGGAACAGATATCATGTCTTAGGTCTACCCTACTGCGAACAGATATCATGTCTTAGGTCTACCCCGCTGGGAACAGATATCATGTCTTAGGTCTACCCCGCTGGGAACAGATATCATGTCTTAGGTCTACCCCACTGGGAACAGATATCATGTCTTAGGTCTACCCTACTGCGAACAGATATCATGTCTTAGGTCTACCCCCGCTGGGAACAGATATCATGTCTTAGGTCTACCCCGCTGGGAACAGATATCATGTCTTAGGTCTACCCTACTGCGAACAGATATCATGTCTTAGGTCTACCCCGCTGGGAACAGATATCATGTCTTAGTTCTACCCTACTGCGAACAGATATCATGTCTTAGGTCTACCCCGCTGGGAACAGATATCATGTCTTAGGTCTACCCCGCTGGGAACAGATATCATGTCTTAGGTCTACCCCACTGCGAACAGATATCATGTCTTAGTTCTACCCCGCTGGGAACAGATATCATGTCTTAGGTCTACCCCGCTGGGAACAGATATCATGTCTTAGTTCTACCCTGCTGGGAACAGATATCATGTCTTAGGTCTACCCCACTGGCCACAGATATCATTTCTTAGATCTAACCCCACTGGGAACAGATATCGTGTCTTAGATCTACCCCACTGGGAACAGATACCGTGTTGCAAGGACACACAAACACTGCCTGCGTAACCTTTATCATGGGCATGCCACATTCCTGACCCCAGCAGGCGTCCTGTGCATGTAAAAGCTCTCGTCAACCCCCTTCTCCTAATTCCTTTCCCATCTCATTAGGTGAGACAGCGTGAAGCGTCGCGAGGGAAAGGGCTATGCGTTATGAATGTATTGTCCGTGACATAAGGATACGTGACTTTCACCTTCACCGGTCACCTTTTGCATGTGAAAGACGTATAAAGGTGATAAAGGTAGTGTACCGTTCACACGTGCGAATAATGTTTTGTTTCTTCGATCGTACCTTCTCTAGTTCCCGGCTCTACGTTCTTTTGTGAGCAGAATAATGTGAATAATCGGATCATTTCATTTTGGAATGAGTGGGAGAGGTGTTGTCGTGTAGCTCAGAGGGACTGGCAAGGTTATTCATCTCCAAGGGAGATGAACCTTTACCACAGTGAGGCAGACGGAGGTCATTTACATGGTAGTGTTGTCAGCTCGCTGTCTACTGTGGAGAGGGCTTGGTGACATGGTGACATGCACGTAATCTCTAGCATATACTCTCTCTATATATATATAAATATCTCCTCCCTCTCTCCCGCTCTCTGTTTCTATCTCTTTCTCTCCTTTCCTCTCTCTCTCTCTCCCCCTTTCTCTCTCTCCCTCTCTCTCTTTCTCGCTTTCTCTCTTTCTATATTTTCTCTCTCTCATCCTCTCTCCCCCTTTCTCCCCCTTTCTCTCTCTCTCTCTCCTCTCTCTCTCTCTCTCTCTCTCTCTCTCTCTCTCTCTCTCTCTCTCTCTCTCTCTCTCTCCTCTCTCTCTCTCTCTCTCCCTTTCTCCCTCTCTCTCTCTCTCTCCCCCTTTCTCCCTCTCTCCCCTCCCTCTCTCTCTCTCTCTTTCTCTCTCTTTCTATATTTTATCTCTCTGTCCCCCTTTCTCCCTTTCTCCCCTCCCTCTCTCTCTCTCCCCCCCTTTCTCCCTCTCTCCCCTCGCTCTCCCTCTACCCCCCCCCTTTCTCCAGCTCTCCCCTCCCTCTCTCTCTCTCCCCCCATCCTCCCTCTCTCTCTCTCTATTTCTCTCTCTCCCCCCCTTTCTCCCTCTCTCCCCTCCCTCTCTCTCTCTCTCTCTCTCCTCATCTCTCTCCCCCCCTTTCTTCCCTCTCTCCCCTCGCTCTCCCTCTCCCCCCCCTTCTCCAGCTCTCCCCTCCCTCTCTCTCTTCTCTCCTCTCCCTCCTTTTAACTCCTCTCTCTCTCTGCTCTATGTGTCTCTCTCTCTCCCCCCTTTCTCCCTCTCTCCCCTCCTCTCTCTCTCTCTCTCTCTCTCTCTCTCTCTCCCCCCCCCTTTCTCCCTCTCTCCCCTCCCTCTCTCCCTCTTTCTCTCTTTCTCTCTCTTTCTATATTTTATCTCTCTGTCCCCCTTTCTCTCTCTCCCCCTTTCTCCCTCTCTCCCCTCCCTCTCTCTCTCTATTTCTCTCTATCCCCCCCTTTCTCCCTCTCTCCCCTCCCTCTCTCTCTCTCCCCCCCTTTCTCCCTCTCTCCCCCGCCCTCTCTCTCTCTCTCTCTCTCACCCTTTATCCCTCTCTCCCCACCCTCTCCCTATCTCTCCCCCCTTTCTCCCTCTCTCCCCTCCCTCTCTCTCCCCCCCCCCTTTCTCCATCTCTCCCCTCCCTCTCCCTCTCTCTCTCTCTCTCTCTCTCTCTCTCCTCCTTTCTCCCTCTCTCCCCTCCCTCTCCCTCTCTCTCCCCCCTAATCTCCCTCTCTCCCCTCCCTCTCTCTCTCTCTCCCTCCCCCCCCCTTTCTCCCTCTCTCTCCCCCCCCGCTTTCTCCCTCTCTCTCTCTCTCTCTCTCTCTCTCTCTCTCTCTCTCTCTCTCTCTCTCTCTCTCTCCCCCCCTTCTCCCTCTCTCCCCTCCCTCTCTCCCTCCCCCCTTTCTCCCTCTCTCTCTCCCTCTCTCTCTCTCTTCCTTTATACCTTTTCCTCCCTCCCTCTCTTTCTCTATGTTCATAAATCACCCCTGCAGAATAAGCACTCATCCTTTGTAAGAACCAATCTACCCATGTTGAACTGTACAATACTCCTTTTTCACGGCAACATTGCTTGACCGCTCATAAAACAAATGGGTTGAAAAGGGCTGTAAAATACTGTTACCTTAAAATCAGACATAAATGCATAATGATTCCATTATGCAAAATAGCCACTACTTTAACAAGAAGTAATTGTAGGTTTCTACACTCAAAGGTCTTCATAAGATCAAGTACAACCTCATACCTGCAACGCCACCGACACACCTCTCTCATATTCACAGAGAAGTGGATTTAAATGAACCATGTTGACACAGTCAGCATAGAAATACTCCTCTTTAAATGTAAGTGATGATTATCAAACCCACAAGGAGAGAGGAAGGAGGGAGGGAGGTCACTGAGAAGATGTTATAGCCATGCAATTTTCTGATTAATTGGTGGGAGATTAGGAAAACAGAAAATGTAGAGGGCAGAGTGAATCTGATTATGAATCATATCTTAAACTAATTAAATCATAGTTTAGTAATCCAGGCAAAACTCATGTATACTGTCCTGAAAATCTCTCCAAGCAATAAACACAGACGTGTAACAAACACACACACACACACACATATGTTCGCAAAAATACATGCACACACTCAGAAACTAAAGGGCTGAGGGAAATGTACCAAGGTCATGTCAAAGCGAGGTTGTGTAAAAAGCGAGAAGGTTAAATTGTTATCATGTGTATATATACTGTACACTCTTAGAAAAAGGGTTCCAAAAGGGTTCTTCAGCTGTCCCCATAGGAGAACCCTTTTTGGTTCCTGGTAGAATCCCTTCTTGTTTCCAGATAGAACTCTTTTGGGTTCAATGTAGAACCCTCTGTGTAAAGGGTTCTACATGGAACTCAGAAAGGTTCTAGCTGGAACCAAAAACAGCTAATGGATGACTATATGACCTAACAGCTAGTGGATGACTGTATAACCAATATGTTATGTCAAATAGTCATCCATTAGCTGTTTGGTTATACAGTCATCCATTAGCTGTTATGTTATATTGTCATCCGTTAGCTGTTATGTTATACAGTCATCCATTAGCTGTTATGTTATACAGTCATCCATTAGCTGTTATGTTATATTGTCATCCGTTAGCTGTTATGTTATACAGTCATCCATTAGCTGTTATGTTATACAGTCATCCATTAGCTGTTTGGTCATATAGTCATCCATTAGCTGTTATGTTATACAGTCATCCATTAGCTGTTATGTTATACAGTCATCCATTAGCTGTTATGTTATACAGTCATCCATTAGCTGTTTGGTCATATAGTCATCCATTAGCTGTTTGGTCATACAGTCATCCATTAGCTGTTATGTTATATTGTCATCCATTAGCTGTTTGGTCATATAGTCATCCATTAGCTGTTATGTTATATTGTCATCCGTTAGCTGTTATGTTATACAGTCATCCATTAGCTGTTATGTTATACAGTCATCCATTAGCTGTTATGTTATACAGTCATCCATTAGCTGTTATGTTATACAGTCATCCATTAGCTGTTATGTTATACAGTCATCCATTAGCTGTTATGTTATACAGTCATCCATTAGCTGTTATGTTATACAGTCATCCATTAGCTGTTATGTTATACAGTCATCCATTAGCTGTTTGGTCATATAGTCATCCGTTAGCTGTTATGTTATACAGTCATCCATTAGCTGTTATGTTATATTGTCATCCATTAGCTGTTTGGTCATATAGTCATCCATTAGCTGTTATGTTATATTGTCATCCGTTAGCTGTTATGTTATACAGTCATCCATTAGCTGTTATGTTATACAGTCATCCATTAGCTGTTTGGTCATATAGTCATCCATTAGCTGTTATGTTATACAGTCATCCATTAGCTGTTATGTTATACAGTCATCCATTAGCTGTTATGTTATACAGTCATCCATTAGCTGTTATGTTATACAGTCATCCATTAGCTGTTTGGTCATATAGTCATCCATTAGCTGTTATGTTATACAGTCATCCATTAGCTGTTATGTTATACAGTCATCCATTAGCTGTTATGTTATATTGTCATCCATTAGCTGTTTGGTCATATAGTCATCCGTTAGCTGTTATGTTATACAGTCATCCATTAGCTGTTTGGTCATATAGTCATCCAGTAGCTGTTATGTTATACAGTCATCCATTAGCTGTTTGTTTGTGTCGCAGTGTCACTATTGAACTTTGAATGTCAGTGAAAATGTTGTTGTTTTTGAGTCACAAATAGGACCACTGACCCTAAATGTTACAATATGGATACTGGGCAGAGTGAAAAGAGCTATTCTCCACGCGACAATAAACACGACTTCCTCTCATCGTACCTAATTAGACAACAACAACAAATCCTGAAAAACTCATTATTCAATGAAGTTTCTCTTTTTTCCCCTTTTGTTTCTTTACTTGAAACCGTTTAAAGGTTTCAAATCTCTGCAAGGCCTCTGAAAGAATCCACTCTCAAGGACTTTTCCTTGTTGTGGCTGCAGGGTGCATCGTGTTTACCCGCACCCTGCCTCTGAAGCGTACAACAACAAGCAGAGTGGGTAAGAATATAAATAGCAGCCTGTTCTGTGCACCGCATGGTTTCCTATTCTGCTGTCTGCACTGGATCTGTTTTGAAGGAATATACTGTCTCCTTCTAAAAATGTCTGGACGGCGGGATGTTGTTGTTTTTAGCACCAAGGATACCCACGATACACCTGACCTGCATTTATAAATACTCTGAGTGTAATTTAAGGGAAGAAATATTGTTGTGGGTTTTATTGTTGTGATGCGGAAAGCTACTAGACAGCATTAGAAAACGTCAAATAGTGGGTGCATACATTTGTCCTTTTTCACTGCCTGAACAAGTGGGTCACCTGTATGAGTGTGTTGCATATCCCAACTTCCACTGAGACACCCTTGGAGAGTGGGGCCAACGGACAGGTTTTAAGATCAGAGGGGACATTGTGTCATTTTATCGCTTGGCTCAGTCTCTCCAGACCTTTAGCTCTAGTTCTCATCTGATCCCAGACCTTTAACTGTAGTTACACCTGGTTTACTAGGACTCTGTCATCTGATCCCAGACCTTTAACTGTAGGTACACCTGGTTTACTAGGACTCTGTCATCTGATCCCAGACCTTTAACTGTAGTTACACCTGGTTTACTAGGACTCTGTCATCTGATTCCAGACCTTTAACTGTAGTTACACCTGGTTTACTAGGACTCTGTCATCTGATTCCAGACCTTTAACTGTAGTTACACCTGGTTTACTAGGACTCTGTCATCTGATCCCAGACCTTTAACTGTAGTTACACCTGGTTTACTAGGACTCTGTCATCTGATTCCAGACCTTTAACTGTAGTTACACCTGGTTTACTAGGACTCTGTCATCTGATCCCAGACATTTAACTGTAGTTACACCTGGTTTACTAGGACTCTGTCATCTGATCCCAGACCTTTAACTGTAGTTACACCTGGTTTACTAGGACTCTGTCATCTGATTCCAGACCTTTAACTGTAGTTACACCTGGTTTACTAGGACTCTGTCATCTGATTCCAGACCTTTAACTGTAGTTACACCTGGTTTACTAGGACTCTGTCATCTGATTCCAGACCTTTAACTGTAGTTACACCTGGTTTACTAGGACTCTGTCATCTGATTCCAGACATTTAACTGTAGTTACACCTGGTTTACTAGGACTCTGTCATCTGATTCCAGACCTTTAACTGTAGTTACACCTGGTTTACTAGGACTCTGTCATCTGATTCCAGACCTTTAACTGTAGTTACACCTGGTTTACTAGGACTCTGTCATCTGATCCCAGACCTCTCAAACACACAAGTGGCCAGTCTTGGAAGGCTGCAGGGTGTAGAGGATTTTCTTTCCTTCTAAATGTTCTATCTATCTAACTGTGTCGTCCATATGGCACACATGAATATGCATTTTCAATGCAAGTGAGTGGTATCTATCTGTCTCCCTCTCCCCCTCTCTGCTGTACTACCTTAGTCCATACAATATTAACTCCCAATTTATACACAGACATTACCGATGCCTTCTCTCCTCTGCCTGTCACTGCGTGTCATGTCCAAGCTCGCCGGACTGCTGGATCCCCAGTGGAAGGAGAGCTGGGCTGGGCTAGCCTACACTGGGCTAGCTAGCACTAACAATGTTTGTGTGCAGGAATGCAAGCAGGCAGACACACAACCAGACAGGCAGGCAGGCAGGAAGGCAGAGATTCAGATAGATAGACAGAGAGAGAGAGAGAGAGAGAGAGAGAGAGAGAGAGAGAGAGAGAGAGAGAGAGAGAGAGAGATTCCTGACCTCCACTGAGTATGACTACCCATAAGGTCACAGTGAGCGAGTCAGCCAGTCGGGTAGGTAGGAGTAGGACTGTTTTGGTGACCGTATTACCATATTGGTCACGAGTCATGACTGCAGTCAAATTCCATGTGACCGTTTAAGAATGGTAATTAGGCTTCTCCAAGCTCTGATGCATACTAAGCGTGCTGACTGCCTGGTACTCAGCACTCTATTGTCCCTCGAATCACTCTGACATCAATATAATATAATCAAATATAATCAAACACTTAATGAGAGCCCATGAGCTCATGTTGCGCAACATTTCTATAGGCTATGCAATAGTGTGAGTTTTGATGGCCTCTATTAGAAAGATGAGGATCCCATCGGCTTTCTGTAGACTAGGCCTACTATATTTCTTTCTCAACCTTCCTAATATTAAGCACATTGCTTATATTTAAAACAGGAGTATAGCCTACCTGGCTGGTATGAAAATTAACCACGGGGGAAAAGTGTCCTCCATTCGCTATTATTTCCCCTGTTCCGAGACATGTGCATAATAATGGTCCATTCTAAATCTAAACTAATTTCTCACATATATTATTTAGTATATGTAAATACAAGACTAAATCAGGAATAGTCTGATGGGTGACAATATTAGCCTCCGTCTTGAGTCAGTACTGCTATTGGGAAACATAAATATACCAGGTTTCCAGGTTACTACAGTTTGTATCACAACTAAAGTGGTCAAATAACATCTTAAAATGAAGCACATTAATCCTATTTACAACCGGTGTAGAGCCTCACTGGCATACATAGGTGGCGTGTGAGTTTCAAGTTTGTGGAAGATACTTTTCACCATAAAAATAAACCTTTATAATACAGCATTACATGCATAATTGCATTTGCGGTCACATTGGAGAATTATGTTTTCCCGCTAATTGCATTTTGGAACATTTGTGCTTATAGCCTGCTGCCTTGTGCACATTGCTGCGCTTATAGCCTGCTGCCTTGTGCACATTGCTGCGCTTATAGCCTGCTGCCTTGTGCACATTGCTGCGCTTATAATGGGAAGAAATAGCTAATAGTTTATCAACATTTTAAGCTAAATGTTCTGATCTGTTGCATCATCTTCTTTGATTTTAAATGCTAGTTTTTGATGCTAGCGGTTGTATTAATTTGGGACTATTTCATCCCACAACTGTCCCAGACTATGTTTGGAATCGAAGGACAAGTTGACCAATAGAATAGGGAGATAGTAGATTGACATAGGCTAGTGCTTTTGCTGCTCGTTAGCCTTATTAATCTTGTAGGCAGAGGGAAAGTAGACATAGACAGCTCTAACATCTTCAATATGCGCCTCGGAATTCGACAAGGAGTCATTTGCATCACTGATGTGTCTGTCGTCTCTTGTAGCCTACTTCGGAGCTAAGATGCCTGTGAGAATGACCCAATCACATTGGCTAATAAGAATTGAGATATCTGAGAGAACCATGTGAGTGAGAGGTGCCTGGAAGAGAAGGGAATTGTCATTTTTATATTCAGCCCAAGGACACAACGGCCACTGGCCGCCAAAGGCATGGACTTTTCTAGGGGGCATTAAGGCCATACAAGGGGGATGCCACCAGGAAATACGAGGCAATATCAAGTGCTTGTCAAATTGTCAAAATGAGAGACTGATGAAGTGTGTGCAGCCTGTGCAAAAAAAAAAAGATCATGAGACTTTATTCAAATTCATCATTAGAGTTGCATCATGCAGCCTTAGAATGTATTAAAAAAATTATAATATATAGCGCAACATTTGTATCATAATTAAAGTTAAACAAATAACTCAAAATGAAGCATATAAAAGAGGACCTGTTTCTTTGTTAACCCCTCAACACAGAATAGCCACATGTTCGTATTCCCTCATAATTTGTTTGGAGAAAAATATCCTTTCTATTTTATTCAGCTATGTTCAATTGTATTCTGCATACTATACAATAATATAAAATAATGCCATGGAATTCAAAGCAAATCTTGTCTGCTAAATTAACTAGTGTAGCCCAGAGCCATATGACATCGCCAGATCAGTGACTAAGGACAACTCAGAATATGCTATTCTGTTCTTCTGAAATAGACTGCATTTTCTTCATATCATGTTTCTTTAGACCTGTCTCAAATCAATAATGTATTGATTGTGATGGTGTAGGCTGTATTACATGGATTTATTAGACTTTTTAAAATGTAAATGTTCCAAAGGTCTGCATCAGTGGCTTGTAGTCTGTGTGTGGAAGCCAGGAGATGCTAAATGTGTTGATGTTAATTAACGGTCAATTACAGTGAGACCGGCAGTTATTTGCTTGACATTCACCAGCTAACAAAATGTGATGACCACCACAGCCCTAGGTGGCTGCGCGTTCTCCCTTTCCTCCCTTCCCTGGCATGGCTCGTTGGGCCCTAGCATTAGGACTAGATTGATACAGTGAATCAGGGAGACAAACGGGACCTCTGACTGGGAGCATACTGGGGTCGACACGCTCAAACCTGACACATCTGACCAGCCCGCACCTCTGTCTGCCTGCCTGCCTGTCTGCCTGCCTGCCTGTCTGTCTGTCTGTCTGTCTGTCTGTCTGTCTGTCTGTCTGTCTGTCTGTCTGTCTGTCTGTCTGTCTGTCTGTCTGTCTGTCTGTCTGTCTGTCTGTCTGTCTGTCTGTCTGTCTGTCTGTCTGTCTGTCTGTCTGTCTGTCTGTCTGTCTGTCTGTCTGTCTGTCTGCCTGCCTGCCTGCCTGCCTGCCTGCCTGCCTGCCTGCCTGTCTGTCTGTCTACCTGCCTGCCTGCCTGCCTGCCTGCCTGCCTGCCTGCCTGTCTGTCTGCCTGCACATGTATTTTTTTTGTCTACGCGAGTGGGTTTTTAGGTCTGTCTGTCTGTCTGTCTGTCTGTCTGTCTGTCTGTCGATCTTATCTTTCTCTCTTGTTGTTTTGAGGTGGAAACTGAAACCTGAGCACACCTCTATCTCTGGCCGTGTCCGAAATCTGTCTACGTACTAAAACTATACAGTCGTGGCCAAAAGTTTTGAGAAAGACACAAATGTTAACTTTCACAAAGTATGCTGCCTCAGTTTGTATGATGGCAATTTGCATACACTCCAGAATGTTATGAATAGTGATCAGATGAATTGCAATTAATTGCAAAGTCCCTCTTTGCCGTGCAAATGACCTGAATCCCCCAAAAAACATTTCCACTGCATTTCAGCCCTGCCACAAATGGACTAGCTAACATCATGTTAGTGATTCTCTCGTTAACACAGGTGTGACTGTTGACAAGGACAAGGCTGGAGATCACTCTGTCATGCTGATTGATTTTGAATAACAGACTGGAAGCTTCAAAAAGAGGGTGGTGCTTGGAATTATTGTTCTTTCTCTGTCAATCATGGTTACCTGCAAGGAATGGTTATGTGACATCATCATTGCTTTGCACAAAAAGGACTCACAGGCAAGGATATTGCTGCCAGTAAGATTGCACCTAAATCAACTATTTATCGGATCATCAAGAACTTCAAGGAGAGCGCTTCAATAGTTGTGAAGAAGGATTCAGGGCGCCCAAGAAAGTCCAGCAAGTGTCAGGACCGTCTCCTAAAGTTGATTCAACTGCGGGATCGGGGCACCACCAGTACAGACCTTGCTCAGGAATGGCAGCAGGCAGGTGTGAGTGCATCTGCACGCACAGTGAGGCGAAGAGTTTTGGAGGATGGCCTGGTGTCAAGAAGGGCAGCAAAGAAGCCACTTCTCTCAAGGAAAAACATCAGGGACAGACTGATTCTGAAAAGGTACAGGGATTGGACTGCTGAGGACTGGGGTAAAGTCATTTTCTCTGATGAATCCCATTTCCAATTGTTTGGGGCATCCGGAAAAAAGCTTGTCCGGAGAAGACAAGGTGAGCGCTACCATCAGTCCTGTGTCATGCCAACAGTAAAGCATCCTGAGACCATTCATGTGTGGGGTTTCTTCTCAGCCAAGGGAGTGGGCTCACTCACAATTTTGCCTAAGAACACAGCCATGAATAAAGAATGGTACCAACACATCCTCCGAGAGCAACTTCTCCCAACCATCCAGGAACATTTTGGTGATGAACAATACCTTTTCCAGCATGATGGAGTACCTTTCCATAAGGCAAAAGTGATAAGTAAGTGGCTCGGGGAACAAAACATTGATATTTTGGGTCCATGGCCAGGAAACTCCCCAGACCTTAATCCCATTGAGAACGTGTGGTCAATCCTCAAGAGGCAGGTGGACAAACAAAACCCCACAAATTCTGACAAACTCTGGGCATATATTATGCAAGAATGGGCTACTGGGTAGGACACTTTTTTTCTCTCTCTAGTTTTCTAAAAATGACACACCCAAATCTATCTGCATGTAGCTAAGGCCCTGAAGCAAGGCTATGCATATTATTGATACCATTTGAAAGGGAACACTTTGAAAGGGAACACAGGATGTGGCCCAGAAGTTAATTGACAGCATGCCAGGGCGGATTGCAGAGGTCTTGAAAAAGAAGGGTCAACACTGCAAATATTGACACTTCGCATCAACTTCATGTAATTGTCAATAAAAGACTTTGACACTTATGAAATGCTTGTAATTATACTTCAGTATTCCATAGCACCATCTGACAAAAATATCCAAAGACACTGAAGCAGCAAACCTTCTGAAAATTAATATTTGTGTCATTCTCATGACTGCACTATGTACTAACCTTAATATATACTACGTAGAACTGTTCAGTAAGCAACAACTATCAACATACTAGACTCACCCATACTGAGAATGTGTAATCTAATACTAGACTCACCCATGATGAGAATGTACAATCTAATACTAGACTCCCCCATACTGAGAATGTATAATCTAATACTAGACTCCCCCATACTGAGAATGTGTAATCTAATACTAGACTCCCCCATACTGAGAATATATAATCTAATACTAGACTCCCCCATACTGAGAATGTATAATCTAATACTAGACTCCCCCATACTGAGAATATATAATCTAATACTAGACTCCCCCACACTGAGAATGTGTAATCTAATACTAGACTCCTCCATACTGAGAATATATAATCTAATACTAGACTCCCCCATACTGAGAATGTATAATCTAATACTAGACTCCCCCATACTGAGAATGTATAATCTAATACTAGACTCCCCCACACTGAGAATGTATAATCTAATACTAGACTCCCCCACACTGAGAATGTATAATCTAATACTAGACTCCCCCACACTGAGAATGTATAATCTAATACTAGACTCCCCCATACTGAGAATGTATAATCTAATACTAGACTCCCCCACACTGAGAATGTATAATCTAATACTAGACTCCCCCACACTGAGAATGTATAATCTAATACTAGACTCCCCCACACTGAGAATGTATAATCTAATACTAGACTCCCCCATACTGAGAATGTATAATCTAATACTAGACTCCCCCATACTGAGAATGTATAATCTAGACTAGACTCAAACATACTGAGAATGTATAATCTAATACTAGACTCCCCCACACTGAGAATGTATAATCTAATACTAGACTCAAACATACTGAGAATGTATAATCTAATACTAGACTCCCCCACACTGAGAATGTATAATCTAATACTAGACTCCCCCACACTGAGAATGTATAATCTAATACTAGACTCCCCCATACTGAGAATGTATAATCTAATACTAGACTCCCCCACACTGAGAATGTATAATCTAATACTAGACTCCCCCACACTGAGAATGTATAATCTAATACTAGACTCCCCCACACTGAGAATGTATAATCTAATACTAGACTCCCCCATACTGAGAATGTATAATCTAATACTAGACTCCCCCATACTGAGAATGTATAATCTAGACTAGACTCAAACATACTGAGAATGTATAATCTAATACTAGACTCCCCCACACTGAGAATGTATAATCTAATACTAGACTCAAACATACTGAGAATGTATAATCTAATACTAGACTCCCCCATACTGAGAATGTATAATCTAATACTAGACTCAAACATACTGAGAATGTATAATCTAATACTAGACTCCCCCATACTGAGAATGTATAGTCTAATACTAGACTCCCCAACACTGAGAATGTATAATCTAATACTAGACTCCCCCACACTGAGAATGTGTAATCTAATACTAGACTCAAACATACTGAGAATGTATAATCTAATACTAGACTCCCCCACACTGAGAATGTATAATCTAATACTAGACTCCCCCACACTGAGAATGTGTAATCTAATACTAGACTCCCCCATACTGAGAATGTGTAATCTAATACTAGACTCCCCCACACTGAGAATGTATAATCTAATACTAGACTCCCCCATACTGAGAATCTGTAATCTAATACTAGACTCCCCCATACTGAGAATGTGTAATCTAATACTAGACTCACCCATGATGAGAATGTACAATCTAATACTAGACTCCCCCATACTGAGAATGTATAATCTAATACTAGACTCCCCCATACTGAGAATGTGTAATCTAATACTAGACTCCCCCATACTGAGAATATATAATCTAATACTAGACTCCCCCATACTGAGAATGTATAATCTAATACTAGACTCCCCCATACTGAGAATATATAATCTAATACTAGACTCCCCCACACTGAGAATGTGTAATCTAATACTAGACTCCTCCATACTGAGAATATATAATCTAATACTAGACTCCCCCATACTGAGAATGTATAATCTAATACTAGACTCCCCCATACTGAGAATGTATAATCTAATACTAGACTCCCCCACACTGAGAATGTATAATTTAATACTAGACTCCCCCACACTGAGAATGTATAATCTAATACTGGACTCCCCCACACTGAGAATGTATAATCTAATACTAGACTCCCCCCATACTGAGAATGTATAATCTAATACTAGACTCCCCCACACTGAGAATGTATAATCTAATACTAGACTCCCCCACACTGAGAATGTATAATCTAATACTAGACTCCCCCACACTGAGAATGTATAATCTAATACTAGACTCCCCCATACTGAGAATGTATAATCTAATACTAGACTCCCCCATACTGAGAATGTATAATCTAGACTAGACTCAAACATACTGAGAATGTATAATCTAATACTAGACTCCCCCACACTGAGAATGTATAATCTAATACTAGACTCAAACATACTGAGAATGTATAATCTAATACTAGACTCCCCCACACTGAGAATGTATAATCTAATACTAGACTCCCCCACACTGAGAATGTATAATCTAATACTAGACTCCCCCATACTGAGAATGTATAATCTAATACTAGACTCCCCCACACTGAGAATGTATAATCTAATACTAGACTCCCCCACACTGAGAATGTATAATCTAATACTAGACTCCCCCACACTGAGAATGTATAATCTAATACTAGACTCCCCCATACTGAGAATGTATAATCTAATACTAGACTCCCCCATACTGAGAATGTATAATCTAGACTAGACTCAAACATACTGAGAATGTATAATCTAATACTAGACTCCCCCACACTGAGAATGTATAATCTAATACTAGACTCAAACATACTGAGAATGTATAATCTAATACTAGACTCCCCCATACTGAGAATGTATAATCTAATACTAGACTCAAACATACTGAGAATGTATAATCTAATACTAGACTCCCCCATACTTAGAATGTATAGTCTAATACTAGACTCCCCAACACTGAGAATGTATAATCTAATACTAGACTCCCCCACACTGAGAATGTGTAATCTAATACTAGACTCAAACATACTGAGAATGTATAATCTAATACTAGACTCCCCCACACTGAGAATGTATAATCTATTACTAGATTTGCCCACACTGAGAATGTATAATCTAATACTAGACTCAAACATACTGAGAATGTATAATCTAATACTAGACTCCCCCACACTGAGAATGTGTAATCTAATACTAGACTCCCCCATACTGAGAATGTGTAATCTAATACTAGACTCCCCCACACTGAGAATGTATAATCTAATACTAGACTCCCCCATACTGAGAATGTGTAATCTAATACTAGATTCCCCCATACTGAGAATGTGTAATATAATACTAGACTCCCCCATACTGAGAATGTGTAATCTAATACTAGACTCCCCCACACTGAGAATGTATAATCTAATACTAGACTCCCCCACACTGAGAATGTGTAATCTAATACTAGACTCCCCCACACTGAGAATGTATAATCTAATACTAGACTCCCCCATACTGAGAATGTGTAATCTAATACTAGACTCCCCCCATACTGAGAATGTGTAATCTAATACTAGACTCCCCCATACTGAGAATGTGTAATCTAATACTAGACTCCCCCACACTGAGAATGTATAATCTAATACTAGACTCCCCCACACTGAGAATGTGTAATCTAATACTAGACTCCCCCATACTGAGAATGTATAATCTAATACTAGACTCCCCCACACTGAGAATGTGTAATCTAATACTAGACTCCCCCACACTGAGAATGTGTAATCTAATACTAGACTCCCCCATACTGAGAATGTATAATCTAATACTAGACTCCCCCACACTGAGAATGTGTAATCTAATACTAGACTCCCCCACACTGAGAATGTATAATCTAATACTAGACTCCCCCACACTGAGAATGTGTAATCTAATACTAGACTCCCCCACACTGAGAATGTATAATCTAATACTAGACTCCCCCACACTGAGAATGTGTAATCTAATACTAGACTCCCCCACACTGAGAATGCATAATCTAATACTAGACTCCCCCACACTGAGAATGTGTAATCTAATACTAGACTCCCCCATACTGAGAATGTATAATCTGTATAATGCTGATTTTGTACATTTACCCACTGACAAAGAAATGATCAGTCTATAATTTTAATGGTAGGTTTATTTGAACATTGAGACCAAAAAATCCAGAAAAATGCATGTCAAAAATGTTATAAATTTATTTGCATTTTAATGAGGGAAATAACTATTTGACCCCTCTGCAAAACATGACATAGTACTTGGTGGCAAAACCCTTGTTGGCAATCAGAGGTCAGAGGTTTCTTGTAGTTGGCCACCAGGTTTGCACACATCTCAGGAGGGATTTTGTCCCACTCCTCTTTGCAGATCTTCTCCAAGTCATTAAGGTTTCTAGGCTGACGTTTGGCAACTCGAACCTTCAGCTCCCTCCACAGATTTTCTATGGGATTAAGGTCTGGAGACTGGCTAGGCCACTCCAGGACCTTAATGTGCATCTCCTTGAGCCACTCATTTGTTGCCTTGGCCATGTGTTTTGGGTCATTGTCATGCTGGAATACCCATCCACGACCCATTTTCAATGCCCTAGCTGAAGGAAGGAGGTTCTCACCCAAGATTTGACAGTACATGGCCCCATCCATCGTTCCTTTGATGCGGTGAAGTTGTCCTGTCCCCTTAGCAGGAAAACACCCCCCAAAGGATAATGTTTCCACCGACATGTTTGACGGTGGGGATGGTGTTCTTGGGGTCATAGGCAGCATTCCTCCTCCTCCAAACACGGCGAGTTGAGTTGATGCCAAAGATCTCCATTTTGGTCTCATCTGACCACAACACTTTCACCCAGTTGTCGTCTGAATCAATCATATGATCATTGGCAAACTTCAGACGGGCATGTATATGTGCTTTCTTGAGCAGGGGGACCTTGTGGGCACTGCAGGATTTCAGTCCTTCACGGCGTAGTGTGTTACCAACTGTTTTCTTGGTGACTATGGTCCCAGCTGCCTTGAGATCATTGACAAGATCCTCCCGTGTAGTTCTGGACTGATTCCTCACCGTTCTCATGGTCATTGCAACTCCATGAGGTGAGCTCTTGCATGGAGCCCCAGGCCGAGGGAGATTGACAGTTCTTTTGTTTCTTCCATTTGCGAATAATCGCACTAACCGTTGTCACCTTCTCATCAAGCTGCTTGGCGATGGTCTTGTAGCCCATTCCAGCCTTGTGTAGGTCTACAATCTTGTCCCTGACATCCTTGGAGAGCTCTTTGGTCTTGGCCATGGTGGAGAGTTTGGAATCTGATTGATTGATTGCTTCTGTGGACAGGTGTCTTTTATACAGGTAACAAGCGGAGATTCGGAGCACTCCTTTTAAGAGTGTGCACTAATCTCAGCTCGTTACCTGTATAAAAGACACCTGGGAGCCAGAAATCTTTCTGATTGAGAGGGGGTCAAATACTTATTTCCCTCATTAAAATGCAAATCAATTTATAACATTTTTGACATGTGGTTTTCTGTATTTTTTTGTTGTTATTCTGTCTCTCACTGTTCAAATAAACCTACCATTCAAATTATAGTCTGATAATTTCTTTGTCATTTGGCAAACGTACAAAATCAGCAGGGGATCAAATACTTTTTTCCCTCACTGCCTACTATTTAGACTGCAAGTACGGCTATTCGGATACGGCCTCAGTCTCTTCCTCTCTCAATCATCTTAATGTCTCACTGTGTATCTCTCAAACACCTTTCTCCGTCTCTCTCTCTCTCTCTCTCCCTCTGTCTCTCTCTCTCCCTCTCTCTCCCTCTCTCATTGTCCCTCTCTCTCGACTCAGACCTGCTTCACAATCCTGCAACCACAAAGCTGTCTCACGTTAACTGTATCTCTTCAGAGAGCCCATATCCCAGAGTACACCCTGTCAGTGGTGTTCTGTTCCCACTTCCCAGCCGTGTGGTCGAATCACGTTACTCCGCGTGCCGAGCGGTCACGGTCTCGCTGCGGTCTCTGTGTGCCAGCGTCTAACGTTTCCACCCTGCCAGAGATTGCCCGGCCCCGTTCCCTTGCTAGCCACAGTTATCTACACTGACAGGCCCTCTTTCTGTCTCTCTCTCTCTCAGCTCTCTCCCTCGATAATGTCTCTCCCCCTCTCTCTCTCTCCATCTCTCTCTCTACTGTCTCTCTCCCTCTCTCTCTGTATCTCTCTCTACTGTCTCTATTCCTCTCGCTCTCTACTGTCTCTAACCCTACCTTTCTCTCTCTACTGTCTCTAACCCTACCTTTCTCTCTCTACTGTCTCTAACCCTACCTTTCTCTCTCTACTGTCTCTAACCCTACCTTTCTCTCTCTACTGTCTCTAACCCTACCTTTCTCTCTCTTCTGTCTCTAACCCTACCTTTCTCTCTACTGTCTCTAACCCTACCTTTCTCTCTCTACTGTCTCTAACCCTACCTTTCTCTCTCTACTGTCTCTAACCCTACCTTTCTCTCTCTCTACTGTCTCTAACCCTACCTTTCTCTCTACTGTCTCTAACCCTACCTTTCTCTCTCTACTGTCTCTAACCCTACCTTTCTCTCTACTGTCTCTAACCCTACCTTTCTCTCTCTCTACTGTCTCTAACCCTACCTTTCTCTCTCTACTGTCTCTAACCCTACCTTTCTCTCTACTGTCTCTAACCCTACCTTTCTCTCTCTACTGTCTCTAACCCTACCTTTCTCTCTACTGTCTCTAACCCTACCTTTCTCTCTCTACTGTCTCTAACCCTACCTTTCTCTCTACTGTCTCTAAACCCTACCTTTCTCTCTCTACTGTCTCTAACCCTACCTTTCTCTCTCTACTGTCTCTAACCCTACCTTTCTCTCTACTGTCTCTAACCCTACCTTTCTCTCTACTGTCTCTAACCCTACCTTTCTCTCTCTCTACTGTCTCTAACCCTACCTTTCTCTCTCTACTGTCTCTAACCCTACCTTTCTCTCTCTACTGTCTCTAACACTACCTTTCTCTCTACTGTCTCTAACCCTACCTTTCTCTCTACTGTATCTAACCCTACCTTTCTCTCTACTGTCTCTAACCCTACCTTTCTCTCTCTACTGTCTCTAACCCTAACTTTCTCTCTCTACTGTCTCTAACCCTACCTTTCTCTCTACTGTCTCTAACCCTACCATTCTCTCTCTACTGTCTCTAACCCTACCTTTCTCTCTCTACTGTCTCTAACCCTACCTTTCTCTCTCTCTACTGTCTCTAACCCTACCTTTCTCTCTCTACTGTCTCTAACCCTACATTTCTCTCTCTCTACTGTCTCTAACCCTACCTTTCTCTCTCTCTACTGTCTCTAACCCTACCTTTCTCTCTACTGTCTCTAACCCTACCTTTCTCTCTACTGTCTCTAACCCTACCTTTCTCTCTCTACTGTCTCTAACCCTACCTTTCTCTCTACTGTCTCTAACCCTACCTTTCTCTCTCTACTGTCTCTAACCCTACCTTTCTCTCTACTGTCTCTAACCCTACCTTTCTCTCTCTACTGTCTCTAACCCTACCTTTCCTCTCTCTACTGTCTCTAACCCTACCTTTCTCTCTACTGTCTCTAACCCTACCTTTCTCTCTACTGTCTCTAACCCTACCTTTCTCTCTCTCTACTGTCTCTAACCCTACCTTTCTCTCTCTACTGTCTCTAACCCTACCTTTCTCTCTCTACTGTCTCTAACACTACCTTTCTCTCTACTGTCTCTAACCCTACCTTTCTCTCTACTGTATCTAACCCTACCTTTCTCTCTACTGTCTCTAACCCTACCTTTCTCTCTCTACTGTCTCTAACCCTAACTTTCTCTCTCTACTGTCTCTAACCCTACCTTTCTCTCTACTGTCTCTAACCCTACCATTCTCTCTCTACTGTCTCTAACCCTACCTTTCTCTCTCTACTGTCTCTAACCCTACCTTTCTCTCTCTCTACTGTCTCTAACCCTACCTTTCTCTCTCTACTGTCTCTAACCCTACATTTCTCTCTCTCTACTGTCTCTAACCCTACCTTTCTCTCTCTCTACTGTCTCTAACCCTACCTTTCTCTCTACTGTCTCTAACCCTACCTTTCTCTCTACTGTCTCTAACCCTACCTTTCTCTCTACTGTCTCTAACCCTACCTTTCTCTCTACTGTCTCTAACCCTACCTTTCTCTCTACTGTCTCTAACCCTACCTTTCTCTCTACTGTCTCTAACCCTACCTTTCTTTCTCTCTACTGTCTCTAACCCTAACCTTTCTCTCTCTACTGTCTCTAACCCTACCTTTCTCTCTACTGTCTCTAACCCTACCTTTCTCTCTCTACTGTCTCTAACCCTACCTTTCTCTCCCTACTGTCTCTAACCCTACCTTTCTCTCTAATGTCTCTAACCCTACCTTTCTCTCTAACTGTCTCTAACCCTACCTTTCTCTCTCTCTACTGTCTCTAACCCTACCTTTCTCTCTCTACTGTCTCTAACCCTACCTTTCTCTCTACTGTCTCTAACCCTACCTTTCTCTCTACTGTCTCTAACCCTACCTTTCTCTCTACTGTCTCTAACCCTACCTTTCTCTCTCTACTGTCTCTAACCCTACCTTTCTCTCTCTACTGTCTCTAACCCTACCTTTCTCTCTACTGTCTCTAACCCTACCTTTCTCTCTCTACTGTCTCTAACCCTACCTTTCTCTCTCTACTGTCTCTAACCCTACCTTTCTCTCTCTCTACTGTCTCTACCCTACCTTTCTCTCTCTACTGTCTCTAACCCTACCTTTCTCTCTACTGTCTCTAACCCTACCTTTCTCTCTACTGTCTCTAACCCTACCTTTCTCTCTCTCTATTGTCTCTAACCCTACCTTTCTCTCTACTGTCTCTAACCCTACCTTTCTCTCTACTGTCTCTAACCCTACCTTTCTCTCTACTGTCTCTAACCCTACCTTTCTTTCTCTCTACTGTCTCTAACCCTACCTTTCTCTCTCTACTGTCTCTAACCCTACCTTTCTCTCTCTACTGTCTCTAACCCTAACTTTCTCTCTACTGTCTCTAACCCTACCTTTCTCTCTACTGTCTCTAACCCTACCTTTCTCTCTACTGTCTCTAACCCTACCTTTCTCTCTCTACTGTCTCTAACCCTACCATTCTCTCTCTACTGTCTCTAACCCTACCTTTCTCTCTACTGTCTCTAACCCTACCTTTCTCTCTCTACTGTCTCTAACCCTACCTTTCTCTCTACTGTCTCTAACCCTACCTTTCTCTCTCTACTGTCTCTAACCCTACCTTTCTCTCCCTACTGTCTCTAACCCTACCTTTCTCTCTACTGTCTCTAACCCTACCTTTCTCTCTACTGTCTCTAACCCTACCTTTGTCTCTCTCTACTGTCTCTAACCCTACCTTTCTCTCTCTACTGTCTCTAACCCTACCTTTCTCTCTCTCTACTGTCTCTAACCCTACCTTTCTCTCTACTGTCTCTAACCCTACCTTTCTCTCTCTACTGTCTCTAACCCTACCTTTCTCTCTCTCTACTGTCTCTAACCCTACCTTTCTCTCTACTGTCTCTAACCCTACCTTTCTCTCTCTCCTGTCTCTAACCCTACCTTTCTCTCTACTGTCTCTAACCCTACCTTTCTCTCTACTGTCTCTAACCCTACCTTTCTCTCTACTGTCTCTACCCTACCTTTCTCTCTCTACTGTCTCTAACCCTACCTTTCTCTCTCTCTACTGTCTCTAACCCTACCTTTCTCTCTCTCTACTGTCTCTAACCCTACCTTTCTCTCTACTGTCTCTAACCCTACCTTTCTCTCTACTGTCTCTAACCCTACCTTTCTCTCTCTCTATTGTCTCTAACCCTACCTTTCTCTCTACTGTCTCTAACCCTACCTTTCTCTCTACTGTCTCTAACCCTACCTTTCTCTCTTACTGTCTCTAACCCTACCTTTCTTTCTCTCTACTGTCTCTAACCCTACCTTTCTCTCTCTACTGTCTCTAACCCTACCTTTCTCTCTCTACTGTCTCTAACCCTAACTTTCTCTCTACTGTCTCTAACCCTACCTTTCTCTCTACTGTCTCTAACCCTACCTTTCTCTCTCTACTGTCTCTAACCCTACCTTTCTCTCTCTACTGTCTCTAACCCTACCTTTCTCTCTCTACTGTCTCTAACCCTACCTTTCTCTCTACTGTCTCTAACCCTACCTTTCTCTCTCTACTGTCTCTAACCCTACCTTTCTCTCTACTGTCTCTAACCCTACCTTTCTCTCTCTACTGTCTCTAACCCTACCTTTCTCTCCCTACTGTCTCTAACCCTACCTTTCTCTCTACTGTCTCTAACCCTACCTTTCTCTCTACTGTCTCTAACCCTACCTTTCTCTCTCTCTACTGTCTCTAACCCTACCTTTCTCTCTCTACTGTCTCTAACCCTACCTTTCTCTCTCTCTACTGTCTCTAACCCTACCTTTCTCTCTACTGTCTCTAACCCTACCTTTCTCTCTCTACTGTCTCTAACCCTACCTTTCTCTCTCTCTACTGTCTCTAACCCTACCTTTCTCTCTACTGTCTCTAACCCTACCTTTCTCTCTCTCCTGTCTCTAACCCTACCTTTCTCTCTACTGTCTCTAACCCTACCTTTCTCTCTACTGTCTCTAACCCTACCTTTCTCTCTACTGTCTCTAACCCTACCTTTCTCTCTCTACTGTCTCTAACCCTACCTTTCTCTCTACTGTCTCTAACCCTACCTTTCTCTCTCTCTACTGTCTCTAACCCTACCTTTCTCTCTCTACTGTCTCTAACCCTACCTTTCTCTCTACTGTCTCTAACCCTACCTTTCTCTCTACTGTCTCTAACCCTACCTTTCTCTCTCTTGCACAAATTGGATGATTATGGGATGTCTACATAAGAGATTACACCACTGACAGGGAACGCAGTTGTGGACACAGTGTGTGCTCTCACACAGAGAAACTGAATAAACACAACGTGTGCTCTCACACACAGAGAAACTGAATAAACACAACGTGTGCTCTCACACACAGAGAAACTGAACAAACACAACGTGTGCTCTCACACACAGAGAAACTGAATAAACACAACGTGTGTGCTCTCATACACAGAAACTGAATAAACACTGTGTGTGCTCTCACACACAGAAACTGAATAAACACAGTGTGTGCTCTCACACACAGAGAAACTGAATAAACACTGTGTGCTCTCACACACAGAATCTGAATAAACACCGTGTGTGCTCTCACACACAGAGAAACTGAATAAACACTGTGTGTGCTCTCACACACAGAAACTGAATAAACACAACGTGTGCTCTCACACACAGAGAAACTGAATAAACACAATGTGTGCTCTCACACACAGAGAAACTGAATAAACACAATGTGTGCTCTCACACACAGAGAAACTGAATAAACACAACGTGTGCTCTCACACACAGAGAAACTGAATAAACACACAACGTGTGCTCTCACACACAGAGAAACTGAATAAACACAATGTGTGCTCACACACACAGAGAAACTGAATAAACACAACGTGTGTGCTCTCACACAGAGAAACTGAATAAACACAACGTGTGCTCTCACACACAGAGAAACTGAATAAACACAACGTGTGCTCTCACACACAGAGAAACTGAATAAACACAACGTGTGCTCTCACACACAGAGAAACTGAATAAACACAACGTGTGCTCTCACACACACAGAGAAACTGAATAAACACAACGTGTGCTCTCACACACAGAGAAACTGAATAAACACAACGTGTGCTCTCACACACAGAGAAACTGAATAAACACAACGTGTGCTCTCACACACACAGAGAAACTGAATAAACACAACGTGTGCTCTCACACACACAAAGAAACTGAATAAACACAACGTGTGCTCTCACACACACAGAGAAACTGAATAAACACAACGTGTGCTCTCACACACAGAGAAACTGAATAAACACAACGTGTGCTCTCACACACAGAGAAACTGAATAAACACAACGTGTGCTCTCACACACACAGAGAAACTGAATAAACACAACGTGTGCTCTCACACACAGAGAAACTGAATAAACACAACGTGTGCTCTCACACACAGAGAAACTGAATAAACACAACGTGTGCTCTCACACACAGAGAAACTGAATAAACACAACGTGTGCTCTCACACACACAGAGAAACTGAATAAACACAACGTGTGCTCTCACACACACAGAGAAACTGAATAAACACAACGTGTGCTCACACACACAGAGAAACTGAATAAACACAACGTGTGCTCTCACACACAGAGAAACTGAATAAACACAACGTGTGCTCTCACACAGAGAAACTGAATAAACACAACGTGTGCTCTCACACACAGAGAAACTGAATAAACACAACGTGTGCTCTCACACACAGAGAAACTGAATAAACACAACGTGTGCTCTCACACAGAGAAACTGAATAAACACAACGTGTGCTCTCACACAGAGAAACTGAATAAACACAACGTGTGCTCTCACACACAGAGAAACTGAATAAACACAACGTGTGCTCTCACACACAGAGAAACTGAATAAACACAACGTGTGCTCTCACACAGAGAAACTGAATAAACACAACGTGTGCTCTCACACACAGAGAAACTGAATAAACACAACGTGTGCTCTCACACACAGAGAAACTGAATAAACACAACGTGTGCTCTCACACAGAGAAACTGAATAAACACAACGTGTGCTCTCACACAGAGAAACTGAATAAACACAACGTGTGCTCTCACACACACAGAAACTGAATAAACACAACGTGTGCTCTCACACACACAGAAACTGAATAAACACAACGTGTGCTCTCACACACACAGAGAAACTGAATAAACACAACGTGTGCTCTCACACACACAGAGAAACTGAATAAACACAACGTGTGCTCTCACACACACAGAGAAACTGAATAAACACAACGTGTGCTCTCACACACACAGAGAAACTGAATAAACACAACGTGTGCTCTCACACACACAGAGAAACTGAATAAACACAACGTGTGCTCTCACACACACAGAGAAACTGAATAAACACAACGTGTGCTCTCACACACACAGAGAAACTGAATAAACACAACGTGTGCTCTCACACACACAGAGAAACTGAATAAACACAACGTGTGCTCTCACACACAGAGAAACTGAATAAACACAACGTGTGCTCTCACACACAGAGAGAAACTGAATAAACACAACGTGTGCTCTCACACACACAGAGAAACTGAATAAACACAACGTGTGCTCTCACACACAGAGAAACTGAATAAACACAACGTGTGCTCTCACACACACAGAGAAACTGAATAAACACAACGTGTGCTCTCACACACAGAGAAACTGAATAAACACAACGTGTGCTCTCACACACAGAGAAACTGAATAAACACAACGTGTGCTCTCACACACACAGAGAAACTGAATAAACACAACGTGTGCTCTCACACACAGAGAAACTGAATAAACACAACGTGTGCTCTCACACACAGAGAAACTGAATAAACACAACGTGTGCTCTCACACACAGAGAAACTGAATAAACACAACGTGTGCTCTCACACACAGAGAAACTGAATAAACACAACGTGTGCTCTCACACACAGAGAAAACTGAATAAACACAACGTGTGCTCTCACACACACAGAGAAACTGAATAAACACAACGTGTGCTCTCACACACAGAGAAACTGAATAAACACAACGTGTGCTCTCACACACACAGAGAAACTGAATAAACACAACGTGTGCTCTCACACACACAGAGAAACTGAATAAACACAACGTGTGCTCTCACACACAGAGAAACTGAATAAACACAACGTGTGCTCTCACACACACAGAGAAACTGAATAAACACAACGTGTGCTCTCACACACACAGAGAAACTGAATAAACACAACGTGTGCTCTCACACACAGAGAGAAACTGAATAAACACAACGTGTGCTCTCACACACACAGAGAAGCTGAATAAACACAGCGTGTGCTCTCACACACAGAGAAACTGAGTTAATATATATATAAACATATAAACACACACACAAAGTAATGAAGCACACAGTGGCATGTACTCATGGATTCCAATGAAATCCCCCCCCCCCTTTTAATTCACAAGAGGCTGAATGTATCTGACCGGAGAAAGCATCCAAGCAAGCGAAACAGTGCCCCCTCTGTCTCGATGTGTACACACCATTTATCTAATGCGTCTGGTCCAAAAGGGTATGACATTGTTGCCTCCAGTAGCATTCAATGCAAGAGAAGCCAGCATAGCATTGATGAACAAAAATAATAAAATAATAGCCAATCAGCATTCAGCTCAACTGTGGATGATCCTGGCGCACCAAAAGAAAGTATCAAGGGAATCCAGTTTTGGATTTGGCTTCACAACCTATCACATCATATCAAAAGCCAAATGTCGTTGTTGACAGAAATAAATGAAATTGTTGCATCTCGTTGTGTTGTCCTCCAAAGGCTAGCGAGCTAACTAAAACAATCTATTTCCTAAATTAGCCATGGATGGAGATAGGGATTTGGACTTGTGGTTTTACTTAATTCTCCATACTGGCCAATGATTATGACGGTGATTCTGATTCAACCATAAATTCATACATTGTTGAATAAACACAACGAATAAACACAACGTGTGCTCTCACACACACAGAGAAACTGAATAAACACAACGTGTGCTCTCACACACACAGAGAAACTGAATAAACACAACGTGTGCTCTCACACACAGAGAAACTGAATAAACACAACGTGTGCTCTCACACACAGAGAGAAACTGAATAAACACAACGTGTGCTCTCACACACACAGAGAAACTGAATAAACACAACGTGTGCTCTCACACACAGAGAAACTGAATAAACACAACGTGTGCTCTCACACACACAGAGAAACTGAATAAACACAACGTGTGCTCTCACACACAGAGAAACTGAATAAACACAACGTGTGCTCTCACACACAGAGAAACTGAATAAACACAACGTGTGCTCTCACACACACAGAGAAACTGAATAAACACAACGTGTGCTCTCACACACAGAGAAACTGAATAAACACAACGTGTGCTCTCACACACAGAGAAACTGAATAAACACAACGTGTGCTCTCACACACAGAGAAACTGAATAAACACAACGTGTGCTCTCACACACAGAGAAACTGAATAAACACAACGTGTGCTCTCACACACAGAGAAACTGAATAAACACAACGTGTGCTCTCACACACACAGAGAAACTGAATAAACACAACGTGTGCTCTCACACACAGAGAAACTGAATAAACACAACGTGTGCTCTCACACACACAGAGAAACTGAATAAACACAACGTGTGCTCTCACACACACAGAGAAACTGAATAAACACAACGTGTGCTCTCACACACAGAGAAACTGAATAAACACAACGTGTGCTCTCACACACACAGAGAAACTGAATAAACACAACGTGTGCTCTCACACACACAGAGAAACTGAATAAACACAACGTGTGCTCTCACACACAGAGAGAAACTGAATAAACACAACGTGTGCTCTCACACACACAGAGAAGCTGAATAAACACAGCGTGTGCTCTCACACACAGAGAAACTGAGTTAATATATATATAAACATATAAACACACACACAAAGTAATGAAGCACACAGTGGCATGTACTCATGGATTCCAATGAAATCCCCCCCCCCCTTTTAATTCACAAGAGGCTGAATGTATCTGACCGGAGAAAGCATCCAAGCAAGCGAAACAGTGCCCCCTCTGTCTCGATGTGTACACACCATTTATCTAATGCGTCTGGTCCAAAAGGGTATGACATTGTTGCCTCCAGTAGCATTCAATGCAAGAGAAGCCAGCATAGCATTGATGAACAAAAATAATAAAATAATAGCCAATCAGCATTCAGCTCAACTGTGGATGATCCTGGCGCACCAAAAGAAAGTATCAAGGGAATCCAGTTTTGGATTTGGCTTCACAACCTATCACATCATATCAAAAGCCAAATGTCGTTGTTGACAGAAATAAATGAAATTGTTGCATCTCGTTGTGTTGTCCTCCAAAGGCTAGCGAGCTAACTAAAACAATCTATTTCCTAAATTAGCCATGGATGGAGATAGGGATTTGGACTTGTGGTTTTACTTAATTCTCCATACTGGCCAATGATTATGACGGTGATTCTGATTCAACCATAAATTCATACATTGTTGTACCCCTGGCCTGAGAGGATGGAAGTCCAATATGTAGCTAGATGTAGAAGGCTAATGTTAACTATGTGGCTAATTGTTGCCCATGAAAGGAAGTTAGGCTAGAGAGCAAGCATTTTAGCCTGGTAGCCTATGATAACAACAACTAAAAGCGTGTACTGTATGACAGAGTGAGACCATTTCGGCAACATGAAAGAGAGATGTAGGGTGAGTCAATATTTTTTTTCTTTCTTGCAAGCACACACACACACACAGAAGTTAGTACCATGGACAGTATGATATTTAGCTTACATTGAATGGACTAAATTGTTTTGTGAATCTTTTAGTTGTCACTGTATTGGACTAGGCAGAGGTGATTTGATGATGTTGAAATGTTGTAGTTAAAATGATGCTGGAATAGTGGAGGCAGCTCCTGTTTTCTTTGCGACTTGCGGTAACTCTCTGAGGTTCTAAATCAATAGTTGTTTAATAGTCTGAAAATGTCAGAAACATTACCTTGCTTGACCTGCTGTAGGTCATGTAACTGTTACATGCAGTATGCTTTGTGGACTCCACCAGACAGAGGTTGCTGTAGGTCATGTAACTGTAACGTGCAGTATGCTTTGTGGACTCCACCAGACAGAGGTTGCTGTAGGTCATGTAACTGTAACGTGCAGTATGCTTTGTGGACTCCACCAGACAGAGGTTGCTGTAGGTCATGTAACTGTAACGTGCAGTATGCTTTGTGGACTCCACCAGACAGAGGTTGCTGTAGGTCATGTAACTGTAACGTGCAGTATGCTTTGTGGACTCCACCAGACAGAGGTTGCTGTAGGTCATGTAACTGTAACGTGCAGTATGCTTTGTGGACTCCACCAGACAGAGGTTGCTGTAGGTCATGTAACTGTAACGTGCAGTATGCTTTGTGGACTCCACCAGACAGAGGTTGCTGTAGGTCATGTAACTGTAACGTGCAGTATGCTTTGTGGACTCCACCAGACAGAGGTTGCTGTAGGTCATGTAACTGTAACGTGCAGTATGCTTTGTGGACTCCACCAGACAGAGGTTGCTGTAGGTCATGTAACTGTAACGTGCAGTATGCTTTGTGGACTCCACCAGACAGAGGTTGCTGTAGGTCATGTAACTGTAACGTGCAGTATGCTTTGTGGACTCCACCAGACAGAGGTTGCTGTAGGTCATGTAACTGTAACGTGCAGTATGCTTTGTAGACTCCACCAGACAGAGGTTGCTGTAGGTCATGTAACTGTAACGTGCAGTATGCTTTGTGGACTCCACCAGACAGAGGTTGCTGTAGGTCATGTAACTGTAACGTGCAGTATGCTTTGTGGACTCCACCAGACAGAGGTTGCTGTAGGTCATGTAACTGTAACGTGCAGTATGCTTTGTGGACTACACCAGACAGAGGTTGCTGTAGGTCATGTAACTGTAACGTGCAGTATGCTTTGTGGACTCCACCAGACAGAGGTTGCTGTAGGTCATGTAACTGTAACGTGCAGTATGCTTTGTGGACTCCACCAGACAGAGGTTGCTGTAGGTCATGTAACTGTAACGGGCAGTATGCTTTGTGGACTCCACCAGACAGAGGTTGCTGTAGGTCATGTAACTGTAACGTGCAGTATGCTTTGTGGACTCCACCAGACAGAGGTTGCTGTAGGTCATGTAACTGTAACGGGCAGTATGCTTTGTGGACTCCACCAGACAGAGGTTGCTGTAGGTCATGTAACTGTTACGTGCAGTATGCTTTGTGGACTCCACCAGACAGAGGTTGCTGTAGGTCATGTAACTGTAACGTGCAGTATGCTTTGTGGACTCCACCAGACAGAGGTTGCTGTAGGTCATGTAACTGTAATGTGCAGTATGCTTTGTGGACTCCACCAGACAGAGGTTGCTGTAGGTCATGTAACTGTAACGTGCAGTATGCTTTGTGGACTCCACCAGACAGAGGTTGCTGTAGGTCATGTAACTGTAACGTGCAGTATGCTTTGTGGACTCCACCAGACAGGTGGAGCGCTAATGGAAACATAGTGATTATGCACCAACACATTCACACACTTCACCCAATATGCCCATAATACTTCACCAATGTGTCTTTGAAGATATTTACCGAAAACAGTCGAATATACAGTATGTACCTATAAAGGTCACGTACCGTGGTTGGATTTGGACTGGTGGACAGGGGTGTAGTGGTTCTTGGAGGAGGTTTGTTGAGGAGTGTTGTCTTTGGGAGAGCCGTTCATGGCTGAAAAGTTCTCACAGTCGTACTGAGATATGGGAATGGGCCCCTGTTGCCTCAGGATGTCTGCAAGGGCCCTGTGGACACAGAGAAGAAAATGGCAGGTTTTGATTTTAAAAAGTTTGTGCACCAAAAGTCACTGATACGTCTATTTAGCTCACTTCTCCAAGCATTTACGTTTCCAAGGTGAGTGAGCACTGAATGAGTGAGCACTTGGCACTGAATGGTTATAGAGAACCATTATAAACCCTCCTGAGGTATAAGGGCCCGGAAATGGGTTTCTACTGTGCTAACATATGAGTAGGTCATAATAAGGATCATTTAGATATTTGATTTGGAATTTTAGGAACCCTGTATAGTATAATTTGTTTTTGAAAAAAAAAAAAAAATGGAAATATTGAATTTGGTGTTACTGCTATTACCCCATAGAAACACATTGAATAACATAATCATATATGGCAAAACAGACCGTCCAAAAGATAAATCAAAAGGAGGTACGTTTTGAAGTGTCTGTCTTATATCTGAGAGATATAAGATAGATAAGCTAATTATTTTTATATTTATTTTACCCATAATTACCCCATTTTTGGCACTACATTTTCGGCATGTCTCCTGGTCTGACAAATCCCACTGTAGCTCTGCCAACTTTCACCGCAGATGCAGAAGACCGGCATTGTCAAATGCTGTGGATTGAGGACCCAAGCCCAAGATAGATACGTCTCACTTCAACAAACAGATTCTATGGGGTTTTGTATTATGCTAATTAGATGTCCGCGGGGGCGTGGACATCCACTCTACTAACAAAACAGTGAAGGTAACATATATACTAACAACAGAATGAGAAGCATAGTTGTGTTTATGAGAAGCCGTTATAATTGGGTTGAATTGGAGTGTTTTTCAGGCTGACACCAGGTGCATACGGAGGTATGGCACCCCTCGAGGGTGAGAAGGAGAGGGGAGAGAGGGAACGGAAAAACTCAACAGCATCATGACAGAAAATAACACAAAATAGTTGTTTTTTCTGGCTGAGCTTTTTGAAGAGGAGGAAATCAAATGATGTTTGCATTGCTGCGATTGCTCAAAGCCTTGTGCGTGACAAATATATGTACAGCGTAACCTTTCCTGTTCTATAAATACTGTCCCTGTTTTCATTTATTTCACATCTGAGTTTTGCAGTTATGTATTTATCATTGGATTTGCTGTGGCGCAGACGTGTCAGGCAACTCCAATGACACTTTAACCTTAATGTTATACAACAGGAGGCTGCTGAGGGGAGAACGGCTCATGACAATGGAGTGAATGGAATGGTATTAAACACATGGAAACCATTCCGTTGATATCGTTCCACCGGACGCCTGTGCGTGACACATTTTTGACACGTCTCTAGATTACTCCAGTGTTGCGCCACCACGCATGTGTAAAAAGACCATGCTGCATAGCGGGAGACTACAACGTGTATCAGCGGTTACTCATTGACGTGTGCTCTCCAGCATCATGTGTTGTCCACTAGTCTGTGGTTAAACCTAAGGTTGCAAAGCCCCAGAGGGAGCCGGGAAACAGCTGAGAAAACACATAACTGCAGACCGCCACTCCAACATAGCCTTGTTTAACCCATGTCAGTTCACCACTGCAGTCTGAGAATGCACACCACCACCACCACCACAGAGAACGTGTTGGTGTGATAGCTGCTATGGGACTCGAGTTAGCTCAGGGTGAGAGGGGTTGGATTAGAGGTTTTATTTTCTCATTTATGGTCTATGGCAATAGGGTTTGTTTTGACTTAGCAAAGGCCTTGTCATTTTATGAGTATTTTACGAGGGGAGTGTGTATAGACGTTGTTGTGCGTCTGGATTTATCTGTTTGCATTTGAAGGGATGATGCACTGTCAGTGCTCTCCATAGTATTACACACGGCTTGATGTTATGATGCAGAAACTAGATTTGTCTCAACACCTGCAGTGAAACAACCAACAACAACAGAAAATACATCAAATATACATCAATAGGATCAGTCCTTCACCACACAACTGACATGCAAGCTTTCCCAAATCATGTAAATATTTCCCTTTGAACACCTCTGCAATTACTTTGGTCTTTCATGTGTACAAAAAAAAAAAAAAAGTTCCTCAAGGGTTCTTTGGGAAGGCTAATGGTTCTATGTGGAACCATAATGACTCAAAGAACCATTTGAGCCCTTCAATGGTTCTTTACAGTTCACAAAATTATTCTTTGCTCTTTTAGTGCTAATTAAAATGTAGGGGAGGAGGCTCATTAGAATATTTTGGGGTGTGGTTTAGGCATAGTTTTTTTTGTGCAACCGTGAGTGAGAGTCTCATTCCAGTTTATCTAATGAGTTGTGTTATTTATGACTATATATATAGCAACAATGTTTTGCATCAATTGAGAACGGTTGATTAAATCACTCTGTATTTATTTTCTCATGGACCCCAAGCTGTTCAAGAGGTTGCTCACTTAAGTTGCTAATTAACACAGTAACACCTATGGAAGTTTAACATTATAATATGGCTGAACAGAACAAATAACCATGTATGTGTTTTGTGTTTCCACAAAATGATCTACAAAGAACATTTCAGATTGAGAACCATTCTTCCATGATGGTTCTATAAAGAACCATAAAAAAAGCATTCTATATGGCCCCAAAAAGGGTTGTAACCATAGCGGAACCCTTTTTTGGTGCTATATAGAACTAATGGTTCTTCATAAAACCATAGGAAAGTGTTCTTTATAGCACCATACAAGTTCCATTTAGAACCTTATGAGCAGGGTTCTTTCTAGCACCATACAAGTTCCATTTAGAACCTTATGAGCAGGGTTCTTTATAGCACCATACAAGTTCCATTTAGAACCTTATG